>NW_025814823.1:45809807-46420000 GCF_022079265.1 Lynx rufus
GTACATTTTTATGTTTTGACAAACAGATGCATGTGTAAAACCATTGCCACAATAAAGATGGTGAACATTTCCTTTTCCCCTAAAGTTCCTTTTTGTCCTTTTTTAAACCTTCTTTCCTCTTCCCCTGCTCCCACCCATAGTCCATCATATCCACTGAACTTTCTATTACTATAAATTTGCATTGCCTCAAGTTTCATAAAAAGAGTGCCATATGGCATAGATACTACATAAATCACTGACTTTTTTAAGCATAAAAACACATCAATGTATTTCACCATGTTAACAAACTAAAGACAAAAAAAGAAAAAAACTAGAAAGAACCCAAACACCCATCACTGGTTAAGTAAATAAATAGTGAAACATCCTCACAATGGAATATTACTTGGCCAAAAAAACAGAAGGAACTATTGGTGCATGGTTAAATAAAATGGATAAATCTCAAAATAACTGCTGAGTGAAAAATGAAGACAAAGTTTTTATAAGCTACATGAATTTATGTTTATGAAACTCCATAAATACTTGTCAATCAAAAATCTGATAATGATCTCCTATTCAGAATATACATGTTCTCTGCTTTTGCAATGTAACAATGCTACTGGGGCTCAGGGCAGGCTGCCCCCAGATATGCCACAGTATCACATTGGTTATTTTGAATTAAATTTACTCAAGAAACAAGCAGTGCAAGAACACTCTGGCCTTCCTTTATCTCCAGAAGTCAGGAAAATTAATCTCCAATGTGAAAGTTACCCTCCTTGTACCAGGAGAAAGACATTCTTATCATCATAGACAAGGAGTTCAGGGCCAGAGAAGACAATATAAACATTTCCTACTTCTGCTGATTTTACTACCTCGGGCCAATTTTTGTTTAGAATTCCATGCTAATTGAAGCTCCCAAACCTACGTTTTCCTTGTCCTGTCAATTCCTCGCAGATTTATGCTTTTTCTAAAAAAGTGTAACAACTTCCTGACCTGGTCATTTCTTAGGTCCCGTACATAGGATATCTCCCTAAGTATGAATTCAGTTTAATTTCTCCTATTACTCGGTCTTGTCAGTTTAATTCTTACACCAGACAGAAGAATCTTGAAGGGATGACAAAAGTGTTTCCTCCTCAACAATGTGAAAGACAATTATATCAATAAAAATGACAACTATTCCTATATACCTGTTTTGAAATTAGACATATATTTTGAAATTTTTCATATTTAGTGGTTTTTATTTTTTTTTTTTTTTACCATTGAACACTTACTTGCCAACTTTGCATCATTTGCACATCTTCAGAATCTATTGAGTAAAGTTCTGGCATACTATTTTTTTTTTTATTTTAAATTTTTTTTTTTCAACGTTTATTTATTTTTGCGACAGAGAGAGACAGAGCATGAATGGGGGAGGGGCAGAGAGAGAGGGAGACACAGAATCGGAAACAGGCTCCAAGCTCTGAGCCATCAGCCCAGAGCCCGACGCGGGGCTCGAACTCACAGACCGCGAGATCGTGACCTGGCTGAAGTCGGACGCTTAACCGACTGCGCCACCCAGGCGCCCCATCTGGCATACTATTTTTTAAGGTACTTCTAAGTATTTTTTTTCCTGTTATTTAAAATCTTCGCATTTAATTTTCTGGGCTTTTCTATTTTTGTCAAGTCTGTTAATTTTTGTGTGTGATATTGCGATTTACAATTAGAAATATTTGTTCATCTCATTCCTGACACAAACCTAAAAAAATCCTTGTAATTTCCTAAGTGATAAGAGCTATGGGAGCATCTTTTGTTACAATGTTTGATCTTTTGTATTCAGTTCCTGAAATAGCTCCAGAACAATAAAGGTGAGTGTCTTTTGTTATTCATAGAAAGCCCTTTCAAACCCCACCTGAATTTATGCTAATGAAGTGATTTTTGGAAAGCCCATTAGATAACCACAGAGTGGGGGATGGTTGCCAGGGAAACCAGCCAAATCATTAGACTGTTGGAAAACCCTGACCTCTGGGAAGGAAAGAGGGGCAGGAAATTGAATTAATCCCCAAAGACAAATAGTGTAATCAACCATATCTATATAATAAAACTTCCATACAAATCCCACAAGTATGGGGTTCCCAGAGTTTCTTGGTGAACAAGAACACATCCAGGTACTGGGAAGGTGGTCAGCCCAAACTCCATAGAAACAGAAGCTTCTGTGCTTAAGACCTTTCCAGATTTTGTCCTCCCTCTCTTCACCTGTTCTTTTGTATCCTTTGACATCCTTTGTAATAAATCAGTAATAGTAAATAAGCGATGTTCCTGAGTTCTGTAACTCTAGCAAGTGATCAAAACTGGGGAGGAAGTTGTGGGAACCTCTGGTTGTAGATAACAAAACTGTGGGTAACCTGGGGACCCACTGCCTGCATTTGGGGACAGTCTCGTAAGATGGAGCCCTTAAAGTGTGTGGTCTACACTAACTACAGGCAATTAGTGTCAGAATTATGTCATTAAATACCCTCTCATACTGAATCTTCTCATAATGCCTGCATTCACTTGTTTTTTCATTTTCTTTTGGTTCCCCTACTTCACATTTCATTTTCTTTTTCTACCTGAGCACTTAAAGTACTCTTTAACTTGAAGTCACAGAATTCACTAAGATGTATCTGAGGAATAATGATGATGTAACAATGTTGGTGTAGCCCTATGCACCTTTTTGACCTACAGGTTTGTTTTGTTTTGAATTCTAAAGAAAAAATGTTGTTAGATTTTGGACATTTTTTTTTCTGTAACTTGGAAATATGATTTTTGAAATGTAATTTGCTCTCATTATGTTCTTTTCTATTATTTTAGTTTTATATTTTCCTCCTCATTTCCTTCTTGGTTTCTTTGATTCCACATTGAAATGGAATTTAATTTTCTTTTTAAGGTAGTCATCTCTCTAAATTAGAAAAAGGAGTATTTCAAAGATTCTATTTTTAACCATCATGTTAATAAGTTTTTAGGAAAGAATGGGAATTTATTAGGGTCTTAAATGTAATCTCTTAGTGTCGTGTCTCCCAAACATGCAATTCATATCTCAGTCGTCACCATACTTCCCATAGAACTACTTTCACATAGTTACTTCTGTCCATCTTTTACAGCAGTCTTCTACTTTCTAATTTAAAAAAAAAAAATTCTGTTCCATTATGTTGTTGTGGAATTACAAATGTGAACAACCATGCTTTGGGCCCTAATATGAAGTCCTCCAACCAAGGAAACAATAAAATGGGGACTCCTGGCCCGCTCCATTTCTAGTGAGTCAGTATTTTTCCATGGTGGTAGGAAATTTTTTCCACTGCAGAATGCCACTCCATGTCTATTAATATTACTTCCTCTTCATTTCCTGCATTCACTGTAGTCTAAATTGAGGGACACAAATGAAATTTTTAAGACTTTTGTTTGTACTTTCTTCTCACTCCCTCCCCCTCTTTCCCCTCACTACCACATCTGAGGAGTGGTATAAGACATGAATTGATTCCTATAATATTATATTTTTGGCGTTTACTCCTTATTAGTTTTCCTTAGTTTGACAGTTTCTGAAACTTTTTCTCCTGTATACATCTTGTTATTGTATTTGTCTTAATAGAGGGTTAGTTTTGTGATTTTATTTCTAAATCACCATCTTTCCTTAAGAACAGTGGCTTAAAAAATGAGATGTTTAACAGATTAGTTATTGCTCTGTTGGTCACAAGAAACAATTTGAGCCCATATATTGGGTTTTTTTATGTAATTTGAGGTCAGGTATTCTATAGGAACTCATAAACTGGATCCTGTTGTTCAAATATCATTAGGACTATCATTTCTTCTGATGCTGTTTTGTGTCTCCTTCAGTATTTGTCTATCAACAGCTTACTTCCTGTATTTCTTCACTACGTTAAATAAGTGTGGCCTCTTATAGCTTCAGATTTTATATACTATAACTTAGTTCAGCTACAGAGACTATTACGACTCACAATATTATCCATACATTTCTTAGTAGGGACTAGCTAAGTGAGGGTCATGTGCCCATCACCACCACTCAGTATGTCAATTTCCACCATAACTGTGTGGATGGAATCTGGGTGAATAATGTTAGTTCCAGATGAACAGATGGATGAAGGTCCTACAGAATCAAAGTAATGATCAACCATTATAACTAGTTATAGGATTCACTGTTGCCATAATGCCCAATATTGCTTACCCTGACCCTAGAAAATGCATAATCAACAACTTACACACCATATCAGGAGTTCATAGATCCCTAAATGTAATCTCTGGATCCTAGAAATCTATATAACTCAAATTAAGAACTCTCACATGAGAGTTTGATGCACATGTAGGATCTAGAATTATTGGCATTAACCTTTAGTTTAGAGACTATAATAAGGCTTCATTCCTTCACTACTGAAGGTACTAGGACAGTAAGAAGGAGGATAGCCCTGAAAAGGTTTCATTATATTACATATAATTATAAAGTTAATTGCTGTTCACTTTCACTTGGAGTAAAGATGAAACGTGTACTCAAAGTTGTTAATCATTTCAGCCTGGTTATTTTGGCCAGTTCCTTTTGGTATTAAGTAGCCTTATTACAGATGATACTTTTATGGAATGAAATAAATGCTGTTAATAATCATACTTAAGGTATTTGATAGAAAGAAACACAATCTTTTTTGACAAGGTAAACTGGTATGTATACTCAAGACACTGTCTGGAGATGCTTGCTAGTCTGAAGATCATAATTATAAAAAATTGATTTATTGTAACAAAGTTTTAAATAAATATAGAACACCTTGAAATATATACATACCTTTCAAGGAAAACAATGAAAAGAAACAAGACTTTTAGATTCAAGGGTGAATGCTTTAATATGTATATTTTCTCTTTTACCAAAAATTGCTTAATACACTCATATAACATGCAGAGTTATTTAGATGTAAGCAAAGGATCAATATGTCAGTTTGGCTCATTACAATTTAGACGACCTTAGGGAATTTGAGAACTCCTTCAAGCTATAAGGAAATTATGTATTAAGGTAGATAATTTGTATCCAATCATCTATCTTTAAAAATGAAATAATTTTATTGTGCGAAAATACTTCTATCTAAAGAGTACCTCATTTAATTTTCAGGATCTGGTCAAATTAAATGTTTTAAATTCTACGTATTATCCAGTTTATTCACCAAGGGCATTGGCCTTTCAATCTTGTTCGGATGTCTTGTGGAATAATCCTGTCCAGTCAATTATGCAACATTTGGTCATGCAAGGAAAAAGAGCCCTATAAAATAACAAGCCATGCAAGCGAAATACTGATGAGTTGCTCCTATATTGCTTTCCCCAATTGATGTTATTCTAGTAATTTTGTCCTTGTGTTTAAGATGGTTAACCTGGCACTTATTATGATAACAGCATATGTGAATAAAAGAATAAATTACGAAGTGCATGATTCCTATTGATGTAAGCATTTGTTCTCTATCAGGAATGTGCCTGGTAACAACAGTCAAACAATGCTCTTTACCTTCCAAATTGAACACTGCACAATGCCTGACTTTAGATATAATTACTTCACATAATTGTTTCTGTCAAGAATAAATGAAGCCTTAAAAGAACAATGCAATCATTACAAGTGGAGCATCTTAAGATATATATTATACTGGGCCTTTTACCCTTAGTGTTTTCTGAGTTGATATTAATGACTAAAGATTCTTAAAGCATGCATTTTCAGGCACCCAAAGCAGATCTCTGAGTGCCTGAGCGATTCATGGGTAATTTTAATACACTCTTGTTGCTCAATGAAAACCTAGTAAAAGCAGTTGTTTGCAGTTATTCAGTCAAAGCAAAAACATGCTGAAGACGCAGGGAAAGAGCAGAACAGAACATGGCATCAACTTCCCTATTTTTAAACACCAAATAACATGGAGTGTACATTGATAAAGGAAGTGATTTCTTTGACTCATTGAGCTTTATTTTAGAATTCCTGGTTTGCAAGGTATATTTTTTTAAAAAAATTTTCCATGTTTTTATTTATTTTTAGACAGAGAGAGACAGAGCATGAGCAGAAGAGGGGCAGAGAGAGAGGAAGACACAGAATCCGGAGCAGGTTCCAGGCTCTGAGCTGTCTTAACCAACTGAGCAAGCCAGGTGCCCCTCCAAGGTATATTTATAGATCATACGCTCATATTTAAATGTTTTTAATGAAAAAAGTCATTAAGTGACTTCTATGTGTATATAAACCTGAAAGCTAATTAGTAATTTCTGGGTCTCCAAGACCTCTCTATGCCATGGATTTTTGTAACATTGTATATATAAAATATGTATGTAAAATACTATAAGCATAGGTATATAAAATATTACATATGCTAGGGGCGCCTGGGTGGCTCAGTTGGTTAGGTGTCCAACTTCAGCTCAGGTCACGATCTTGTGGTCCGTGAGTTCGAGCCCCGCGTCGGGCTCTGGACTGATGCCTCAGAGCCTGGAGCCTGCTTCCGATTCTGTGTCTCCCTCTCTCTCTGCCCCTCCCCCATTCATGCTCTGTCTCTCTCTGTCCCAAAAATAAAAATAAACGTTAAAAAAATTTTTTTTAAATAAAAAAAATTACATATGCTAAGTTATATATAGTTATAAAATTATATATATGTTTTTTGGAAGAATCTGAATTGCCTCTCATTAACATATCAAATAAATTCCTGGGAACACTGACCTATTTTTCAATATTTATCTCACATTATTGTAAACTTCATAAATATTTTAAAAATTATAAGTGTTACTTTAAGTGTCATGGAATAAAACAGGGTTCTCTGAGTACAGCAACATAAACAGGGAAGGCCTGAACCAATTGGAAAAGGGGTTGCAAAGACTTCTCTAGAAACTGTGGAACTGAGACCAAAGGACAAGCAGGAGTTAACTAGGCAAAGTGGTGAGGATCATTTTAAGGAATAGCAAGAATTCATTCATTGACCAGGAAGCAGAAACAAACATTAGGATGGAGAAAGAGTCCATGTGACTGGAGTACAGAAATGCCGAGGGAAAGTGGCAGGTAGGCTGGGGTTCAATATACGTGGCTTAATAACTACCTTAAGATATTTTTCCCATTTTTTTGTTTAGGAAAAATGCATAGAACTTAAAGGATTTTAAATGTAGAATTAAAGTAGTTATGGTAGAGCTTTAAAAAGATCCAACTGATTCCAATGTAAAGAATTTGGAAGGGGTGGGTATCTACAAAAGTGATTATAAGAAAGCAGCTAAGGAATGACTGGCTGGTTCAGTTGGTTAAGTGTCCAACTTTGGCTCAGGTCATGATCTCACTGTTCATGACTTTGAGCCCTGCATCGGGCTCCATGGGAACACTGTGGAGACTGCTTGGGATTCTCTCTCTCCTCCTGCTCCTTCACCCCTTCCCTCCCACACACACGCTGTCCCAAAATAAACAAACTTAAAAAAAAGCAGCTAAGAGCTGTTGAAGTAATTCGAACCAAAGATGACAGAAGCATGGACAACATGCTCAATATATTTAGATGGAAAGGAGTAGGACCTAGTGAAAGAGAACACATGGAGAGAGTGAAATAGAGATGAACTAAAGGCCATTTCCAGGATCCCCTTGTGCAATTTAGTGAATAATCAAATTCCCTCAGAGAAGAGATGAAGATCTGATGGAATGACCATGATGACCTTTAGATACACCAGATGCAAAATCACTTTGCTGCATTCATATGAAAGAACTGACAAAGAAGTTGGACAGGTATGTTGTGGTGCTAAGAGATTTCTGAGCAGAAATGCTGTGTGAAGTCTTTGAAGGATAGAGGATAATTAAAAGCAAGGGCGTGGATGTGCCTTCCTAAGCAAAGAGTACAGAGTGAGCAAGAAGAACTTACATCAGGGCTTTAAGGGCTTTCAGGTAAACCTCATGCACATGGCATACTGCAACCATACAACTTCTTTGGAAGCAGGAAGGTGGGAAAGTAGAAGGAGCTTCTTAAAAGTTCAAAGGCTGTCATTGGGTGAATGTTTGTTTGAAAACTTGATAATTGATGCTTGTAATCTATAGCAGGCCACAGAGCTAGAATAGAGCACCCTAAAGTCCCTAGATCTTAAAGCTAACTGTTCCAAACATCAAACTGCACCTGCCTTGAAAAATCTCTATCTCCAAAAAAATCTTGAATTCAAAATGTCATCATCATCCCCTCGCCTCACATGCCAGCCCCATGAAAGGAACCTGAAGACCTTTACCTCATATCCTGTGCACAGCTTCTCTCACACCACAGAAGTGCAAACCAGCCAGAAATATACGCATTACCTATAGTTTTATCTATCTTCTCAAAACTGATGGTTTTAAATGTTTTTTTAAATGTTCAGTTTTGAGAGAGAGAGAGAGAGAGAGAGAGAGAGAGAGAGAGAGAACGTGTGCAGGGGAGGGGCAGATAAATAGGGAGACAGGGTATGCAAAGCAGACTCTGTTCTGTCAGTGCAAAACCCAACATGTGGCTCGAACCCACGAACTGTGAGATCGTGACCTGAGCCTGAGTCAGATGCTCAACCAACAACCAACTGACCCACCCAGGGAACCCTCAAAACCAATGGTTTTAAATGATGTGTAAAGTTTGAAATTTTAACTTCTAGGAAGTATTAGTGTAAGGTAGCAAGCCAATGCTAACTAAAAAAAAAACACTTTTTTTCTAACTTCTTTTCATTATTTGATGCTGTGGATCTTTCTACCTTTAAAAAAATTCTATTCTGTTTTTGCTTTTGTAACACTATTTTTTTTCTTTTCTCTACTTCTTATGTTCTCCTTTGCTTGATTCTCCTTCTCTGGCTTCTTAAAGATTATAAATTTTCAGTAATTTGTCAGTATCTTTCTCTTTCCTTAATACCCTCCCTTTTGCAATCTCATAGCTTCAAGCATTTCCTGGAATGAATGACAACATGTAGATGAGGGGAAGACAAATGGGTTTAGTGTCACTTATGGCTTAAATTCCAGCACTACTACTTTCTAACTGCAGAAGTTCCCCCCCCCCTTATGGTTTCTGAGCATCAGTTTCCTCAATAAAACACATATGAATGTAATCTAATCCTTTCACAGATTTTATGAGAACCCAAAATGTACCTAGTTGGCAATCAACAAAGGATTTCTCTATTCTGGCTCTTCAACCCAGAGCTCTAATGCATTTCAAATCTGTGTATCTAGTTGGATTTTTGACATCTCATCTGGATGGACAAATTATCACTCAACAGCTTTCCTCAAACTAACCCCTCTTTCTGGATTTTTATCTCACTGAATCACACCCTTATTTCCCAACTCCCTTCAAGTTGCCCAAATCAGAAACCTGAAAGATACCTTTATTTAAGTGGTCACACCCAAGTCTAATCAGTCACCTTGTCTTAGGAAGGCATCCCCTGAACATATTTTAAATCCAATTCCATTGTCTTGATGTTTTTTGTATCTTCAAAACATTCATCAATCAGCCTATTCCTAATCAGTCTCCAGGCTGATTTGTTGCTTCTAGGAATATTCTCTTCCAATCTGCCTCATTTGATGCTTCCAGAGTCATACTTCTGCAACATTAAATTTGTTATGCATTATTTTGCTGAAAAGTTTGTCCTTTCTTAAGATTCTAAGTCAGGCCCTTTGAAGGGCACCTGGGTGGCTCAGTTGGCTAAGCGTCTGGCTTCAGCTCAGGTCATAATCTCAGGTCTTGAGAGTTTGAGCCCCTCATGGGGCTCTGTGCTGACACTTGGATCCTGGAGCCTGCTTCAGATTCTGTGTCTCCTCTCTCTGCCCCTCCCCAGCTCATGCTCTCTCAAAAATAAACATTATTTTTATTGTTAAAGATTCAAAGCCAGTCCCTTTGAAGTCTTAGTTTTTGCCTAACTTTACCATCTCAGCCCCCTTAATGTCATCTCCAGCCATACTGAAACATGTGCAGTTTCCACATCACAGTGTAGATTTTTAAGCCTGTTTTTTTTTTCTGTCTAGAACATTCGCCCCCCTAGTACTCACTCTACTCCCACCCATTTAGGATTCAAATGCCACATTTCCCTGACTCATCCCCATCCTGGCTAAGTTTCAGCCCACTCCATCTCTTTAACAATTAGATTATTCTGCACTGCCATTATGTCCTTATAAGTTGTTCCCTTTTCTCTTACTTGCCTATGTTGCTCTTAATATTTTGTGAGTCCCTTTTATTGTTCTAGGAACATACTAAATATCAAGAGTGTGTTTTTAAATGAATGAACGATGTTTTAACTTTTCTAAAAAAAGAAACAAAACCTAAAACAATATAATATCCTTCCTACAATTGTATTTTCTCATGTTAGAGTATTTCTTCCTTTCATTAATTTATTTTTATCAATTAAGAGTAATGACCCTGATGTCTGAATACCTAGAAGCAAACCACAGCTCTGCCACTGACTAGAGGGAGACTCTTGTCAAGTCATGTAACTTTTCGATGCCTCAGTCTCCTCATGTATAGACTATTAATAAGCTCATAGGTGTATGGTGTAAATGTTTTATAAATTTTTTGAGAAAAGGGTTTAGAACAATAAATATTGAATATTATTACTACTTTCAATACCACTGTTATCAAAGAAGATCCTAAAAGTAATGTTGTCCATGGGGTGCATTGTTGGCTCAGTTGGTTAAGCATCCTACTTTGGCTCAGGTCGTGATCTCAGGGTTCACAAGTTTGAGCCCTGTGTCGGGCTCTGAGCTCAGAGACTGGAGCCTGCTTCAGATTCTGTGTCAGCCTCTCTCTCTGCCCACCCTCCACTTGCACTCTCTCTCTCAAAAATAAACCAATATTAAAAAGAATTTTTAAAGTAATGCTTTCCCCAAAATCCATTTTTCACCCAAATTCAAAATATACTTGATAAATTTTGTCCATAAAACAAAAGGGGTATATGAATATGTAGAACTACTATCTATATTCATGTGAAAGGATTCAGAACTCTTTAAGAATATTTTTAAAACATATCAAGTGCTACAGAAATCCAAAGAATTTTCTGTCATAAAAAAGAGTCAGTGTTCTGTGTTTCTCTCAACTTCTTTAATGACAACATGCCAGCAGTCATCTAATGAATATTTGTTTTAAATAAATTTAATTGCAACTTATCCTGGGAATCTCTGGTACTGTTATGGGCACATTGTTATGTCTACATATGAAGTGAAGTTTACAGAAAATTAATCTAGATTCATAGTCATCTTTTTAACCTATAAGTGAAAAATGATTTGACAATACATTGTTCCATCAACATAAATGACCACAGGTGATGTCCATAACATTCTCCCTGTTATCTTTGGAAACAAATAGCAGAATTGCTTAGAGATTCCTTTTGGCAATAAGCAGATGAGTTACATACTCAGTTCCTTTGAACTTTAGAAACTAAGGTGAGGCAGGGTACATACCTATTCATTATAATTTCCAGAGATACAATAGATATTTCACAGATACACAGGATAGAAAGGCTCACTGTTCAATCCTGAGGTGAGATCAGATTTTTCCAAAATATCAATCTTGAAAATATAGTTGACCTATTTTTATAAATAAATTCTACTATAAAAAAGTAAATTTTTCTTGAATTCAAAATTAGATATCTAAGCATTCTGTTTTGTTCCACTCTTGGAAGAAAGCGGAACAGCCATGACATGGGTGAGAATATAGTACCATAAACAGACCATGCTGATGATCTTTGTATAGGACATGTTTACAACCACTGACTTGCATACAAATGTTTGTTTCCAAATGTAATTAGAATTACTGATATATAGTGTATCATATTAAAAGCAGCAATTCCTGGATATTGTCTCTAACCTCTTAGTAAGTGGCTGTCCTCCATGGTTTGAGTTGTCACTATGTAAATATAGCCAAGATACAATTTTATCTAAGCATAAAATATAAATGACCCTGACTTTTAGCAAATGACATCCATAGTATGAAATTTGCAGGATTAACGGAACTACCTATTAGATAAAAGATGTGGTGGTCTTTTTTACAGAGTGAGCTGTTAACTGTGTGTTAATAAGATAATATTAACGCTAATTTTGGAGCATTTCAAAAGGAAAGAGTTAGCAATCACCTTTTCATTTTAAAAACAACACTAGTGCTACTCGGTCTTGGAATAGGATTATTCTTTGAATGCCAAAGGAGGAGTCCTTCATAATTTAACATTTTAATCATTTCAAGGTGATTTGCTTTTACTGTGAGAAACCCTGTGTTGGCACTTTCCCCACATGTTTCCCAGGCATAATCGCATATTAGTTGCAATTTTCTCTGCAACATAAGACTTAATTATGCTAAAGAAAAATGCTCCTTTTTAAATAAAAGGTGTAAAATACCACTGGTATCCAGTTTGAGCTAATACTAAGATTGGAAACTCATTACCCCTAAAAATGTCAGTTCTGATGAAGCATTTAAAAAAATTCTAAGAATCAAATTCAAAATGTCTTTACTAAGCTGTTTTATGGTAGCGTGTACCATTGGAAATGTGATGAGTCTTCATGTAAAAATGCTGATTTGAATTAGATTTAGAATGTATGTCATCCTCAATTAGCCTTTCCTTCATCAAAATGATCTCACAAACACGGAGAATGAATCTTTATTTCCTCCTTTGCACATGGGAGGTCATTTGTCAGATTTAATATACTTCTACCTATGTCTTCCTACATGCTTGGAGTTCAAGATGGATGACCATGGACTTCCAGAAAAAGTTTCTAGCTTAAAACTTAAATTTAATTTTAATATAATACCCAAACCATTCATACTGAGATGGAAAATTAGAATAACATTTGCTAAAACAACATTGATTTATTTCCATTTGGTGGGGGGGGGGGGGAGACATTTTGTCTTCCCTGTACCCCCATGAAAGTTTATATACTAGTAATTATCTAGGTAATCCAGGGTGAGAAACGTCATGTGGTAAGCATTTTTTTCTTGAATCATTTATATAATTTTTATGACCTGGAGTTAAATTAATACCACTGTCTGTGATATTATATAAATGCAATCACTTACTTTATGGTTGTTTGTTTAAACTCAATTAGCCTACGAAATTTTATAAATTAATGTCTAACAGTTGGACAATTATGGTGACCTTCAAACAGGTATCAATTTAGAGATTATGAAACCCATTTAAAAATGCAGTCTGGTTAGACTGGTGGTATAAGATTTATGTATTGAATGGTTTTCCAGGGATCCCCCAATACATGGTTATGACTGCTTTACCCAGTTATTAAGGTGCTATTTGCAAAGCCTAGAAATCACAAGAACAGTCCCTGAGGAGTTGGGCTATTGATGAGAGCATTTGAGTTCCTGTAATTATAACTAAGAACTTTACTTCTGTTGTAGAACATTTATACCTTGACAAACATTTAAAACTAGCTGTGTTGGTTTGCTTGAAAGGTTAATGATACTTTTTTTTTTTTTTTTTTGGCAAAGTCTCATTGAAGACTTGGAGTATTAAACTTAACACCATCTTTAAGGTGAGATGATAGAGCAAAATGATAGGAAAATATTCGTTCTAGTCTTTAATATTTTTGAGAGAGAGACAGAGAGAGATACCGAGTGCCAGTGGGGGAGTAGAGGGGGGTGGAGGGAGACACAGAATCCAAAGCAGGCTCCAGGCTCTGAGCTGTCAGCACAAGGCCCCAAGCGGGGCTCAAACCCATGGACCACAAGATCATGACCCGAGCTGAGTCAGACACTTAACCCATAGAGCCACCCCAGTGTCCCACTCATTCTAGTTTTTGCAATAAAGATAGTGGCTGCAAAATTTTGTCTTGTACAATAAATGCTATTGACATTATTAAAGCAGATAGAAAATAATGCTGCATACTGCATGTTCATGAAACATTTAGCTCTATAACAGCAATAAAAAATTCTAACAAATTTTAGCATGTTACAACAGAATGCTTTGAAAAGTTCAATGGAGAATTCAAAGGAAATTAATAGAAGACTACTACAGAGTTCCAAAAGGGTGAATGGAGTGGTATGTATGTAAATTTTTACAATTCTTAACAAAAGATGCATTATAAATAGAGAAGAAAAGACAAGTACCTAAAGGAATTTTGATATGGATTAGGATTACAAAGTTGATAGTAATTGCCTTTTAAAATTTCAGATGAAATAGTTACGAAAGAACCCTAAAGCTCCCACTGTAACAAGCAATCCATTAAAATGAAGTTTCTACTTCCAGCTAATGAACAAATGAACACAGTGCAATAGATTCTATTTCGGTAATTGTAATATTAATGCTTTGACCCAATTTCCAGAGAGTGTAATTGTAATAATTCCATCACTTAAATATTAAACTAGTTTATAACTTTTCATGTTTACCATTTCCCAATTTTCTACTCTAATCAATTTAGATAGTCACATACATCAGCTTTAGATATAAAAGTGTGTTTGGGCAACATCTGCAGTAGGATTTGAACAGCACATTTTGGCAAACAAAAAATAATGCCCTATGGTGAATGTTGCAATAGAAATTTAAGGGTAAAAAAAAAAGTTTTTTTAAAGAAATACAAAGGTAAAATTTGAAGGCACATGGTCTTGGTATTGTTTCTTTCATGTGAGGGGGAAAAAATGTAGATGAGTGCAATACATACAAGACAAAATGACCCTGTATTTATCTGCTATTAACTTATACAGAAAAATTTCTTTTGAATTCTATATAAAAAGGAAGACTTCCTATATAAAGAGTAAATATGCCATTAGATTAAAAAAATTCTGACTATGGTTCAATATTGCACCCATTTACAGGGTAACTTCAGTAGTGGGAAGGGATACTGTGAAAATTAAGCCTTATATAGAGAATGGATGGACAGAGGAAACAGATGGCCTTTGTGGAAGTTACTATTAAGCCAAGAAGGAAAGCAGTCAAGGGCAAAGATGTGAAAATCACTGAATGGCATACTAGGTGAGGGGAACTGAGATAGGAGATATGAAAGTTCCCAGAGAAAGGATCTGGGGATGAGAGAGAGAGAGAGAGAGAGACAGGGACAGGAAGGTCAGCATGGCCAGAAGAGATCATGAGAAAAGAGGAGGTAAGAAGCTTGCAGAAATCAAGTAGCATTGAAGATAATAACCATTCTTTTTTTTTAATGTTTAGTTTTGAGAGAGAGAGAGAGATAGAGAAAGTAAGCAGGGGAGGGGCAGAGAGAGAGGGAGACGCAGAGTCAAACAGGATCCAGGTTCTGAGTTGTCAGCAGAGAGCCCAATGCAGGGCTCGAACTCACAAACTGCAAGATCATGACCTGAGCCAAAGTTGGACACTTAACAGACTGAGCCATCCAGGTGCCCCATGATAATGACAATTATTCTGACTTGCACTGAATATTTAACATGTGCCAGCCATGCACGGTTTTAGTATTTAACATGGGCCTTGGATTCCATTGGGCCTTATCCACAAGGAAACACTTTAGTTTTTATTCAAATTGAAATGGGAAAAAGAGAGGTCTTCAAGGAATACCCCTTACAGTTCTCTCTGGTAAAATTTGCTGTAAGCAGAGCAAACAGTAGGTAAACATGGTTCAAGGGAGTTATTCTTTTTTTTAAAAAAGATGATTTGTTTCAAACCATCTTTGTATGAAGATGGGGAAACAAAACTAATGAAGGAAAGTCATGCCTCCATTTCTTCATTGTCAAAAGGAGGAAAATAAAATCCTAGTTTCTTGTGAGAACTGAACAAAATTTGTGTGTTTGTGTTTAGTACCTGGCTTATAGTGAGGATTCAAGTGGTGGCTACTAACATGGCAATGAAGGAAGAGGAAAAAAGAAATTACCATCACAAATCCTTGAGCAAGGCATTTAAGGCTTCCACCTCTCTTTAGTAAAACTTAGTGCTTAGGTGTAATTGACCTAAGTTGTGCAAAGTGGCTGCAAAGATATTTAAAAGAATCGACTGTGTTAGGGTTCCAGAAATACTAAGCATGGACCATCAACGAAAAGAAAGGACCATTAAAAGGACAAACGGTCAAAATTAGTCAAATGATCTCAAAGTTCTTTCCAGATTATTTTCCTCAAGGTGTTTGCTTTACATTTGCATCTCACTTTCTGTTATATACCTATGGCATCAAACACAAGCACCTGTTCTATAGCTTTAATAAAATGCGTTTTTTAGATAGGACAAAATATCTCCATTGATGATCTCAGGAATCAAATTCAGTACCATAAAAAAGAACAAAATAGGGAAAAGGCAATTGATAATACATAGTGATATAATCTCTAAGCTAAATTGCCAAGACTAAATTGCAAAATGTTTGGTGTTGCTCTAAACATCTAAGATTCCAGACCAAAACATACTCACAAATGGTGAAATGAATGTCGTCAGAACTTATCCCTACTAAAAGACCTTCTGCCTTAAAAAAGAATCACAGAAAGACACAAATTATTTCTGATTAAGGAAAAGAAATAAATTCATTTAAAGAATAACAAGTACAACTTTTTTTCAAGTAGTCATGCTGTGCTCAAATCTGATTTGTGATTTGGCAATATATGACAAGAGATGAGGTTTTGTTTTTTTTTTGTTGTTTTACGTGAAAATCCGTAGAGGTGCGAGCCACTGAAAATTTAGCTCTCAGTATTAGAAAATTTGAATGTGAAACACTCATCAATAACTTGTTGAAGATATCCATTGTAGTCAATATACAAACATACAGGAGTTTCAGGAAGAGACCATTAAAAATAACAAGTGAGAGAATACTACCAATAGCTCTTTAAATTAGGTTTGATGAGGGGCACCTGGGTGGCTCAGTCGGTTGAGCGACCAATTTAAGCTCAGGTTATGATCTCACAGCTTGTGAGTTCGAGCCCCGGCCCTGTGTCAGGCTCTGTGCTGACAGCTCAGAGCCTGGAACCTGCTTTGGATTCTGTGCCTCCCTCTCTCTCTGCCCCAACACACTCACATTCTGTCTCTCTCAACAATAAATAAGCGTTAAAAAAAAAAAAAAAAAGATTAGGTTTGATGAAATCATAAAAGCAACTTAATAGCATCCTCAGGTCTACCAGCCAGCTTTTTGGTCATTGCTACTTCACTAACACGTCCTTGTTTTCTTGTCTTCTACCGTAGTTAGGTTTCTCCAAGCATAGAGTACTGATGCCAGATTTGAAGACAATAATAAAGCTGAGGCCATCTTCCCACAGCTATTCCACAACATGAGATCATGGAAAAGTGGGTGAGTAGCAGCCATACCCTGTGCTCCACTTATGTGTAACAGACTCGTGGTGTCAAGGGCAGTTGTTCCAAAATGGAATCAGTGACAGTTGCAACTTCAGTGCTGATGGCCTGGCTCCTTCACTGAAGGGTATACTCAAATGCATTTTTTCTCTTGCCATTTGAAAATTTTGTAAGCAAGCAAACACTCCATGTTAAATTCCATTCCACCCAAAATATCTAGAGTTGTTTCACTGCTGTTTCAATTATTGCACTCAACATTGACTGATATGTTGTCCTTTTTAAAAATTAATTATCTTGTTTTGCCCTACACTAATGCTATGATAATGATGAAGAAAATGAGACTCAATTTTAAAAATGGTCAGTGTGTGGTACAGCCGCTCTGGAAAACAGTATGGAGGCTCCTCAAAAAATTAAAAACAGAACTACCCTACAACCCAGCAATAGCACTACTAGGAATTTATCCAAGGATACACGAGCGCTGATTCATAGGGGCACATGTATCCCAATGTTTCTAGCAGTGCTTTCAGCAATAGCCAAATTATGGAAAGAGCTCAAATGTCCATCTACTGATGAATGGATAAAGAAGATGTGGTTTATATATACAATGGGATACTACCTGGCAATGAGAAAGAATGAAATCCTGCCATTTGCAGCAACATGGATGGAACTGAAGGGTATTATGCTAAGTGAAATAAGTCAGTCAGAGAAAGACAGGTATATGTTTTCACTCATATGTGGAACTTGAGAAACTGAACAGAAGACCATGGAGGAAGGGAAGGGGAAAAAATAGAGAGGGAGGTAAGCAAACCATAAGAGACTCTTAAATACAGAGAACAAACTGAGGGTTGATGGGAGGAGAGGGGAAAATGGGTGATGGGCATTGAGGAGGGCACTTGTTAGGATGAGCATTGTACATTGTATTGTACACAAGCAATGAATCACGGAAATCCACCCCCAAAACCAACTGCACACTGTATACACTGTTTGTTAGCCAAATTGACAATAAATTACATTTAAAAAATAGAAAAATAAAACTTCTGCAAGTAAAAAAATATGTAGCCAGTTTGTAGTCAACAGCATTTGTTAGATACCAAGAATGTAGAAAGAGCTCTGCTAAGTGATTTGTATTTATTATCCTTAATACACATGATAATCCTCCTTGGTTATTACTGCCATCATTTTATTAATATGAAAACTGAGACTAAGTCGTTTTTCCCAAAGTAACACAGCTAGTAAATGACATACCTGAAATTCATCCCCAGGTCTGTCTGTTTCCTAAGGCCACAATTTAACCAATAGGATATACAAATTTTATTATTTTTTTAATGTTTATTTATTTTGAGAGAGACATTGATAATGAGCAGGGAAGGCGCAGATAGAGAGGAGAGAAAGAATCCGAAGCAGGCTCCACACTGTCATCAAAGAACCCAACATGGAACTTGATCTCATGAATCAGGAGATGATGACCAGGAGTCAGACAGTTAACCAACTGAGACACCCAGGTGCCCCTAATAGGATATACAGATTTTTAGGGGAGGCCCAATCATGGAGGTGAGGAAGATGGGGAAGTTGGGAGCAAGGGCAGAATTAACATAATATGGTGAACAGGCCTGAATGACTTAGAACGACCTGCTCCAATTCTAGGGCCAATACTTTATATCTTTGCCTTTTAGGTAAGTTAAGTAACTAATTCAGTTTCTACTTCTGAGAGAAAGTGAGCAATTATTTCTCTAGGGTTATTCAAGAGTTAAAATAGCATACATACGTTTTCCAGATCAGAAAAGTACACCTAGTGATTCCTTTGCCCTCTCCCTACAGCTTGAGAGCACATATGAGCAAACTGCTGGGTCATATTTGACAGCATAATATAGTATATTATTGGCAAAAAGAAGTACACATTGTGAACCATATCTGTTTTAACTAAACTTCTACTGGTGTGTTTATCTTTTCACGATCACCTCAATACCTATTAGCATAACAAATTAACGTTCCAAATTGGTATAGCCCATTCATAACATTAGATGCCTTATAAATTAACACCAATGATCTTTAGCTTCAATAATGAATAATCATAGACCCTGAAACTAATAGAATAAAATCAAATACTGTTTTGACTCTAACTGCTAATGAAAATTTAAAGATTATATTTGAAAGGACATGTTTTACCTACAAGAAAGGAGAAAAAGGAAATTGTGTTATCAGATCCATAGGAATAGTTGTTTATTTTTCCCCCTGGGGTTAATCAACTACAGGTTTCCTTTGTCTTGTTCCCCACCAAAACACAAATACCGTTCTGTAAATTAGCTTTAGTTTTCTGTGTCTATATCTGCCTAACAAGCATTGTACAAAGCCTATTCAGTTTTAGGTTATGTAGGATTCTTCAGTGGAAAACAGCTAGTATTCTGGCTTTAGAATCAGATAAACTTGGATATGTCTACCTTCAACACAGACTTGTTTACTGACATTATGAAAGTTACTTAAACTCTAGGATTCTCAGATTCTTCTCTGTAAGTGGAGGTAATAACCTCTGCCTCCAACTATGCTGTGGATTAAATGAGCATCCCCCCAACCCCGAAACACACCCCATGTATCACTATCTTAATTTTTAAAGCTTAACAACATTAGGAAGATTCAAATTTTTGCAACAGTCTAAAAAATTTCCTTTCTTTTGCAATTTTCTCCTCTGCTGATTCTTTAGAGCAGGGTATATTCAACTTTATAAAGGAAGAAGATACTTTTAATTTTTAGGCTTCCACAAGTGGGGGATAATGGAATAGTTATGGGAAAGTTCAGTGATGTTTCTTATTCTCCTTACCATTCTTAAAAGGGTGCTAGTATTTGGTTAGGTGAAATCACAGTGGCTTCTGTTCAGACAGTAAAACTAAATAAAACTTTTTGATTATGTAATTGGGAACTCTACTCTGGTAGGGTTTTTGTGTGTGTCTGTGTGTGTGTGTGTTTTGCTTTTGTTTCATTAGTGGTAAAGAGAATTGTAATTCCAAACAAAGACAAAAGACTAGTTGTTCACAATCTAACCTATTATAATACAAAACCTAATACATTTTAGTTTCTCCCAATCATATTGCTAAGCGTGTACTTCCCGTTGCCAACTTATAGCTTATTGCATGGCAGTGATATCCTTCATTCAATTCATGTTTGATACATTGCCTCTAATATTTTTTGTGGCCCACCTAAATGCAACACACAACTTAAGAGTTTTATTTTGCACATGACAAAATACAAGGACATTTAAAGATATTCAATTATTTTCTCTTCCCCCCTTATATTGTCAATTTCTCCTTATATTTGTTAATGATATAGTTTAAATCTTGACTCTCCAATGCTATGGTACCAAAGATACTGATTAGCCAGATGGCTAAGGCTTTGCCACCTAGGCCCCCAGAAATGTCAATCATAGTGAGAGTTAAGTCTTCAGCTGCTTATTTATTTTGCAAGTCCTTTAAAGAACAAATCTCTCATCATCACTGAAATGGAGACAGAAGGCAACAGAAGGAGTAGAAATAAAGGAAAAAACAAAGAATGAAGAAAAAAAGAACAGATATGAACAGCTACTTCCTGTTCTCTAGAGGAGGAAGAACACAGCTTCCAGTTATACATTCATGAGTCGCCTGAATGGTAAGCGTGGGGGCACGGGCAGACATCCTCATTCCACTCATGCCTTTCTCATCATTTTAGATCTACCTGCCCAGAGACAGGCCGCATTCTCCTTTGTACTCTGTCCCTGCGTAGAGAGGCCTAGTTCAAAACTTCCTCTCTCTGGCCTGAAACAATGGACATTAAAAAAAAAAAAAAAAAGCTGCTTCCTTGGATAGCTGATTCTCAACTAGTATCTTACTTATATGTGGGAATGTCCTGAGTAACTGTAACAACCTCAAATGTCCCTTCTCCACACTTCAAAAGGTTCTTCAGGTGATGTGATATGTATGTATGTATACACACACACACACACACACACACACACACACACACAGGAATATTATTTGGAAATTAAAAATGAAATCTTGTCATTTGCAACAAGGTGGATGGAACTAGAGTGTATTATGCTAAGCAAAATTAGAGAAAGACAAATCTCCTATAACTTCAGTCATATGTGGAATTTAAGATACAAAACAGATGAACGTAAGGGAAGGAAAGCAAAAATAATATAAAAACAGAGAGGGAAACAAACCATAAGAGACTCTTAAATACACAGAACTGAGGGTTCCTGGAGAGATTTTGGGTGGGGGGGGGATGGGCTAAATGGGCAAGGGGCAGTGAGGAGGACACTTGTTGGGATGAGCACCGGGTGTTATATGTAAGTGATAAATCACTGAATTCTATTCCTGAAATCACTATTACACTATATGTTAACTAACTTGGATATATATATTTTAAAAAAGGGGGGAGCCTCTTCAGGTGAAAGCTCCATTACCATACTTCCATTCTTTAGAAGATGAAAATTATGTTATATTAAAATGTAGAAAGTAGTGCCATATTTGCTGAGAAATTATTATTTAAGAGCAGCAGAAATCAACTCTTTTTATTCCATATAAAAACATGTATGCAACTTGAATTTATTAATAATGCTAATAATTTTATTTCCAGCAATCTACTTCCTCTGTTGATCTGTCAGGTGTCTCTAAACTTGAAAGGGAAAGTTCAACAAAACATTTCTACAGCAGGGTTATTTTCTGTATGATTAATATATTTCCATTAAAATATACCTGATATAAAAAGCATCAGCTTGAAATGAAGAACTATTTTCTAATCCTATTTTCTAAAGTAACAGTGATCATAAGTAAGTCACCTAGAGTCTATAGACCTCACTTTATTCATCTATACATTGAGTTTACTAGACTGCACTTTTATGTAATTTAATATACCTAAAAAACACATTTTTTGCTATATACCTACACATTTGATACACTTAAAATAAGTAAATATAGACTCTCATTATATAATAAAGCATTCCACATAAAATAATTCAACAATACATAAATGCTGCAAAGACCAGTGTTTTCTATGATGGAGACAGCATGTATGTGATACATCCTATGTATTATTTTAATAGAATGTATTTAGCTAGTTCCTTTAACGTACATCTTGCTTATTGAAATCCAGATAATATCAATACAGAGAAAATAAATCCAAAGCTTCTAAGCTTTGTAAATAAGAGCAAATTAAAGTGATGGAACTTTTCTCTGACTGGATGGAGCTGGAAAATTCTTTGAATTCATGCATTACTACTGTCCACCATGCACCCTACTCTGTGATAGTGACATATAAGTTGTAATTAAGAAACAATTTTTAAGAGGAAAATGTGAATGCAGAATGCATTTTGTTTAGTCAATCTAAATGAAGGGGTAGCTGATTATCATGCCCCAAGTAGGCAACTAGGCATACCACTTCTGATTATCAACAAGTGGAATGTCTAGAATGGTCTCAGAAAAAAAAAAAAAAATCTTTGAATCGAGTGAACGTGGTAAATATTTACTATCCATAAGATAACTTTTTTTCCCAAATAAGCTTTCCATTTTACTTTCAAAAAAACTAAGATGTAGGTTGCTGACTTAAGAGTTAATAAAGACATAGCCCCCACTAGCAGAATTAATATTCAAATGGCTACATTGTCTCCAAGGCACTTGAATATCAAAAAGGAAGAGGAGATTTTATTGATCTGGGAAATGGCAGCAGGTTATGCTTATTGTATATAATAAAGACTATTGATTTTGTTAAGCAGAAAAATGGCACTTTAAAAAGCCCATTTTGTATCAACTGCAACTGAATGGTACTTTCCACCAGTCTAGAAGTTTTCAGAATCATTTTTAATGGAGCAAGAAGTATAATCTGTCAGGAACATCCTTTATACCAACAGAATGAAAGTTCATTGCTATAATGAAGGTTTTCCTCTAATATCTAAATTGAAATTGCCATCTATTCAACTAACTTAAAATTATAGGCAATGTTCTCCCTGCAATAAAAGGACCTCATACTCAAGAATAATTTCTTCAGCTCGTACCACACCTAAGGAGTTTGAGAGAGAAGAGGTTTCTTCCTAAGAATATATGGTTATGTCCAAAAGCTGATGAGGCCACTTGAACAGAAAGCCAATACACATTAGTTTAGTAAGTTGTAATTATTTCAGGGAGTAGTAAAACCTAAAGTGCTCTAGGCTTAGAAGTTACTGCAGTCTACCATCAAATCACTGTTTATTGATGTTTTTTAAATATGCTGATGGAAGTGACAGAGCTTGCTACCGGTTTTATATAACTTTCAAATAAGACTAATAATATTTGTGCATTTCTATAGACTAGTGAGTACAATAGTACTCAATATGGTCTGGGAGAAGGCTTTTATTTTGCTTCTGTGTTTTAGAATTCACAGACCAACTATGAAATAAGTTGTTGGCAGACAGGGTAGAATCCAAGTTTCACTTAATTTACCATATATCTGGGACTGATCTCAGATTCTGCCAGGGGACACAGCTCGAAGACATGATCCCAACTCACTGGTGGTAAAGTATGACTTTGTGTCTGAGATCTAGCTAATAGACTGTGAGAAGTGATATATAACAATTTCAGAGCTGAGCTACCAAAGATTTCCCTATGTTTTCACCCATGCTCTGTTCCCTTTCCATCTGTCTGCAATGAACATGGCCCACAGGGGTGAGGGGGAAAGACAAATATTGGAGATGCCCTAACATCTACCATCCCGAGTCCCTGATTGACAGTATGAAGGAGAATTGCCCTGCCCTTTTTTGCTCACTCAGAACTATTATATCAGCAAAAAAGAGTCACTATGTTTAAGCTATTATTTATATTTGACCTATTTGTGAGAATTGCTATCATTATCTTGACTGATACAGAAGTTTGTACCTTAAATAGGATATTGTTGTAAAAATAATCAAATTATGGATGTTGACTTATGTTGTGCTTTGAAAGGAACTGTTGCTAGCAACAATTTGAAAGAAAGACAAGGACTCACCAAGCTTGTGGCTCTAGAGGAAATTTTTGGAAAGAGCCAAGATGGTATTATGTAACATTTTTACTTGTTTTTAGCAATATATTGAAGAAATGATTTTTAAAAATTAAAGAATTGTCCAGGTTGCAAATAAAAATGAAATGGAAGAGGGGTGCCTGGGTGGCTCAGTCGGTTAAGCGTCCGACTTCAGCTCAGGTCATAATCTCATAGTTCATGGGTTTGATCCCCACATCAGGCTCTGCACTGACAGCTCAGAGCCTGGAGCCTGCTTCCAATTCTGTATCTCCCCCTCTCTCTGCCCCCCCCAATCCCCGCTTGTGCACTCGTGTGCGTGTGTGCTCTCTCAAAAATAAATAAACATTAAAAAATTTTTAAAACAATGAAATGGAAGAGAGAATAGTCACAAAACTGTAAACTCCCAGGGTTAAAAAAAAAAAAAAAAAGTCAGCAGCTTCTGGATCCTGAACAGTAGGATCTAAGTCTTAAAAAAGCTGGAGATCAACAAGTTTCATAAAGACCTCTCAGCTTCAAAAGTTAAAAAAACAAAAAAAAAAGGATCCAGCCCTTGAGCAAAGATCAGATGCTTAGTGAAAAGTTGCTACCTTCCCATTAAAATTTATTGTTACCTATGTTTCACCAGGATGAGAAGAGAGATGTATAGAAAACACAGTTAAGAACTAGGCCAAGTAAAAAGCTTTGGGTCTATTTATAGGTCTTAAAACTGCCTTAAAACAAGTTGGTCAAAAGTATTCCAGATAGGAGGCCAGAAGGGGGGCGGATTTTATTTCTTTGACTCTTTCCTGAGGAAGCCTCCGTGAGCAAATCAAATTTTGATTTGCAAACTCTCATCAGAAGAGGACAGATCACATAAACTGTGAGGCCCTCAAGGAAAACATAATCCCAGTGCCTACTTCATATGTGGCCATAGAGGTAATGAATAAGTAGGACCTCCCAGTAGGTAGAACTAGGGGGCAAGAGAGAAAAACTGGTAAGAGTGTATTGTGTTGCAGAATCTGGGTACAATGAAGGAATTTTCTCTGGGAAAGAGAAGAGGGTCTTCAAAAATACCAAGAGGTTATATTATGGCTATGGACCAGCACAGCTTTAGGTCTCTTATTGGGCACATATTTTAGTAACCTTAAAGGTGGCCAGTGACAGAAAATGCTTTTTGTCACGAAATCTGCATTTTCGTCTTCAGCTTGAACCCAGCTACACTTGCCGTGAGGTATGAAACTGTGCCTGATATCTACCTTAAAGAGTATGAACAGAAATGTGTACCAGAAATGTGTGCCTGGCCCATAAAACTATCCTAAAATATTTTTTTTTCTATTTGGTAACTTGACGATTGGTAGATAACCATCATGTTTAAAAGTCAGAGATGACAGATCATCTCTTGTCCGGGTTTCTGCATAATTTTGTGGAAAAGAATCTCTCTCTTATGACCTCTGCATCTGCCCAGGATTTTACGTGAGCATGATAAACTTCTAATGTTTTTGAACATTAAAGATTTATGAAGCAGAATTTCTAAGCACTTAGCATTAATCTAATGCTCATGTTCCTTGGTTCTCCCTGTTCTGAAAAATACTACAAAATAGAAGAATGAGATAACATTTTTGGGGGGTGCCTGGGTGACTCAGTTGTTGAGCGATCCACTGTTGGTTTCGGCTCAGTTCATAATCCCAGGGTCGTGGCATCCAGCCCCACATCTGGCTCTGCACTGAGCTGAGTGTGAAGCCTGCTTAAGATTCTCTCTCCCTCTGCCCCTCTCCCCTGCTCACGTGGCGTGCGCGCGCGCGCACACACACACACACACACACACACAGCGCACAGGTTCGTTCTAAGAAAAAAAAAAACATGTTTTGAAGGAGGATACTATGACTCCATGAATAAAATGATGATTAAACTTCTACTTCAAGGAATTATAGAAAATTAAACAGAGCTAAGTACTGGAATAGCCAAGAAATGCCAACTATGTTTTATATTTAGATATATCAGTGATTCAGAATTTGTGTGAAATACTGAAATTTATATATAAAATAGGATGTATGAAAGATTCACATTTTGGCTTCCTGTAGATTCTAATCCCTGTTTACCTGTATAGTTGAGTAGATTTTCATCCCCAAATTAAGTTTTTTTTTCATATTACTTTGTTATTTGTAATTTAAGCTGAAGAAGATCTTTGCAATTTTATGAAAACTTCACCTAAGAATCAATTTTATTGCAGTCATAGAAAGATACAAATATTATTACTCGCTAAAATGCATTTCTGCCTATCAGCTCAGTTTAAGTAGATGAGTTCCATGATTACGCCAGCTAAGTGATTTATATTCTTCTGAGCTTCCATAGCAATTTGTAATTTTATATTACTTTATACTTTCTGCCATATATTATAGTTTCTTTTATGGATCTCTTATTTCAGAAAGCTCTTTGAATGTTTTCATTTGGTTCATCCTTTGTCCTGTATCTTCAAGCCTCTACAACATGTTATAATTGGATTTTTGTTTTGCTCAATAATATGTACTAATGCACCCATTTATTTATGTACCAGGTCTCTTTCAGGTCCAGCACCGTACCAGAACATGACTGGAACTAAATTTTAAAGAATATCATGGTAGTACACAAATCACAAAGGAGAACTTCTGTGTCATGATGGCTGCACCACTATCAACAGGCTCCCCTACTCCTGAGTTTCTATCTAATGTAAAGTTTGCATTTCTGATACTATTCATGGCTCCCACACTCTAGGTTTGGCAGCCACTGGCTCCCTGTTAAACTCATCCAGCCTGAATTTCCACTTGACCAAATTCAATATGTAGAAGGAAAGTATACTTCAATTTACTAAGGGTCAGGGCCATTTACAATCGATACAAAACTATTCAAAGTAATATTTGTGTATATAAATGAGCAAAAAAGTAATACATTTCCCTACTTGTAACAAATGTGACAGTTTTACATGTAAGGAATACAATTCTCAAGGAATTACATAGTTTAAAAAAGACAAAAAAAACAAAAACCCTTCAGTCTTTCCAGAAAAGCAACTCTGAAACTAAACCAAAGAAATAGAAGCAATCCTTGTTCTTAGAGGATGCCCTTGGAGTCAGTGAAATGTTCAAAATAACAACAAATTCTTCTTAGAGAAAAGGGGATGTATGAAAATCTGTCTTTGAAGATCTTGTGGTCTGTATGAAACATAGTTTCTGATCCGTAATCTATCCATAATAGATAGCTTTTTATCTTATAAGCCATATGTACACTTTAAGAGTTAATAAATTAATGTTTTTCAGACATGTATTACTAGAAAATGCAAGCATATATGCATTATCTTCAGACAAATATATTTGCTCTTTTGTACCTCAACATTTGACACTAAGTAATGTAGAGAAGTGTTGAAACACTATATTGGACACCTGAAAATAATACAACACCGTTAAATTATGCTGGAATTAAAAGTATTTTTTAAGTAATCCTGAAAAAATTATCATAAAATTTAAAAAAAATAGTGATTTTTTTTCCCCTAAAATCCTTTTCTAAAATTAAGAGGCAATGATGATTGGGTTTCTTTTTTGAAGAAAACTGGTGAGGGAAGTAGATCCACAAAGAGAGGTGGGAGAGGAAACTGGGGGTTATCAAGAGGCATTCGTCACTGTGGCATCAGTGTTAGTAGATGAAAGCAGTTGATCCCTTTCTAGGTCGGAGGAAAAAGAACATATTGTGTAATTATGTCCTGTGCTGAATATATTGTTGGCATTCAACCAATTAATAATAACAAGAATGAAAACAACTCTGTCTGCGATAAGAATAAGGCTTCCAATATTAGTCACAGTCTGCTTAGCTTTAGGCTGGCTTAGATAAATGTAGTAAAGACAAGGAAAACATCCCACTCCACACTTTTTGGCTAATTTAATATCTTTGCTAAGTGCTTAGGTAGTATGGTGACAGGCATAAAGAAAATGCATGGATTGATTGCACTGATAGATAAATAGAGTCCATTTTAGCACAAAGAAAAACCTTTATAATTAGATGTGAATACCTGGTTTCTTGCCATCTATCACATATGCAAGTTTGGGAAAGTATTTTTGTAATGAATTAGAAATGAGTAATATTTCATAATACTCATGATGCATTATACACATCCTGCCATAAATGGCTCAGTCTATACTGACAATCAGATTCAGAAATGGTTCAACTCATTGGAAAGACCTTTCCACATACCTCCCTGCCAAATTTTTTGAGCAACTTAGCATTTTTGTCAAACACTTGAGTCATCCAAATTTCACAAATGTTTTGTGTAATTTTCCTGAAGCATATACTGAAGTCCTATAAGTTCTTGGCAAATAGAAATCCAATGATAAGTATCTGGTCCATAAATTCAGGAGATACGAGGCCCATAAAAATGTTTTAGGGCCCTAATTTGACCAAATAATACCAGTAAGAAAATAAGCAAAGTGAGCATTTTAAACAAAATGAATTTTAGTAAATAAAGCAACAGTATGCATTCTAATTTATATTCAGGCCCTAACACTGGACCAAGGGAAAAATTGAAATAAATAATTACACCCTGTAGCCTCTAATTTTACAAGGAAGCTAAAACAAACACAAAAAGAAAGAAAAGGAGAGGGAAGAGAGAATGGAGAGGGAGACTAAGAATGTACCAAGATGTTTGATTAATTCTATGCACATTTGGCCAGCATGAAAAACATTGATCAGATACACAGAACATACCAGAAAGCAGAACAATGGCTATGGTAAATAAGGACCAAGCCTATAGTCTAAAGCAAACTCGAGATTTTGTTGTTATTCTGGAGTAGTAAAGGTAGTAACAAAATTGTTACGGTAATAACAAAATTGTAAACTAAAAATAATTTGAGTTTATATGAAGGTACCCCTTTAGAGAAGAGTGGCTGTCTTCTCCAGGTCAGGGCTGGCCTCTCAACTTTCCCCTACAAAACGAGGGAAAGCAGACAGTAATTTTACTAAAAAGGTTTGTGCTTATGTCTTAAATATTACCATCCAAAGTGCCAAAGTAAATGAAACTACGATAACAAGACCTGTCATGATCAGGAGAAACCAATAAGGCAGATCATCTCTAAGAAAACTTACTTAATATAAATAAGATGGTTTGTTTGCTATCTTTTCCCTTAAACTTCTGGCTACTATCAGCACAAGGTGGGGTTCTTGAAGTCCTATTTTTAAAATGTTAATTTCTTATGCAAAATACAACAGGGAACTTGTTGATTTTTATTCAATTTCACAAGAATTTGGGGAAACATATAAAAGGTTAGTTTTAAGAGTTTTATGTATAAATTTCAATTGATTTTTAGAAAATAACGACTAAAATGACAATAAAGACAATTAATGAAGCCAGGGAATAAAATTATTAATGGGTCTGAATTGCTTCATATCCTTAAATCCCTGTCTCAGGTAAACCTTTGACAATAAAAATGTACAAAATACATTTGGACAATTAGAAAATAATGAAAAGCATTCAAGAATGACATTTGACAAAGGCAGATAAGGGAATACTGTACTTGAAAAAATGAGCATTTATAGATCAGCTGCCCCTGATGTGATATATCATAGATTATTAAGAAAATTGTATACCAGTATACTGAATCAATTGCAATTAGCTTAGGGGCAAAAGGAAAATGGACTATACCTAATTAGTTATGACAATGAAAGATGTTGATTCACTGGAAGATGTTTATAAGTTATAAATGAGATAAAAACATAAAATTAAGAAAATAAGTCTACATTTATACTACATATATAAACCTAGCAAGGAAACAATTACAGAAAGACTATCATTGAAGGAAAATATACAGTAAACAAAAAAGATGAGAAAGTTATAACAGAATGAGCTACGAAGAAGATCTAAAGCAGGGTGTCATGAAGTTGTAACAGGATAGTATGAATGACTAGGTGTTCTGCAGCCATGACCCTTGAAATAACAGAGGTAAATTTATAATCCCAACCTGTTATTTACTAGCTGCATGACATTGGACAGGCTGCTTACCTTTTTTGATCTTCACTTTCCTCCCCTGTTAAAGACACAAAGATCTGTATCAGGAGTTGATACAGCAAGGTATTAAAAAGACCTAGCTTAAATTGAGAAACTGGTGTATGGATTCTATTCAAGCCTAAAGTGAGTTAAACTAACTCCTCCTTTATTCATACATTGTTCGAATGGTGTCTCTTTGGTTACTGTGATTTCTTTGCTAAATTCCTCAAAATCAGTACCTCAGAAAACATATCCAATTAATGAATGCATACACATTAAAAGGGGGTATAAAAGATAGCCCAGAACTGTCTTTCCTACTATTACAGTTACATAATTGTAACTATAAACATGTTATTTAAAATCACAAAACTTAAATAAGGCTAGAGAAGAACTTCACAGAAAATGTGATTTAAAATCCTCTCTTCAATGTATATATGGAATACATATATATATGGAATACATATAATACCTGGGTCGCTCAGTTGGTCAAGCATCTGACTTGATCTTAGCTCAGGTCACGATGTCATGGTTCATGAGATCAAGCCCTGAGTCAGGGTCTGCTCTGACAGCATGAAGCTTGCTTAGGATTCTCGCTTTCCCTCTCTCTGCACCACCCCTCCCTCCCCCTCTCAAAATAAATAAGCTTTAAAATATATATATTTTATCAGAAATATAGGTTTCTTATTTATGTCCATGCCTTAAAGGTTATTTCTTAAAATGAAAATAAGATTTTTAATTTTTTTGATGCTTACAAAAATTCCAATTCAATAGACAAGTCTTTCTATCCACTAAAATTAGTCTTTACCAATGATTGTTTTCTTTCTTTGCAATATGCACCCTCTGATTTTAAAATATTTGTTTTAGGTTTTAAGATTTAGAAATAAAAAAAAATACTTTGTGAAAAATTTACAAAGGAATGAAATAAAGTAAGAATGCATTATATCTATTTTGTTTTGTTTATAATAACATGTTGCATTAATCAAGGCTTCATTCAGATAAATTGAAACTGGTTCAATTTCTTCTTGTCAAGGAGACAAATATAAATGTTGTACAATTGTATAATTGATTTTGTGATTCAAAGTGGCTCTTTGGTAGAGATAATTTATCAAGGATGACAAAAATGGTAAATGAGTATTTCCTTCGAATCTGAAGAATTTTCTCATTGAAATGTTCAATTTACAAATGTTCAATGTTATAATGATTAAAGATTTTTCTTTCAAAATTTGTTCTTTAAAAGCTCTCCTCATAGCTACAGTTTTTAATCAATTCAGTTTTTCACCTTTCTTTCAATGTTTGGTTTTATATTTAAAAAAAAACTATGAAGGAAAGGCACTGGTATGGGTAGATTAAGTAGAAATATTATTAATAATTAGCTGAGCTTCACAATTAATCTTCTAAACCCTATACACATCGTCAATTTAGGTTGTAGCTTAAACATTATTTTCAAAAATATTTGATGTCAAGAAATTTAAATAATTCTGCTGAATTTTATTTACGGATCACATGCCTTAAAATATTACTCAAAAGCTTTCATATGTAGGTTTTTCTGGTTTATCATTCTCATTTGGTTTGTAGCTACATATATTTTCACTGTGTCTATACATAATAATATTGGGAAAATAATAACCTTCAAGGCATCAGATGAATTCTCTGGTGATGTCACTTTCACTCTGACATTTATACTGACTTCATTTATGACAGACTGAAGGTGATGAACAGGTCCAAGCAAGAGGTCACCTTGTGTCAAGACTGGTATACAATCTGTCAAATGCAGTGACTGTGAGTCTGCTAATGAGGAATTAACTAGACAGAATGTTGCTATTTGACTGTTTTCATGCACTCCAAACCTGTTAAACAATGCTAATCAGGTGTTTATTAAGTGAAACCATTATGCCAAACTTGCTGCAAACCTCACCATATGTCAGAGAGGTTGTAACATATTATTCATCCATTTTAAAGCTAGATTAATAGGAGTCATTTACTAAACTTTTCTTTTCTTAGCCTTTGGCTATGCCTTGGAATCAAGGTTATACTTTTATTTAAATTTTTCTTAAAAAAAGGACACAACTCCAGAAAACTATTTTAAGTTAGTGCCTCTTGGTTGAAAAGCTCTTTTCATTTGTTTTTATAGTGAAAAATCAACTATTTTAATAAGGTGAGTAAAAGAACATATCGATTTAAGCAAAATTGGTCTAATCAGTAATATTTTTGAAAATGGAATGACTTAAAATATTATATTAAATTACCAATATCAGGATGGAAGCAGGCACATTTGTTTTCAGGGGTCTTCACTTTATAAATTCATTAGGAACAAAAAGGCAGTTGTAAATAACTCCTGATTGGGTATAATTAAAGTTTTCTAAGGACTTCTTCTAATCTTTTATGAGCCAGCAATTCCTTTATACAAAAAGACATTAATTATGAGCTCCCTGTAAATTGATACCCAATAGATGAAACATTTCATAACCTGCCGTATAGTATATTCCTCTTTGCTAAAAGCAGTGTCACTACTTTTTCCATATAAGCCTTCCATCTCTTACAATAGTTATTTATGTACTCTCTGTATTTTAACATTGTTTTCATTTTATAAGAAAATAGCCTTTAAGTCATCATATCTAAGTTCACATGCAGAAGTGTCAACCTACACCCCCTATGATTTGAACAAGTCATGTAATCTATCAATTATAAAATTTGGATCAAACTATTTTTCCGGCATGAGTTTTGAAATAACCAAAATGAATTGATATATAATGCAAGTTTTCATTGAAAAGTAGTTTGAAATTAAGGCTAAGATCAAAGTTCACATGAGTAACAAACATTTTAAATACACGTGAAAATATTTTATAATCTGTTATGTATCAACAGTATTTTTATGACAATATCATACTCCATTCTGTCACCATCTGCCCATCTCACACATTCCATGTGCTTAGATATTTCTACCCAACTAGGTATCAAGCTGCTAAAAGATGTAGCAAAAAACTACATCTTTAACATCTTTAAAAAGTCATCAAAACCCACCTGAAATAATAATGTATTTTGTACAGAAGGCAGTAACATTTTATTGGTGGTCTACACATATGGGAGATTTAATGGCCAGTTTGAAAGCTTCCACTTTATTTTCTAGGCTGTTGAAATTTCCTGAAGAAAATTCATAGTTTCTTAGAAATTTGCCAAGTCTTTTTCAGTTTCAAAATTGGAATTAGATGTCCTTTCTGTGGATTCCCATAACACTGTACTTCTTTTATCAGAACATTTTCAACATCTCACTAAATATAAGTTCTATGAGGATAGGGACTATGAGGTATAGACAGACAGATGTATACATTCCTAACAGTCTCATATATACACACATTTAGACAGATATACATAGGTTTGTGTTTGTATATGCCTAGAACAAGACGTGGCACATAGTGTGTGTTGAATACAAGAAATTCTTTAATTTGCTGAAATGGTAGATGACAACTCAGTTATTTTGGCTGTGAGAAGAAAAATTCATTAATCAGTATATAAACTGGAAAAAAATAAGACTATGGACAAGAACTTCCTTTTGGTTTAGATCTTTTGAGTCCTTTTGCCTGATAAACATGGCTGGAGATACTCCCTCCTCATGTTTCCACTGTCTCCAATAATTTAGACATTGGAGCAAATAATAGATAATGTAAATTAAGACACATAGGAACCTCAAAATGGAAATCACAGAATGAGTATTTTTAAAGAAACATGGAATTTTTAAGGGAAATGAAATCTGAAGGTTTATTTAGTCTATCCTCCAAACAATATATTACAGTCGTTCATCATATAAACACTGTAACATCACAACTGACACCACAGAAATACAAAGGATTACAAGAGATTATCAAAAATGGATAAATTCCCAGAAACAATCTTCCAAAACTGAATCAGGAAGGAAAGCAACATTTGAACAGACTAATTCCTAACAATGAAATTGAATCAATAATCAAAAAACTCCCAGCAAACAGAAGCCTAGGACCAGACAGCTTGTCAGGTGAATTCTACCCAACCTTTAAAGAACAGTTATTAATGCCTCTTCTTCTGGAAGTATTCCAAAATGGAAGAGGAAGATTCCAAACCCATTCCACAAGGGCAGCATTACCCTGACCACAACCAGATAAAGACACTACAAGAAAGGAAGGTGGGAAGGGGGTGGGGGGAAGAAAGAAAATTATAGGTCTGTAGCTCTGATCAACACAGATGCAAAAAATCCTCAACAAAATATTAGCAAACCAAATCAATAATGCATTTAAACCACCATTCACCATGACCAAGTGGGATTTACTGCTCAGTTGCAAGGGTGGTTCCGTATTCACAAACTGATCAACAGGATATATCACATCAACAAGAGAAAGGATAAAAACCATATGATCATCTTAATAGATGCAGAAAAAGCATTTAACAAAGCACAACATCCCATTCATGATAAAAACTCTCAACAAGGTATGTTTTGAGGAAACATGCCTCCACATGATAAAGGCCATTAAAACCCCACAGTGGACATCATACTCAATGGTGAAAAACTGGGAGCTTCTCCCTTAAGTCAGGAACAAGATAAGGATGTCGACTCTCAGGATTTTTATTCAACGCAGTCCTGAAAGTCCTAGCCACAGCCATCAGACAAGAAATAAAGGCATCCAAATTACTAAGAAATGAAGCTATCACTATTTGCAGATAACATGCTACTACATATAGAAAACCATAAAAGCTCCACACAATGAACACTAGAAGTAATAAATGAATTCAGTAAAGTTGCAGGACACAAAATTAATGTACAGAAATCTGCTGTGTTATTTAACATGAAGTAGAAGAAGTTAAGAAAGCAATCCCATTTACAACTGCACCAAAAATAATACTTAGGAATACATTCTACTCTGAAAACTATAAAACATTGATGAAAGAACCTGAAGGTAACACAAATGGAAAGACATTCCATGCTTACAGTTTGGAAGAACCAATATTGTTAAAATGTCCATACCACCCAAAACAATCTACAGACTTAATACAATCCCTATCAAAATACCAACAATTTTTTTCACCAAGAAAAAACAAAAAGATACCTGCTACAAATGGATGCCTGTTTTCTATTTGAATATTTTTATTACTACACATAATCATTCTCTGGAAAGTCATGTATTTCTAATTTTTAATATTTAGAAAATGATTTCATTTTGAACTTAATTATGTTCCAAACAATTTTATACATAAGTTTCTTTTCTACTATTTGAAGAAACCTAAGAATTTAAATTGATCTTCATGGCAACACTTCCCATATTTGATCACAGCCAGCATGGTCAACCAGTTTTCTCAAGACCTTAGCTTTTTCAATCACTCTGTAGAACACGTTTTTAGACCCCTTCAGCATCATTACATTATATATCCTAAGCAAGAGTCCTATTTCTTTCCTATTGTTTTTCTTTTTAATTTTTAAGTTTATTTATTGGACAGAAAGAGCGCAAGCGGGATAAGGACAGAGAGAAGAGGAGAGAGAGAGGATCACAAGCAAGCTCTGCACTGTCAGCACAGAGTCCAATGCAGGGCTTGAACACACAGACCATCAGATCATGACCCGAGCCGAAATCAAGAGTCAGATGCCTAACCAACTGAGCCACCTAGGTGCCCCTTTTTCCTATTGTTAATCTCAATATACTTAAATATATAATTACTGTTGAATTTTCGATACTTCCATTACTAGTAGCATAAGATATTATGAAGGTTATAGTATCCTCCTGAATTCACAAGCATTCTAGGCTCTCCCTTCCATCTTTAGAATATATATTTTCAAAAATCAAATATTATTATATGAGAGAGCACTCCAATATTTAATAAGACTTCATATGGTGTAGGTTCTTTGCTTCAAAAATCCCATTTCTCAGTATTAGCCTTCACATAAGTGAGGTTTTCTCATTTGAGCACTGTTTGAGGTAGTTCATTTGCATTAAGAGCCACATCATATCCAAACAAATCAACCAACCAACCAAACCTAAAATTACAAACCCAACAACAGCAGTCCTCAGCGGGATCTCCCTCAGTATGGGGAATAATACAGAATCTGAAATGCTGAGAGGGAAAAACACCTCTATTATTTTAGTTTCATTAGAAGACATTTGCTCAGGGGCGCCTGGGTGGCGCAGTCGGTTAAGCGTCCGACTTCAGCCAGGTCACGATCTCGCGGTCCGTGAGTTCGAGCCCCGCATCGGGCTCTGGGCTGATGGCTCGGAGCCTGGAGCCTGCTTCTGATTCTGTGTCTCCCTCTCTCTCTGCCCCTCCCCCGTTCATGCTGTGTCTCTCTCTGTCTCAAAAATAAATAAACGTTAAAAAAAAAAAAAAAGAAGACATTTGCTCATGAAAATTGCTTTTTCTTGCATGTTCTGTTTTGCCTGGTTTATATGACTCTTGCTCAACAGATACAGCTGAATGTTTTAGGTCAAATATACCCTATACGTGAAAACATCATTGCCTCCCCCCTTTTGATAAATAAGTTGAAATGCAAAAAATAAACTCTCAGTCGCCATGGCTAGACAGGCATTAATCAACCAACTGAAACCGGCATGTGAACTTCTAGAAAGGGAGGGATTCAGACTCATGTGCCATTTGTGATTCAGTATGTACCTACACAAAAGCAATTTCAATTTAGGAAGAAATAAGTAAATCCAGGAAAACCAAATGAATCAGGGAGTGAAGACCACAGGTTTGAAAATTAAACACCTGGGAGGAATAATGGCTGTTATTTATTACTGTCCTTCAACTTGGTAGACTCTTTACACACACATTCCTTAAATCATTTTTTTTATATGAAGTTTATTGACAAATTGGTTTCCATACAACACCCAGTGCTCATCCCAAAAGGTGCCCTCCTCAATACCCATCACCCACCCGCCCCTCCCTCCCACCCCCCATCAACCCTCAGTTTGTTCTCAGTTTTTAACAGTCTCTTATGCTTTGGCTCTCTCCCACTCTAACGTCTTTTTTTTTTTTTTTTTTTCCCTTCCCCTCCCCCATGGGTTCCTGTTAAGTTTCTCAGGATCCACATAAGAGTGAAACCATATGGTATCTGTCTTTCTCTGTATGGCTTATTTCACTTAGCATCACACTCTCCAGTTCCATCCACGTTGCTACAAAAGGCCATATTTCATTTTTTCTCATTGCCACGTAGTATTCCATTGTGTATATAAACCACAATTTCTTTATCCATTCATCAGTTGATGGACATTTAGGCTCTTTCCATAATTTGGCTATTGTTGAGAGTGCTGCTATGAACATTGGGGTACAAGTGCCCCTATGCATCATTTTTAAAAAGAAAAAATTGACAAGTTATAAATTAATATCTCTACTTTTCATGAGGAAATTCTGGTTTAGGAGACTCACATAACCATGAAGTAGTTTAGCAACATTTGAAACCAATGAGACTCTAAAATCTGAGTTGTCTATATTCCAATATTTTGCTCTTCTGAGGGGTGGGGGTGGGGACAGTGAAGAGCACATTTTGGAATTTGTTTCACAAAAAGCACTGCAACTGGGTATTTTAGAATTTGATTGGGAATATTTTAACATTTGCAAATCGTATGTTTTAGTGAACAGTTCCTTATAGAGGACATCTGCAGGGCTGAAGCCTGTCATTGTTATTACATATTTCTACATAGATAGCAGATATGTCATCATTTCCAGTATTTTCCATGGATTCACATTCATCAATAAGCTCTAGTCATATATGATATGCATCTGTAAAAAAAAAATGAAACACGTCTTAAGCAAAATGTTTTCTTCCATTACCATATATTAGTGCTAAGCACCATTCTATCAACTTCTAGCAACACCTAGGAGGCCGAAGGAATAGCTTAATAAAAAAATTTCTAATTTACTTGAGTTAATATCCATGTTCTTGCCTTGGATTCTGGCCACGATACAGCCATGAGCATTTTTTAGCTTTTCCTTACATCGTTTAATAATACCTCTTGCCGTCCATGATATTAGGTTTTACCTGGATTTTCTTTCTCCATTTGATATTAATCTCATTGTATAGACTTCATGGCCTTGTCAGCAAGACCCATGCCTTTTTGTTCTGCCTGTATGTATGTGCATGTGTGTATTTATACATACATGCATACGTGTGTGTATAAAACAAAAAGATGAATCTCCTAATACCTTCTAGGTTTTCTTATATACTATTCCTTCTTCTAAAGGTAATAGCTTCAGCATAAATGGTGAGAACATGATACCTGAATTAATAATTACACAAAATTTCATAATCGTTGGAGATAAACCCTAAGTGTCTTAGTACATGTGAAGAAACCAAGGAACTTTACACGAATGCATGCACTTCTTGTAGCACTGTTACGATTCTGTCCTAGAAATACAGAAACTGGGATACATTCTATTTTGGGTGATTCCCATCCAAAATATTGAAGTGAAAACTACATACCAACATATTTTAATTTCACAAATTTGGAAAGGTATATTACTATGTCAATATAGGACCCACAGTTTGTTGGAGGCCCAAACAATTGAAAGTTACTGATGGTAAAATTTCATAACTTTACAGTGAGTCACCCTTGCAGTGTATTAAAGCTTTCTATTAACAATGTGATATTATGACGTAGTGGGAAATATATGGGATATCAAGTCAGATATATTTGAATACAAATTGTAGTCCCTATATAATTGCAAACTGAAGTTCTAACTCTCAAATCTTGTCCCCTTCCATTATAAATGGGTACAGTAATACCTATATAATAGGATCTTTGAAAGTTAACTAAAATATATTTAAATATATTTAAATCTCATAACTCATAATAGGTATCAAATGTAGATTTTCTTTCACCTTCAACTCTTGCCACTTCAACAGAATTTTCTATTATAAGTAAAAGGAAACTATCTCTGACAAAATGTCTACAGAAATGTGGAGATTTTCTCAACATGAAAGATTATAGTTCAATATTAGAGACATCCTATTATATCCTATTCCCCTGAGCTCTTAACTCAAATGAAGCACTGAGGACTAATTAACATGATTGTTTTTCACATATTTTGGGGTTTTTTTCTTCGTTTTTCTGAATATTTCACAAAGGTAAATATGTTGCTCACACACTATAGGCCTCTTTGTTATTTATCTCGCATCTGTTTCAAAGTGAATATAAACAAGGTATTCTCTTTGAAGTTGGTAGAAAAACTCAGTGACTATACAGATCCTATGAGTATAAAACAAGAGAAAGAGGTTTTTGATTGTTGGAAAAGTTGATAAGAATGTAGGCAACCAAAATTGAAAGGATGGTCGAGTTTTATACCCCAAAGCAAAAGTACTGAAAAAATATTTCCCTTTACACACAGTAACCCTAGGGATATGGTAAAAGAGATTAACTATATATAGTCTTCGTTCTGATTTACAGCTTCTATTTCCTTAATTGCTATTTTAGTTTGATGTTGAGTTTTTCAATTTTCAAATGCAGAAACATATGTTGAGTTCTTTCGTGGGCATAAAAATGTGCCCACTTGCTTGTCAGTTTATCACTTTTTAGAGGAATTAAAATTGATAGTAACACATGATGATCTTAATGTTTCTAAAATGACATTTTTGTAATGTGAGTGTAAATATATTTTAGATTTTGATACAGTAGAAAATTCTATTTAGACACTCAAGGTTCAAAATGAGTATCAATTTTCCTACCTGCATTTGGAAATTTTTATCAGTGACACTTAAACTTGTCAACACTTAAATTGAAAAATATCCACAGGAATTTATCAATATTAAGCAAATTACTTTTTAAATTAATTGTATATTCATGATGCAGAGCAGAGGTCAAGGCACAAAAGTATGAACATTAAGCTAAATAGCATAATCAAGAATAATTTTAAAACAGTTTAATGCTTTAGTCATTAAATTTAATATTCATACCAACACTATTAAGACATTAGTGAGGGCTATATTAACTTGGAGGAGAAAAAGCACCAATTTAAAATCTTTCATTTTCTGCTGGAAACATGTCTGTTTGCATAGTTTCTATTTGTAATTTTTGAAAAAGCTTCTAGTAGTTGCCAATGCAAACAATAAATGTTAAAAAATTGGACGAAAGCCAAATCCATCAAATACTCCCTCCAAAAGATAACTTCCCAGAGTCCATCCCAGATGACAGTGCCTTGAACATCTTTAACTTTTCCATCAGAACCATTTAGCATTACTATGCTTCTGCGCAGCTGGAACATCACTACCATTGTCAGAACCAGGCAAACAAATTTATGATGATGTTCCTGGGAATATGGAACTAATGCAGAGGGGATTTCTCTGTAGTTCTTCATTAACATTTTATTCATTACAACAAGGGAGTTTTAAGAGTTTCCTTTTAAGCAAATTAGGTCACTGGATAAAAAACACACAGCATGGAAACACAGTGTATTACTACATAGAACAAAAGATCTGGTTAATAAATTATGATAATGGGATTAGTCATTTGCTAATGTTGAAAGGCACATTTAAATATTTTGGAACTTATAAAAAGAATAATTTTTTCATGTATTTATATTTTCCTTGTCTATATTTGGGGGTGGCACATTTTTCCAAGGTATATGCATAGCTCTTTAGCTACTTCGAATCATTTAAGATGAGAAAAATAAGTAGGCAGAAATTATGGGTTTTAATCCTTAACTAAAAATAAACAAAAGATTGGAGAAAGCAAAATAAGTAGATTAAGAAATAGAATCTAGGAGACAGTCTTCATCATGAGAATAATTTTTCTTTTTCACATGATCATTAAAAAAATCCACCGAAGAGGTTTTCCCCCCAAAACAAACATGTCAGTTCTCTGTGAATCTCCCCTGATCCAGATGTAGTTCTACTTTCCAATCATTGTTGAACGTACTTCGAAAGGTTGAACATCCTAAGTGAGAGCACTGACAATTTTTTTTCCAAATTGCTTTTTAATTGTGTTCTAAAATGTTCTGCTCTCTCCAAAATGGATTCACTATTTAACAAGTATGTTAAGAGGCTTAGGAGAAAATAGAGGAGAATGCAACTGCTAATTCACATAAAGCACCATCTTAGCTTGGGTTTCCCTAGAAGTAGACCCTGAGAGAAGAGTCAAGGAACATGGGATATATTCAGGCCTTGTTTGTAAAGAGAAAAAGAGTGAAGGAAGCAGGATAGAGCAGTGGAAGGAGCAGTATAAGGGCAGGATATCCACATGGGAACTACAGTTCATAGCCATTCATACTTTGAGGGAGACCCTGCATTTTACGTCGCTTTGTCCATCAGTTATTGTATACAGGCTGCGTGTGGTGTCCAAGCTCCCTTGAGGAGTTGCTCTTGTTCAGCCTGAGAGCAAATTTGCAAAGACAGAGCCAGGTCAAGGTTGCCATTAACAGCCAACACTCATAGCAGCTGGGGTATGGTACACCGGCCATCTGGTACACTGGGGGTCAGAAGAGCACTCCAACAATGCTACAACTACCACTGAAATATTAACACAAAATATCCAGTCATATTATATTTCTGAAATACTTTGTAATGCACAATTTTATGTTAGAGATAGGAACACTATAGATACATAGACAGACAGACCAATCAATGGATCTATGTAGGTAGGTAGGTAGGTAGATACACAAATACATAGATACAGTTGGGAACAGCACAGGAGCTGGTGCTAGGCACTTCCTGCTGCACAGAATTCCCCTTCCAATCTCTGAAGCACTCTGACCCTCCTTATCCACCTTTACAAATGTATGCTGTTTTGTAGAAAGAGGGTTCTTCCCGTGATCTTACATCTTACACACACACACACACACACACACACACACACACACACACACACACAAATATATATATGTATATAATTTTACCATATTTTATATAGAAGTATGCTAGAATTCAGAAAGGTTAATTCACCACTCAGTTTACATGACATTACATTTGAATAGGAATCCTAAGTCACTATTATTGATGTATATTATGTTTGGCACATGTGATATCTTATTTTTAAAGATGAAAAAAATTGAGGCACTCTGAATTCAAATAATGTTACACAGGTAATAAGTAAAACTAAGGTTTGTATCCAATTATTGCAGAAATATTATGCTTTTTGATAATAAGTAACTTTTGTAAAACATTGTTTTAGGATTATATACATCAGAAATCACATATTTCAGAAAGAAAATTTTAAACATAACCGTTGTTAGCAAAGTACTTGGAGTTATATAACAAAACGCCATTTATACAAAGAACATGATGTTAATGATACAAAGGGCACAGGGGATGGTTATATTATCCAGTCTGCAGAGGGAAGTCAAATAATGAGAAGAACATCCCTTGGTGAAGTGATGTTGGAAAAATAAGCATTTGCTAAGTGAAATTTTGGAAGGTGAAAGTATAGACATTCTTATTCCAACACAGAGAAGTTCTTCAGTGTGTTTTTAATTGACTGAATCACTAATTTTAGACAAGTAAGCAACAATCAAAACTGGGATGACAAATATAAAGCATATAAAGGAATAAAGGTGAAGCAGGAGGTTGAGCTGAGAATGGAGAGGTAGGCAAGGATCAGATCATGGTGTTTTTGTGTGAATGTATTAAGGAGTTTCTCTGTATTTTGAGGCAATGGAGCGACAGTGAAGTTGATTCAGGAAGGGAGTATAATTTCAAGACTTTGCTTCATATAGCTCAATCTGGTGATTTGTGGAGATTAACAGAAAGGGATAATGGGACTGGATTGAAGGATGCCAGTTAAGAAGTTGCTATCACAATCCTGGTTCATGTCGGCCTGAATGAGAATGGTAGCAGTTGAACTGGAAATGAGTGGATACAATTGATAAACACTTGGAACCCAAATGACAAATTTTAATACAAACATAAATTTTCACTGATGGGGCCACAATATTGATTGGTTAGTAGCCTGAGACTTTGGTAAGGTGGCATTCTATACATTTGTGTATCTTGAATTAGAGGCTATATCATCAATGTGCCTCAGTAATGAATATGATGGGAGAGGCACAGAGTGGGAGGAGTCAAACATGATGACCTAGGTATAGGAGTTGCACAACTAGATGCGTAGCGGTCTACTGTTTGCATTGAATCATGTATCGAATGAAAGAATAAAAGGATGATTTTTCCAGATTTGAAGGTCACAGATATTAAACACCTGTGAGAAATATGTATGAAAGCAAAAACATTCTGGAAAGAACTGATTTTGTAAGTAAATGTAGTCTAAGTGCCAAGCAAGATTAAAATAACTTTTTAAAATATGAAGAAATGAACAATTCCTTAATGCCTGATCCTCCAGAGGTGGAAAGCATACAGCCCAGTGCTATATACATCTCTCAGATACTGAACATTAGTCACAGCTCAGTCCTCCTTTACCAGAACAAGGCTTCACAATTCCTTAGACCAAGGTTTCAGCAAACTACCAGCAATCCTTTAGAATGGAAACATTGTTTGAAAATAGTTTGGCATTCCTGGGATTGCTACATCTATTTTTATGACAACAAAGGAAAACCATCCCATAAAACCAATTTTCTTGAAGAAGTGTAATAATGCATGCAATTTTGATTTCCATAGGCAGGGAGATTCGAATCATATCTATATCATCCATATCTATATCTGTGTGTGTACTATACACACAAATACACATAAATGGAAAATTTATGTGTTGATATAAATATATAACATAGCTATATGTAATACAGATGTAATATATATAACATGTATATATTATTTCAAGATACTCTCTAAAAATAATATATTTACTTACAATACTCTAGTATAACTTCATAATGAAGTCACAGACACTATACAACAATTAAGACAGATGGAAATTAGGTTGTCAACAAGCCAGGAGTTATTCCATTGGGATTATATATTTTTTCAATAATTTTCTCCTCTCTTACCTCCCTCACCATTTTCCTTGATCCAACCATTTCAAACAGATGGAAAAATAGCCACTCATATAGGAAAAACCCTACAAAATCATGCAAGCATGCAAAATAGATAGCAGGGCCACAGGCTCCATCAATTATGCCCCTCCTGCCTCTTAAATAAATTGACCTCACTTTCAGGTGAACTAACTTTTGTGAAAAAAAAATCCCTTGTACTCAGTCTATTCTTGCCAACCAGAGCAAATAAAATTTAGAATATTACTAAGATAACAAAAGCTAACACTGCTTTCTGTAATCTCAATTTTCTACTTTCATGTAAATGTGCTTTCCATCTTAATTGTCTGGACTGACACAAAGACAAAGAACCATCCTCACAGGCCAGGGTCCTATCAGCCTTATTAGAAAATGGACTTTATTGTCAAGCACAGAAAAGATTTGTTGAAGGGAAAGGGTGGAACAAAAGTTCCCAACACAATAAAGTCACATCCAAAAGAAGTTACTCTTATCCAGAAGAAGTTATGTCTTATCATAAACAGAATGAGCCACCTAAGAAATAGAAATACAGAAAACTTTATTTGGAGGAGCTGATCAGAGACTAAGCACATTCCCTTTACATATACGTGCCTTCTTCCCTGATTTATACACTAATTTTTTGTCTGGTTATTTCCACAACTTTGATTGTTTTTGGTGAAAACCTAAGTGGCCCATACTAAGTTTAAATACCTAAACTCAGATAAACTGTAATCACTTAGAGTATTTTAGAACTTTAGAAATACATTCCACTGTGAAGGCACACAAAAATTTCAAAGGTATAATAAAATGAGATATTGTCAAAGTATTTTATACCAATAACTATGTATGATAAAAGAAAAAAAAATCCTCAAATTCTTGTTTTAAGCTGGATTTTTAACATTTTAAACCTTTACACAAATCCATTTCAATTCCACTAAACCCTAGTTACTAGAAATTTTAATATTCGCTATGGACAATCAGTGATAGACTTTAAATGAAAATAAAATGAGGGAATTCTAACAAATTTCAACCAATTCACATAAACTTATACAGCTCAACACTAGAAAAAAAAAACTGATTCAATTAATTTCACTGAATCATTAAATCTGAAAGCTATAAAACTTAGAAGATCATGACATTTGATGGAGTTACCTGTAACAGTAAAATCTGAACCAATACAGAAAGTGAAAGCCCCAGTGGGAAGGGTATAAATTCACAATATAATTGCTAAGAATGTCCGATATCACACTAGTCAATATATGCAAAACTATGTATTTACTGATAGAAATATAATAATGAGGTAATTACTACTTTGTTTACATAAAGATTAGGAAACTAGTACACAGTAATACTGTGAAATGCCAAGTCTGGCTGGAGAGCCTAAATTCTGAAACAATACCAAGAAAAGTTGTGAGAAATAATTCTATTTATGGGCTGGAGCATCAAGACTGTCAAAACAGGAGAAAGGTACAGAGTGTTCAGAGACAGATGGAGATACAGGAAGTCCCTTCATACGAGTTAGAGCTTTTAAGAAGGGAATGATCATATAAAAGAGAGGTTAACAGTCATCACTGAATCAACATATTAGTATCCTGCTATGTGAATGATAGGATTTAGATGATTTTTCTTTCAAAATTACTTTCCATAAACTAAGAACTAAGAGTTAACAGTGACCTAGTCAAAAGTGTTAACTGGTAACACCAGCCCTAAAGAAATATTCAGGGTACTAAGTCCACGAAAGATATCTATGTTGTTATACACACATACAAGGCACACTTTTCTGGTAATCAAAATGTAAACTAAAATTCATCCTATCTTCAGCAATGCCTGAGTACATCTGTATTCACTCATTCAATGGTTCTTCCAACTGCATTTTACATAATCATCAATAATAATGGATTTAAACAGCAGGGGAAATAAAAATCCTATTCAAGATCAATAGTGTAAGTAATGAGAGATGTAAAACAACATGGAGGATGTTGACCCTCAAAGCTACTTACAAGGAACTAACTCTTCTTAGCAAACTTAGTAAAACAATGTAGAAAATATATAGACACTGGTAACCCTAATGTTAACATTTCTACTATGTAAACTCAATTACTTCATGGAAGTCTGCTGAAGCCATACAACATCTTCAATATGGAATTACAGTTTCTGCAGCTTATTGAAGCAATATGAATTTTATCATATATGTGTGCAATTATGCAGCTCAAGTTTGAGGTTTTAAAATTCACATTTAGATAAAAATGAAATAGCAGATAAAGACATTTTACTTTCTCCTCCCTTCAAATCTACTAAAATACTAAAAGGAATTAAATAACACACAAATAGCCAATTGTACATATTCCATAAATGCTATCAATAACATCAATAAGATATCTAAGAATAAACTAAGTAAGAACTGTCTAAGGCTTTTATGGCAAAAACTATGCTTCTTTTAACGTCAGATAAGCAAGCAAAACTGAAATAATGGTAAAATAAGCCCTGAATGTCGATGAGGAAATTCAAAATTATCTTTCATTTTCATTCTTAGCTGTTCGCAAAGTTTCAATCTAGTAAGTACATAAATGCACAAATAACCAAGAAGTATATTCCTTCATTATACCAAGCTATATATACTTCATCTTTATTGTTTCAATTTGATATGATATTGCAATAACCAATATTATATAAAGAGGTATTCAATGCACCTGCTTTGTATTTCTTGGCCTTAAGAAAATGAAATTAGTTTCAGAACAAAGACCAGAAAAAAAAAAAACTTATTAACTTCATGAGAAGTTAATTACGTAAGAAGTTCTGTTTTTTTATTTCTAACTTTGAGTTATAATGCATCTCAAGACGAAAAATATGGAAACCTTGGGAATGACAAACTTGATTCTTAAATTCTACATGCCATTAGCAGGTACCAACCATACTACCACATGTGTTCTAGACGAGAAACTTAAAAGGATAACTCTTCATAAATGAATCTATATTTCTCTTACTAATTAATAAACACCATGCTGTGAGTAACTGGTGATAATGTACTATTAGGAAAAATCAATAAATTTCACTAAGGGTGAAAGTAATTGGTGTTGCGGAATAGAAAACGATGTATTGTGCATTGATCCTTTAGCAATCTTTTAACTAAAGAGAAGAGAAAGCTAATTACTTTAGCAGGTATCTGAAAATGATAAGATTAAAACAAGCTAATTATATGTTCTTGAATAATGACTTACTTTGATGAAGTAAATTGAGGAAAAGCATACTATGATTTAGGCAAAGAAATATTAGATTTTACTAATTACAACATAATCCTGATCCATTTAACTGCCCTTAACCTATTTTCAAGAAGCTTAAATAGAAACAGCAAACATTATTAAACAGAACTATATAGCACATTTCCCCAAGATAAACAAATTCAGAAGACATTTGTATATGGGAGACGAAACTAAAAACTTACCAGGTGAAATGGCCAAAAAAAGTTTATACTTTTTTTTCTGACACCAATAGTTTAAAAATAGTTTTATTGCATAAACGTCCACTTACCTTAGACAGCATTGGAGAAATAAAACTGTACAAGTTGATCAGGAGTTGAGATCCACTTATGTAAATATCACTTCTGATTAAGTTTACAGACATTACCAAATCACTCATGTTTAGTGATCCTAACACATTTTAATTTGCATTTACTCTCATAAGAATATTTTGGAACAAATACTGAAAGCTACATAATTTGACCCCATGTTTGTTTCTGAAAGCTGTGTTCTTTCCATTATTGCTTGATTATCCATAATTTTTCTTCTATCAAAATTCAATACATGAAAAGAACAATTTAAATCTACCCCCATTTCTCTCATCTTTAATATTCAGTAATAATACCTTAACTTTAGGGTTCATAACTGAATGACAGTAAGTAGGAGTATAGCTCCCAGTATACAGAGGTTAAATTATACTGGTTGCTGTAATTAGTAGAAGTATTACTTTCTAAAGTTACATACCTCCTCTGGTTCTTCGGAACAGTCTATATACTTCTCACAGAGGATGTGCAGTGAAGATGGGAGATTGTCTGCCTCCTTCACAGGCTCTCCTCTTACACCTGCATGGATCACAAGAACAGGGAATGGGCTAAGGGCAACATACAGAGTTGGGCAGAAAATGCATTATCAAATCAAGTGAAAGGAGAAAAACAGTCCTATGTGAAATTTCCATAGCACAACAAAGGAATGTTGCTGAAAAAAATCAGAATAAATATAGTCCTTGAAAAATTATTCACTGATTCCAATAGATGAGAACTCACAAACTCCCTTAAAAGTAAAATTAGAATAGATGAAAAAAAGAACAAAATAAAATAACAAAAGCCTCAGAGGAGAATAAATGACAATTTCAGATAAAAAAAAAAAATACTGGGGGTGGGTGGGAGAGGATTAATCCTGTAAAAAAGACATATTTATAATGCCAAACTTGATAAAGTAGAAAAATATGGATACACAGTTCACACTTGAGAAATATTGATAGAATTCAAACAACCCATGGTAAAAACAGATGTAAAAATGAGAAAGCAATAGATCTGGACAACAAAAAAGTGAAGAGACCATGCAGGTAAAGTAATATTTCTTGTGAAAAAATAAGAACAGAGACAAAAAATCCATAACATTTCTGAGATGAAAAGGGTCCCAATTGTTCAGATGAAGGGGCCCCCCAATAACTTCAGCAAAAGCAATTCCCATCTAGAAACTACTAAGGAAGTATGGGATTGTAACAGAGACCTCTACAAAGGACCAGATAAAAAATACCTAAAACATAATATAAGCAAACTTCATTTATCTATGAAAACTCACGTCTAAAAAAAAAAAAACCACTTAAAGTTTAATGATATAAGAATAAATGTCCTCAGGTGTTCTAAGATCCAGAGAATATGGTGACATCAACCTTATTGCTACCTCAGTTTTTTTTCTTTGCAACCGAGCTTTGCCAGCTTTAATTTTTAGCACTTTTCAGAAGTTTTACTAGTTCATGTGGTATCATACTTATAACTTTGGTACAACTATAAAATACATGTAATCAAAAGAAAATGTTCTTGGCCAAAATAGTTCCTATTTATATAACGACTTTACTATGTATTAAGGTATGAAATTTTAAAAGTTCGTGCAATGGTTTAAGTTTGTAATTCACAATGATGAGTTTAACTTCACTCTCTCCACCATGTAATTTATTTTAGGGGAGTTAAATGATCTAAGTTCCATATCTATTACTTGTTGTGAACTTAAGGAAGTCCCTGGGAGAAGATAATCTGCATACCTAAATTGTTAGTTCATATCGGGATAAACTGCCAGGAGTTTAACTTGCATACAGATAAAATGAATCTCTTAGCAAAACAGGAGTTCATCACTAATGAGTGGAACCTGGGACACTGAAATTATTTCTTTCAAAGAAGAGATTAAACAAAGGTAGCTTCCACTTTTGTATAAGGAGTGCTTCTTTATTTAGAATATTCAATTAACACTTACTGAGTACTCAAATTGGTGTTGGGGATGCCAAGAAAAACATTTCTTGCTCTCTGGGAGTTTGTATTCCAGTGGTGATGACAATTCATAGAAAATTAAAATGTTGGATGGAGACTGTGTATTCTAGAGTTATTCCCAGATTATGGGAGCCAGTAGGTGTGGCATCCAAACCATGAGTGACAGTCCAAGGACCACAGATCTTGGAAGCTGGCTTACTTCCTGTGAACTCTATACTGTTAATTTTTGTGTGTTATGGCATATGAACTGAGTCACGTGATCCAACTTGGAGCAGAGAGAAAAATTTGTTACCTCACATTTTTTCCTAGTTCATTACTAATTTATTCATCAATTGCCTGTAACATTTTATTGAGGTATGAATGACATTCAAAAATTGTACATATTTAGTATACACAATTTGGGAAATACGGAAATATACATCCATGAAATCACCACTACCATCTATGCCATTAACAAATCTATCATCATCAAAAGTATCCTTTTGTCCTTTTATTATTTGCTTTGGGTGGAAGTTGAATTTGGGGTCTACAAAGTAACTTAGAGAATGCACTTGTGTATAATACATTTTTCTTATTTACCCTTTGTACTAATTTTAAAAACATTCATTTAGAAGGTTTATGTAACATTTTAAGCACTTGCTGGAATAAGACTGAATAAATAGTACTTTGGTACTCAGGAGAGTTATCTAAATGCCTAATCATATTATTTTACAGCCAGACCTGAAATTGTGCACCTGTAGTAGAGCCATGCCTGAACCGGAACAGTTATGAGACTTTAGAACCAAAATTTTAAAGGTAAGCAATCCTAAACAAAGATAAATATATACAGATACAGATGGAAAACAATGAGCATTTCTTAGAGACATCTTCAAATACTTTGAAATTCAATTCTCTTCCCCGATAGTTTTGAAACATTGTCTCTTTTGCTGACATATTATGGAAAATACTTTTATTATTGACTCTAGTATTTTAAAAGGTCTTTTATTTATTTGGCTTAGGAAAAAATCGGTTAGCATCTTTTGTAACATCAGTATTCAAATACTTGAGAAAGTATGTCAGAATATAATAAATTTATAACAAAGTCCCAACTGACCCTTCCCTAGTATAGGAGTGAGGTCTCAAAAATCAGCAGTAGAGCTTGCTAAAATGTACACTTCCCCCTTTCCCAATGGCCCCTTCGGAGTCTCACTCAATAGGTCTCACCTAGACACAGTCATGGTCTTGCAGCATACAGGTGAGTGATTGAGGCAGGAAGCCCACAGCGCCTACCTTGAGAAATGATGCTCTGAAGAGCAACCTTTCTAGGGAGCTTTATTTTTCACATTTTATACATGAGACAGTGAGTGCAGCGAGCTAAGACTTATACCAGTTAAATGTTGGAATCCAGAAATCTAAATAGGATTATTACAGTCCACATGGGCAAAATATTATTCAGCATGGTTTGGATTTGGTATTTGGATCTTAGATTTTATATACATTCTTCTGGAATCAAAGACTGGTTTCTATCTTTCAAAATGATTTACAAACTTTGTTTAGTATAGAATAACACTCAGTATTGTAGTTTGTGTCACTTGAATTTAGCTTTATCTTCTCCCTTTATGATTGATGGTACCTTACTTGTTGGCAGCATGGGCCAGCACATCCACGCAAAATGAAAATATATATTTGATCACAACGGAGCTATTGACATCACTAGATTATGAGTGTTTTAAAACTGATTGCCTCAATACAACACAGGTGACTTTCTTCATCTGCTTTCATTCCTCTGCTTCTATAATAACAATCAGTTTTTCTGCAGGTGGAAATGCCTTTTAGTTTGCATAATTCTGTAGTGCAATATCACACCATATTGAAATATATGAAACTTTTGTTTAAGATGAATAGGTGATAAAATGTTTTACAAGGTTTATTTTTTTCCATTGGTGCTATAATGCTTTGTTACAAAAACAAATAATGAAAAACATCATCATTAACACTCAAAAAAGCACCATAAGGTTAACATGTTTGCTTTTACTGTGATATACTGTATATGATTTGACATTATAACGGTAAAAAGCAAATGAAAACCAAAATAATGAAGAGTTTTCTCCATTCTCATCGAGAACCCAAACAAAACATAAACTGCATAGCACCTTTGCTAAAATTGCATACTTTGTTCTAATTTTCCAGAGTAACTTTGAAAAAGACTGAAAGAAATAAGGTTGGATATGTAGACTTTCATTATGCTCCTTATGAACATATTGTTTTTTTCCCTATAAAAACCAGGATTTGGAAGTATTCATTCACATTTTCAGTTTGATGGTTCTATTTTTTGACAACATAATTATCAATTTTCAGAAATTTGAGCTTTTGTTCCCAAGACAAAATAAAACAAAAAGCCAAAAAGGAACCTGGCAATAAATATTCATGGGAGAATATAGAAAATTCAGGGAACCAAACTTTTAGAGATGAATTAGTGACTAGACAATGCCTGCCAGAAGCCCATGAATTATTACCTTAGTGCAGTCACTCGTCTTTTAGGACAGGTCCATGGCTCCCGTTTTACATGTTGCCAGAGTTCCTACAGAATGCAGTTCCAGCTGCCCTCAATATTAACTTGCTCACAATTGGTCTCTTACTTTGTCCCGCTTTCCCACTTCCCTACCAGTTTTTCCTAAATTTCATCTAAGGATCTGCATCTAGAAAACCCAAATCAAGGCAAAGGATGAGAGAGAAAAAAAAAAGCTGGAAACAGAGATGGCTTGTAGTGAGATATAAAGGTACAGAATTTACATGGAGACGAAATCATGACAGGTTTCATATATCATGCTATGGAATTTGGATTTTATTGGAAAGGTAATGATTAATTTCAGTAAGAAATTATACAATATATTTGCATTTTAAAAATTAAAAAAAAAACATTGATGTATTCTAGGGTATCAAAACTGAGAAAATGCTTTCAAATTTCCATCTCGTCATGTTACATTTTATTTTGATGCAAATGCTTCTTTTCTGCTCATCCTCTCTACCACCATTGACACAGTTGATCTCAGTGGTCAGTTGGCCAATGTACCGGTTGGTCTGCAAGGTCCAACAGTGTTAATACTGAAGGTAGACATTACCCTTATCCATATTTTGAAGTGCATTTGTTTCCATTTTTTTTTTTAATTTTTTTTTTCAACGTTTATTTATTTTTGGGACAGAGAGAGACAGAGCATGAACGGGGGAGGGGCAGAGAGAGAGGGAGACACAGAATCGGAAACAGGCTCCAGGCTCTGAGCCATCAGCCCAGAGCCTGACGCGGGGCTCGAACTCACGCACCGCAAGATCGTGACCTGGCTGAAGTCGGACGCTTAACCGACTGCGCCACCCAGGCGCCCCAATGTTTCCATTTTTAAGTAACATAGCATTTTACCATATGCAAAGATGTGGGAATTTCCCATGTATTTTTCCTTCATTTAGTCAGGGTTTAGGGACACAGTAAGTCTAAAAAATTATGAAATTGAGAGAAAGAACATTTCTAAAATAGGCTTTATCATGGTTGTTTTTAGGTAGAATAAAACTTTGGGAGGAACTACATTTTCCATTCAGTGCAATGCAGCAAATATATGGAAAGAGAGGATGTTGGGGAAAAATGAATAAAACTTGATTATAGCTTTCTAAGACTTCATAATTGTGTGTCAAGGGAATAATATAAATTCTAAAATGGAAGATTTCAACATGAGAAGTGTGAAATCAAATTATAGTTATTTATCATACAGAAATGATGAGCTGAAATTTTCTGAGCTACTGGTAAAGGCCTAAGTTGTGCAAGACACAGAAGGGAAAAGCACCTGCTGTTCTTGTTTGTTCAGAAGACCATTATGGAATCCTTGTGCAAGGGCACCTGCCTATCTTTCTTTCAAGAACCCTATGAACTGACTCAAGTATATAAAGTTGAGGAAAGAGCCATTAATCTCTAATACAGTGTCCGAACCTTCTGTCTGCCAAGACTAGATGTTTTCTGTTTGGGTAGTTACAGAAGTCAAATGAGGCCTTGGTACTTTGCACATTTACTCCTGGGAATCCACTAATCCATTGGCCATAATCAAGCACCCCAGTGTCCATTCATTTCCAGAGATCTAATTGTTAACTCTGTCTTGCTGCCATTGTGCCACTTGGTCTCTGACAACCACGTTCCTCCACTAAGATTAAAGAAACCATGTCAATTCCAGCTTATCAGGTGATTTTACTCTGGCATGCAAGAAAAGCAAAGATACTAGTCTGGAAGTTTTCTCTCCAACCTATGCTACATAGGGAATTTACTCCTATCCAATAGTCTGATAATGAAAACAAAAATCAAGCTTCTGAATAAAAAGCCAGAATTAGAGCCTTGATTCTGGAGCCTGTATAGGCTAGTGGAGAAAGAAATCTTATAAAACATAATTGCAAGTATTACAGTTCTCGATTAAAAAAAAAAAAAAGGATGAGGTACAGCTATACATATGCTTGGCCAGTAGCTAAGGTTGTACAATGATTAGTGATAAGGAAGATGAGGAAGAGGTTCATAGATGTACACTGGAATATCCCAGAGTCTGAGAACACCCATTTCTGTTGCAAATTCTCAAACACATGTATCAGGAATGATGTGTTGTGGTTTTTTTTTTTCCTTTTTTAACCCATTTGAGAGGGGGAGAGGGAGGGAGTGGGAGAAGGAAGGAGGGAGGGAGGGAGAGAGGGAAGGAGGGAGGGAGGGAGAGAGGGAAGGAGGGAGGGAGGGAGGGAGGGAGAGGAGAGATGGAGGGCGAGACGGAGCATATGCCTGTGCAAGTGGAAGAGAGGGGCAGAGGGAGAGAGAATCTTAAGCAGGCTCCACACTCAGCCTGGAGCCCTATGTAGGACTCAAGCCCACCACATGGGATCATGACCTGAGCTGAAATCAAGTCAGACGCTCAACTGAGTGAGCTACCCAGGCACCCCAGGGATGATGTATTTTTTGATAAAATAGGATAACCCACACTAAGGATGTTATTTGCCTTTTTGGGGGGGGGGTGGTTAGCCTACTGGGATGAAAAAAAATAGATTAAAAAACAAAGCATCCATGGACAAAGAAATTAATATATTAATTCAAATATTTGAGTTTCTATCATGTGCCAAACCCTACTCCAGGCTCTGAAGCAGTGAAGAAAGCACTAAAACAGACCAAACAACAAAGAAGCTTGTTCTCATGGAAACTGCGTTCCAAGGGTTAAGGATCTTCATGGTGTCAAACACACTAACATTGCCTTACTAAGGATGAGCTCACTAGACTCACTGCAGAGTTCTCCACTGTTAAAGAGCCCACAGCTCCTGATAACTACTCCACACTGCCAGTCTTCAGCATACTGGTCATATTGGACCCTTCCATCAGGGGGAAGTCGTACACAGCAGTATTTCTTCACTATAACAGACAGGTTCTTAATTTCAAGTTCTTTTGTCGTATCCTTTCCAGAAATACTCATTGAATGATATCATATAAAACATAGTATCCAAATTTACTTCTAAGTGTGAAGTAATGAGATAACTCATTTGGAATTCATGGTTTTTAATTTGTACCTGGTTATCTAACGCAGGACCAAATGGCCATATAGAAGACCTGTTGAAAATCTGTCTACTGCTAAAGCAGAAAGGAAATATCTTGCGAGGCTGAGGTTCTTTCTTATGACATACAGTATGTGCCATATGACAGAGTATAATATAGGATGTATGTCTGTCCCAGACACAGGTAACAAGGGATGAAAGTGTGAGTGATGTCTCTCATGGCTAGATCTAGCAACAAAACTTTGAGACTCATTTTAGTGCCCAAGGGAGGGATAATTTGGTGGATCCAATAGTGATTCCTTTGAACTGGGAGATCCTTGAAACTGGTCTAAGGTCAATTTACAGTCCTCATGCCACTGGTAAAACAAAACAAAAAATAGGGCCATTCTGATGACTTGGAAAGATTCTATTGAAGAGGAAAATGTTAATGTGAATTTCAAAAGGATTATGGACGACAAGTAAGGTGTTCTTTGTAATATTTCACTTTATAATCATGAAAGAAAAGGTAGTCTGCCACAATTCAGATACCTTCAATTGATCAAACGTAATTTGCACGTCACCTCTAATTCATGTATTGGCTCCGTCTTATTGTAGTTTATCCACCACAATGTTCCCACTACATATTTACTCTTGCATTCATTCATTCATTCACCCATTCCACAAACACCACTTTAAACCTGATTACCAAGATAAGGAAAGTGCTGGTTTCTACAAAGATAAAGTCTTCAAACTTATGAAGTTTAGTGTGAAGATGCATAAGTTAGAAAACCGTTATAAAATTTGGTAAGCAATATAGTAGAGGACAGGGCTAGTGCATATTCTGATAGGTAGGATGCAGGAATGGAAGATACCATCATGAAGAAGCAATCTTAATTGTATTAAATAATTTTGCTGAAGATAAAGCACACGAGTTATTTCAGAGAATCTCTGTTTAGGGGAAATACATGTCCAAAAACTCACAGGTAAGAGAACATGGCGTACTGTAGAGCCTGCAAAATATGTACAGACTAGAGTGGAGAATGTAAACAGGTAATACTGAAATTACTACATACTTCTACACCTATGACATAGAATAAAAAAATGAATACGTGGACTAGAGAAGGGAAGTACGAAGTCCCTGAAGATAACTTTTCTCCTATCTTTCATGTTCTTCATGTGAATAATGCTAGGTCTTCAGGAAACTCTGTAGGATAGATATTACCCATAAAAACCTTGAAGACACTTTAATATATGGTCACTCAAAATCAACACTGCATATTTATCAAATTAAGCCTTGGGGCACCTGGGTGGTTCAGTCAGTTAAGCGTTCAACTTTGGCTCAGGTCGTCATCTTGAGGTTCTTGAATTCAAGCCCTGCATCAGGTTCTGTGCTAACAGCGCAGACCCTGGAGTCTGCTTTGGATTCTGTCTCCTTCTCTGTCTGTCGCTCTCTCAAAAATAAACGTTAAAAAAAAATAAGACTTATGCAAGAAAATACAGAGGGTTCTGAAGGAATGAGACACAGAACAGATAGTTTGGGAAGAGAAAAGAAGAGGCTAAGAATGGTCTATTGAATGAAGGCTGGTGAGAGTAGGGTGTCATAAGTTGGCAGTGGGTTCTGAATATCTAAAAATTGGGAATAAAGGATGGAATAAGACAAATATAATATTTTTAAAATTGTATTTGAGCCTGATTTTAACTTGTCTCCAAAATGTTTGGTCCTTTTCCCAGAGTTGTTGTGATAAAAGTCATCTACAGTGACACGCACAAAGAGAATTTGCACTAATTCAGGAAAATGCTTTGCAATATTATATGATTTTCTAATAAACAACTTTGAAATTTTGTTACATACAACGATTTTCCTTTAAATTCTCTTACATTTTTAAAGTCTTATTTCTTAATGCAAGAAATGCACAAATCAGTCACTTTGAGACTTAACTTCAGAACGTTATGGTTCAGGGCCTATATTAATCATCTTCCCCCAATGGATCAATGCACGCTTATCACTTTTATTAACTCACTTCAGATTCTCCTTAATGGAAAGAAAGCTTTTAGTTGTTAGTAATTGTTCTTCTCTTTCGAAACCACACAGCAATCTTTAAATATGTTAAATTACAATCTTTATCACTTCCCATATTATCTGTTACAAACTGGTCAACAGAATTAGTCACAGCATTTGCATTCCTGCTTCTTCCTGCTACTTCATCTCCATACAGCAACGGCTTTCTCCCTCCTAAAACATGGCCTTAGTCCCAAACTGGCATTGCTTTTGCAATATGCAGGATTCGTTGGAGAAATGATATTTCCTCTAATAGACTCCCAAAATGTAGGTCTCAAACGCAACTATTTTTTTTCCTCCTATAACCATTCAAAAAGGGCATTTAGGACAAGAAAGCAGGTTTTCTACATGTGTGATTCATGGATCTGTGGATCCAGCACCTGCAGAAATTCATTAATAGGCATAAGGAGGTAATCAAGAAAACACACACTCAAGGGAAGGTGCCTTACAACACCCGCCCAGAAAATCTCTGCTATTGCTAACAGTTGACTTCTTTGGGTCTCACACCTTCCCCTTTCATGAACACATTTTAACTGTATTTTGTTGTCCCTGCTTGACAACCATACATGAAGTATTTGAGAGAAACATATACTGTGGCCTGGAGGATGGGACTAGATACCAAATCTTTTAGACTAGCTCAAAAATAACTATAATTAGACCTGAAGGAGAAAACGATGATGCTGGTCACTGAACCAAATTCACAGACTCGATGCAATCTTAGATCATATACTTTGTGGAAAGGAGGAGTATTTTCTGTCTGTGGTAAGTATAGTTTGCACAGATGTTTGTAGGTAACAAAGATGTTCCCAAATATCTACCAGGAACAGAATTTCTTCTTGGGTACACAGCTCAATATCTCCCAGTCGCCCTGTATTAAGTGTGGCCTATAATGTTACCAGTGAAATATGAATGGAAGAAATGTGTGCCTATTTTGGCCAAAGCTTTAGTCAGTGGAAGAGTCACAAGAAGGAAGAATCCTAGTTTCCTGAGAAAATTAGGGAAAAAAATCTCCACCCATCGGCTACATCAATTTCAACCATTAAGTAACCTGGAAGATAAGCTTCCTTTGTAATAAGCTACTGAGCTTTTTGTGACTTATAAAAGTTAGCTTACCTAAAGTAATATGTACCAATAACAGACACGGAAATGAGACTAAGAAATTGCAAAGGGTAGTACCGGTAGAATGGGTTAGGAATTAGGCTAATAATTAGGGTTCAGGTTGTATGGAAGGAAAAATAAAATCTTTTGACTTTCCTTCACTGAGTTCCATTACCTAAGTTGTACAACAGTATGTTTAAAGTGGCCATTAAAACTTCCCTGATACGTCCCCTGATTAACTCTACAGTCTCTCCTTACGTCACATTCTTATTAGCTACAATCTGACCCTACAATTCTTTAATTTCTTTAATGTGACAAGATTCCCCATCCTCCCTCCCCATGTATCAGAGCCTGAACAGATTTTTCTGCCTGAAATACAATATTCTAGGTCATAGCTTAATGCTACTTCTTCTAGCAGGGTACCAATAAGCAATAACTGTAGACTGGAGCCAACTCCTCTTACGTAAGATAGCACAGAACTTGGCTCTGCATTCTTTCATGTAACAAGTACTTACTAACTTTCCTATACACTGGTCATAATGTTAGGTGTTGGGGATACTCAGAGATATAATGTAACTTATATGGTACCCACTCTTCTGGAACTTAAATCAAGGAAGATGGTAAAATGATGGCAGAAGAATCATACTAAGGGATGTTACACAGAAGTAATGGAGAGGAGATGAGGAGGAGGAATAGAAATAACACACAGTAATGTACCTCCATGTGGCACATCTATTTTGTTTATCCAGCACCAGTGCTCTTGGGTTCAGATTAACAACAAAATGCAGGTAAGTTTCACCCAGCACCAACTAATTTTGCTTTAAGGGAGGTGACCAGGTAGGTATGAACACAAAGTTCATGATAAAAGCATAGTAGAGGCCTCCTAGCCGCTACATTGGAGATGCCTAGTATGACACAGCATAAGAGTAGGATGGGGCAAACCACCTCATGAGAGGGTATCGATTAGCTGTGCGTCCCTTTGGCTTTTAGACTTTACAGTTCTGTATCCCTCAGATATGTGAATAAAACCTATTCTCTGGTGCAGCTGTTATCTCATTAATACCAGTAGCTCCTTACTCAAGAAGTTACCTTAATGATGAAAACTGGTGCTTGGCTTCTGTATATAGTATTTTCAGGCTCTCATTTATCTTGCATCCCATGCCTGTCTATAGACTCTGATTTCACCTTTTCAAGGAGGATGAGGTCAAAGAAAATTCACAGGCTTCCACAAAGCTAAAGGAATGGCCTCAAAACTGGTTAACACTTGATTTCTATTCTGACAAAGTGAGCACACAACATGGGAAAACCTTGGTATAGGTGGAAGAGATGAGAAGTGGATGTGCTATATAATTCTAGATGTTAGAATGAATTTCAAAGAGGCTAGAGGGCAAAGAGCAACAAGTAGTACAAGAGGATACTGAAAAGATAAACATGGTTATGATCACAAGAATCTTTCCTGGGTTGAGGAATTTATTCTATAAAAAATGGAAAGTCATTGAGAGGCTTTAATGGTAAGATTTTATTTTGAAAATATAGTCTAGCTGCAACATAGGTGCTTATTTGAAGGGAGGAAATGCCAAGGGTTTAGAAATAATCTAAGCAAATATTAGGTAAGACTAGGGTAAAGAATGTGGTGATAGACATGTATAAATTTAGGAGATATATAAATGGTAACAGTGACAGGGCTTGCTGAGAGATGGCTAGAATAACAGTGGGAGAGATATGTGGCAGGAGTTAACTCCAGCTGGATGTTTTGGGTTTTCACTCATGGTTTCTGAGAACACAAGAAAACCACTGTTGGGATGAAAATCATGGGTTTTTGTCTCAGAATTTAGTTTGAGGTATCTTTGAAAAATCCAAGTGCAAATATCTTTTCACAAGAATATACACATTTCTGGAGCCCAAGGGTGATCTCTTGGTTGGGACTATCGCTTTGGAAGCCTAGAGTCTAAGATCCTAATTGAATGTATAGGCATGGATGCAGTTGCCTAGCCAGAAACTAAGAGAAAATGTAGGATACAATCAAGTCTTACAGATCTCCAGTATGTACTGGTAGGGTGACAATGAATTTACAAAGAAATGTAAAAAGTAGCGGCCACAAGCAATTAGGGAAGCCTAAACAGTGTGGTGACAGAGTAACCAAGAGTCTTTTACAAAAAAGTGTTGAAGCCTAAGTCATGGACACTGGATTTGCAGTTTTGAAAGTAATTATTGGCCTTGGTGAGAACTGATTCAGTGGAGTGGGTCTAGAAGCCAGTTTTGTTTAGAGGCTGGAGAACTGAGCGTGACAGTGAGTGTAGCCAATTCTTCCGAGTAGCTTGGCTATGAAGGGAAGGAAACATGAAGCTGGAAGAATGTAAGAGGACAAGGTGCAATTTTTTTAAGCATAAAGATAACTGATAATGTGAAGTTCCTGAACAGGAGGAGGTAAAAGAACTTCTAAAATTCATTAAAAGTCTTGAGACAAAGTTTCTATTTCATTAGAGAGGTCTGGATGGTCCTAGGCCCTATTTCCTTCCTGCATTTGATTTCTTAGGGAGCTGGCTCAGTTGCTTTAAGACAATATGCAGACAGAGAAGGCCTTGGCCTGACTTCCTCATTCCTGGCAGACAAGGGCCCTGAATATGCATCATCGTAAGCGGTGTTTCTGGGTATGAAGACCCCTTGAGGATAGATTTTTTTTTTTTACTCAAGTGTCCCCCAACCTCTCAGGCTAACTTGTAAATATGTAAAGCAATGGGGTGGGTTTAGGAGAAGCTGGTTCTCTCTTTAAGATCCCTCCCCATCCCCCATCATATGTCCCACCTCTAGCCTAAGGCAGGCCTCATCTGCTGGAACCTTGGCCTTGACACATGCCAAACACCTATGTCTAGTCTATGCTATGCAAGATTGGAAATGCACAGGATTGCATGGGTGCTGTGACTCCTCTGCTTTTAAGTTTTCCCCCCCCAACAAATCCTAGGTTATATCTGTGGCACTAAATTTGTGTTATCTGGGACCCCCTAGTAGGACTATTTCAGAATTTCACTATAGCAGATAAAATGGTCAAATCACCTGCCTTGCAGATCACTTGCAGTTGTTCTACATTATTTTTGCTATAATTTTTGTTATAGATTTTGTGGCCATTTTATATAAAATCGTTCCATAATTAGAGCAATATTTCTCAACTCTACTTCAAACTGATGAATAATGCAGATCCTCTACCAAAAACCCAGAAATGAGTGAGGGACAATGCACGAAAAGGCAGAGAAAGAAAACTAAAACAAAAAACCAAACTTGCAATGCTCTTGCTGAAAAGGAAGTGCTCTAGGTTTTATTATATCCCAATAGACAGATGACCATAAAATAACTCAAGAACTGAAAACACACACACAACTGAGTCTTTCTGAAAAATTAAAGTGTTTTTTTTAAATATTGGGGGGAGGTGAGAGAGAGGGAGAAACAGAATCCGACGCACGCTCCAGGCTCTGAGCTGTCAGCACAGAGCCCAATATAGGGTTCGAACCCCTGAACCACGAGATCATGACCTGAGCCAAAGTCAAACACTTAACCAACTGAGCCATCCAGGTGCCCCAAAAAAGTCAAAGATTCTTAATTTTTAACTAAGAAACAAAATAGTCAAACACTTGGTTCTATCTCCCACTTGCTGTATTTAAATTACCCATTGAAAGAAATCCCAAGATATCCCAGAACTGTTTAATCATACCTACCACACAATTTCTACATCTTCCCAAACTTTGTATTTAACATAAGGATCAAGCAACTTAAAGTTTCCTTTCTTCTGGGTCAGCAACATTATCTCACTTTTAGGTCTAGAAGTCTACCCTTCTGGATGCTAATAACATAAGAGATCAAGCAAGATTCATTCAAACTTAGAGAAAACACTTGACTTTTTTGTACCTCCCCCCGCCCTTACCAGAAGCTCTAGGAAGGGGGTATATAACAGGTGCTGGGAGTAACGAATGACACTGTGTGTCAAAGTGATACCTGCAGCCACCGCAGGTTTCCACAGTCACAGCCATGGAGGGGGTAACATGAATTCCTTAATAGGTCTCAAATATTCAAATATCAGCAATAAAATTTGTTGATCAAATGCCAACTACATATTTGGGGATTTGTTATGAAAGCTGTTAATTGGTATATGATCAGACATAAATTGCTTTTAAAATAATCTGACATTTCTGTCCTAAATCATCATGTCACATTCAGCTCTATCATGGTAGTTTATAAGAGGAGAACATAAACATGACACAATTTGTCAATAAAATCTAGTACAGTAGAGTACCATATGACATGCCATAAGACTGGAGAATGAAATCAACAGCCTCAGATTTGAGGCTGATGGCCAACTGCCATAAGAAATTTTCTGTGACAACAGCTAAAATATTCTTAAAGCCCACTTAAATACAAGCATATTTTACTAAGTATTCCTTCAGTGGAATAATTAGAATGCGTTTCCCCTCTCCCCAAACTAAGGAAATTTAATCCAATGTATATTACTAAAAATATGATGAAATTAAGAATAAGGTGTCTACAGAAACAAAATGTTTTCTCCCAGATACCTGATGAAAAAATACATATTTCTCAAGGACATCTTGATTTTATCGAATTGCATAGCCATATTCATGGGAATGAAGGAAGTCAAATTATCACATCGAGTTATGGAAAGAATTATCTCAATCATTTTATAGTAGAATGCAAAATGCTGTGTTTTATGTATTCATTTTAATGGCTTTAATGGATATATTTTTCTTGCTTTCTCTTTCTGGCTTAGATGAAGAGCTAACCCCAAATGGAATAAAGAACACTAGATCATGAATGCACCAGATGTCTGATGCAATATGTAAAACCTGTCACAGGAAGTAAAAGTTATTTTTAAAAGAATATTTGAGTATATAACTCCTATTCATCTTTTTTTCAGACTATACACAGACTTTTATATAAATTATCAAGGGTGGTTCCATAGATGAAAGCTGTTTGTAATTTGTAGAGACCATTTTCTTGTCAACTTGGTAGTCTTGCTCATAGCCGTTTCATTATTAGGCAAACCAATTAAGTGTGCTCAGAGTAAGCTACATATGCTAAGTACACAATTTGTATAAAATTCTAATCTGTCCATTACCTTTATACCAGTGATTTTTCCCCCTGACTTGAAGTAGTAGGTTCATTTTTTTTAATAAGAATTTTGTGTTAAAAATGGCATGTTGAAATGCCTGACATGAGAATTCTCAAACTGTCTTAACTAGATTTTGGCATTTAATAAGCTGTAAACTGCTGAAGCTATTTGCAGATGAAGTCTCATTTTTGTCCATCAGCAGGGGGCTGGAAGCATAATTAATTGAGTGAAAGTTAAAAGACGGACAGCACGGTTACATTTATGCAAATATTGCAGCAGAACATCTAACGGAAGAGGAAAATAGCTTACAACCAATTGGTTTGGTTTTGGACCAAAATCCACAGGGTCCATTTAAACATTGCAGACTGTGCATCTGACAATTAAGACCTAGTGTTTTTTAATACTAGTTGTGATGGTAAGAATAGTAGGCAAAAAGTCAAAGTCCAGAGAGACGATTCTATTTCTGTGCTCATCTTTTTTACCTCTCATGAATGTTAAAATATCCTTGCAAAAAATCAAAAATCAAATGATGCATGTGTGTGCAACCATATGCCAGGCTCTGCTGTTTGTTTCTTTTATTCATATCCCAGGCATATGTACCCTTGCACACCAAAGGTTCCATTTAATTAAAGTTAGTTAAAAGCTTAGACCACAGAGATCAGGACAGCTGCTTGAGATATTAACCTGGGTGCCGTCCGGGGACAGCGTCAAGCCTTTGCTGGTGCTCTGTCTCCTATTACATATTTTGGTGGGGTTTTTCCCAGTAGCTGTTTGCCTCAGAAGACTACTGACTTTTCCTTAAATGGTTGGGAAACATTAGCTTCCCCAATGATCACAGGAAATTTCAAATTGAAATTTTGCATATTCCTCATCTGTATGTTCTTCCTCGTGACTGTAAGGATGTGCATGACTACCTTAGTGATTGATTTTTGACTAGTCCCTTTGTGTGTGCTTTTGATTTGTTGGCTATTCAGCAAAATACTGCTTCCCATGGAGAAATTTTTTAAGTACTCTTGTTTTTTTTCCCCTCTCCTACTTCTGTACTTAGGGCAGGTCTAGTTTAGGTTTTAATTCTATTTTTTTTTTAATGCCACAGAAGATAGATTTGTTAGTAAAACAAAACAGGGTTCTGTGTATGTGTCACAATTCTATAGGTCTCTCTCTTTGGAGAGCTGTAAAAACACAACTTTTAGAAACTTTGGAAATATCCTTAATTTCAGTTAGAAATATTATTAAACCTGTTTGACATTTTAGGAAATAAAGTTTAATCCTAAAGATAGGATATTTGGGGTGCCTGCAGGGAAAGAAGATTTTAAAAACAAATCAAGACAAAATGTCCATGGCATGTTCTCAGTGAACGAGTATATTTTTAAGGAATGTAAACTCAAAGGTTTGTAAATGTTAAAATAAGGGAGTGTAAAAAACCAACTTCCAGTAAATGAATCCACATAGAGACCTTCCAGACTCCATTGAACTTCCCATATATTTCATGAAATTTTATTGTTTTCTTCCTTTAACTCTAGATGTTAAGCCCATGTTGAAAATACTGTTTGTATATGGTCACTTTTGTAAACTTTTTTAATCTGCAAACTTCAAATGTAGAATATGATTACAGATTTCTAGTGTCACTTTATATCTCTAAAATTACATGTCCCTTTATAAGTATATAGCTGTTGTATACATTGTTTACAGTCCAGAGATTTATATTCTAAAGAGTGATACTGAAGTTTTTGATCAATACTTCCTTTCAGATATTAATAAAGTTTGTAAAATTTTAGTTTGAACACACTGAATAAAACAGATCCTAATTATGTAATACACTTATACACAGACTAGATCCAATCCTGAGAAGTTATGTTTGCTTTAAGTGGAGAATCAAGGAAATGGTTCTAAAATTAACCCTTTTAAAGAGAAATATTTGTCCAAACAAAAAGAATTTTTCATTATCCTAGTCATTATCATGCCTATATACTTAGAAAAAAAAAAAAGTGAGATTGTGTTGGGGCGCCTGGGTGGCTCAGTTGGTTAAGCGTCTGACTTTGACTCAGGTCATGATCTTACAGTTCATGAGTTTGAGCCCTGTATCCAGTTCTGTGTTGACATCTCAGACCCTACAGCCCTCTTCAGATTCTGTGTCTCTCTCTCTCTACCCTCTCCCCGCATGTGCTCGCTCGCATGCTCACAAAAATAAACAGTAAAAAAAAAAAAAAAAAGGTAGAAAATCTAAATAAAAAATTCTTAAAAAAAAGTGAGATTCTGTTAAAGTGAAGCACAAAATTTTTATGTGTGGTGGTGGTATTTTAGGCTTTCAATAATAACTTTTATACTGGTAAATTATAATAGCTTTAGATGTATTGAGAAACGCCTGACATTATCATTCTAAAATTTAAGTTGTCTAATAACTTAGATCTCTTTTCATGTAAGACAGTTTAGTGTTTTATAATGCGAATGTTTCATTCTATAAAGGAAGGGTAGAAGTTGCCTTTGTTGAACTAGAAACTCTTTGGCTAAGAAACAAAAAACACGGTTGCCAACAAAGAAATTTTCTGCTTCACCTAGAGGTATTAGGAAGGAACTTTTTTGTTACTGCCTTTTTTTATCTTTATTTCTATATACTCTAATTACTAGAGAATTTTTTCCAGGATATAAAAGATAAGATAGCAAATGGGAATTAAGTTAAATGCATTCAGAAAACATTTCTCTTAAGAATAAGAAAGCAACTATTTGAAAAGAAAAAATTATGTGCCAGCTAGTTCAAATGAATTCACAAACTATTTTATGCTTGAGAGTCATGCCCCTTGTTTCTTGTTTTCAAGGATTTCAAAGAGATAAATTTAAAAACATGTATAATTTTAGAGTCTTAGTAGTAATTAGTCAGCATATATGTTACCCTTAATGATTAATAAATAGAAAAGTTTCTAGCCTAAGGACAAGGAAAGAAAAAAGAATCAACCAACATCTGTCTTTTAGTATATATCCCTCTGGGATAAGTACCAGTTAAAACTACTAAAAAAGAACGGCAATAAAATTTCTGCTGGTTGTGAATTAGTCAAGCTTGTAAGCCCTCTTTTCTTGGAAACCTCATGAAAAAAGGAACATGATAAACACAAAACCACTTCTAACAAAGTTGTTTGCCAAATTTACTCTATCAAGGTAGAGTATGAAATGTTACAGACAGCATGTTGTGATAGGATTAAATATTACACTTATGGGAACAATTAGATTTCTGTATTTACTTTATTGAAGCTAGAGTGTTTCCAGAAGTAAATCTGAGAAGAACCAAGTGCTGAGATTTTTCATTGCTTTTCTATTATTTGGCCATCTCGAATTATACAAAATGGACATGAATAGGCAATGGATTATAACACGTAAGCCTAAAAATGTGTGTGAATGGGTTTTAGAAGTCTCCAAATTTGCTTCACAATATGAAGGGGGTATAAGCCTAGAAATTCATTTTATAGATTTATGATATCTTGACAAAAATGGTCTATCATGTCTTGATAAAAATTGTCAAATCCTTTTTATTCGAAACTGAGCCAATGGCTATAAAAATAACATTCTTCCCTTCTAGTAGAAACACATATAATGAATGAGAGAAGAGCAAATATGTTTGCGTATTGGTCAGTTTCTTTTCATATAGGAGAAATATAAGCCTCAGAAATAAGAGCTTTCACGTACTTAACATACCAAACAGTGTACCAAGTATATTATAATCATCGTCTGATTCATTTAACTTTACAAAGGAAAAAAACATAAAAAAAGGTAAAATAGTGAGGTTTAACTATAAGGAAGAGGCAGGATTTGAACTCAGATGTGTTGGATCTCAAAGTTCAAGCTCTTAAATAGAATAAGAGCTACCAATGGCATGTCCCTAGTGGGGAATCAGTCATTTCGCTGGCGTAGGCAATTACCTATGCTTCAGAAGTTTGTAAACGTTGTCTTATTTCTTCTTCCTGATTGAATAAGAGTTATGTAGTGAGAAGATCAGTCATTAGAATTTTGTTTGAATTCTGGCCATGACACTTATTAGTTGAATGAGAGGGAGTGAATGACCAATTATTGCTTTTCATAGAGGTTATGACATTATAGGAAAACTGAAGTGCCTAACTATGGTCTAGATTCTCTTGATAGGTTTTACTTGTCTCGGGGCTTGATGACAGTGAGGCAGGCAGATAGAAATACAAGACCTATGCCTTCACTGAGCTTATAGTCTAGAGAAAGAAAGCAAAAAGTGATATTCGAAATCCATGCAGCCCAAAAGACAGGAACCTAAATTCAGAGTTGTAGACTCTCCAGTCAAAAGAACATATCCTAGAAAGAATAGGTCCCGGCTCTGGTGGAAACATTCTTAGTTATGCCAATATGCTACTCATGCTTTCAAGGAACTGGCAGAAGACAGGAAGAATTCATGATGCAGAAATACTGGAGTTTGAGACTAGAAAGTAAACCAGAAATCATGGAGTCAGCTTACAGGGTAACACAAACACCAAAGGCAGGATGGGTAGTGAAAGTAAAAATGTGCAGACGTGGCAGAAAGAGAAAATGAGCTTATGCTAGGTACTATTAGTGAAATACTGATGATTTTCTAGTTGATGGTTTAAGGTTAAATACCGTTTCCAAGCAACTTGCTGTTTTTTTCCTTCAACTAGAAAATTTTAACTATGAATATCTAGAGCTAATAAGTGATACAAAGGAAATGGGTGCAAAAAAAGGGGAGGATCGTTTGACACGTGGTATATCTTGATCCACGCTTTAGTTAACATTTTTTCATGATAGGAAAAAATGTATCTGGATTATTGGTAAAATTTAAGTGGAGGGGTACCTGGGTGGCTCAGTTGGTTAAGCATCTGACTCTCGGTTTCAGTTCATGTCATTACCTCACGGGTTCGTGGGTTCAAGCTCCTGTGTTGGGCTCTGTGCTGACAGTTTATTTTTTTATTTTGTTTTTAATATGAAGTTTATTGACAAATTGGTTTCCATACAACACCCAGTGCTCATCCCAAAAGGTGCCCTCCTCAATACCCATCACCCACCCGCCCCTCCCTCCCACCCCCCATCAACCCTCAGTTTGTTCTCAGTTTTTAACAGTCTCTTATGCTTTGGCTCTCTCCCACTCTAACGTCCTTTTTTTTTTTTTTTTTTTCCTTCCCCTCCCCCATGGGTTCCTGTTAAGTTTCTCAGGATCCACATAAGAGTGAAACCATATGGTATCTGTCTTTCTCTGTATGGCTTATTTCACTTAGCATCACACTCTCCAGTTCCATCCACGTTGCTACAAAAGGCCATAGTTCATTTTTTCTCATTGCCACGTAGTATTCCATTGTGTATATAAACCACAATTTCTTTATCCATTCATCAGTTGATGGACATTTAGGCTCTTTCCATAATTTGGCTATTGTTGAGAGTGCTGCTATGAACATTGGGGTACAAGTGCCCCTATGCATCAGTACTCCTGTATCCCTTGGGTAGATTCCTAGCAGTGCTATTGCTGGGTCATAGGGTAGGTCTATTTTTAATTTTCTGAGGAACCTCCACACTGCTTTCCAGAGCGGCTGCACCAATTTGCATTCCCACCAACAGTGCAAGAGGGTTCCCGTTTCTCCACATCCTCTCCAGCATCTATAGTCTCCTGATTTGTTCATTTTGGCCACTCTGACTGGCGTGAGGTGATACCTGAGTGTGGTTTTGATTTGTATTTCCCTGATAAGGAGCGACGCTGAACATCTTTTCATGTGCCTGTTGGCCATCTGGATGTCTTCTTTAGAGAAGTGTCTATTCATGGTTTCTGCCCATTTCTTCACTGGGTTATTTGTTTTTCTTGTGTGGAGTTTGGTGACAGTTTAAACAGACATTTGGAGCATGCTTGGGATTCTCTCCATCCCCCCTTTCTGCCCCTCCCCTGCTTATGCTCACTCTCAAAAATAAAATTTTTTCAAAATTTAAGTGGAAAGATCATGAACAATAGGAATAGCCTATGATCATAATCCTGAATCAAAATCCTGATTTTGAAAACTATGGATTATTATAATTCTACTGTAAGGTGTTAGGAAATTTACTACCGAAAAAATTAAGTGAATTAGAATCATTCAGGATAGATATGAACTACACTCGTTGTCATGCCTTAAGAAGTTAAATCCAGAAAGAACAAGTTATTTTCCATAATGATTGTTTCAGGTTTGAAGTTCTTGTATATGTATATTGGTTACTCTTGGAACTTTTTTGAAAACAAAAATGCAAGTTGGGACTTCATGGCATTGGAACTCCGTCAACATTTGTTTTACTTAGACAAAAGATAGATGGTTTCTAGTCTGTAAGAAGTTCTTCAATTTTCATTCCCCTTCATTTCTAGCCTTATGCCTTAAGAAAATCAGTCTCTAGAAGTCCCATTTTCAAACTATCTCCCCATAAAGAAACTGTTCAATTGTGATATGCTAACAGGAGACTGACATCAGGGTAGCAAGGGAGTTGAATGTATTATCACATGTTCCTATATTGGCATTTCTGGAAAGAATCTTGAATGAAAAAGCAGAGACCCATGAATAGCCTAGGAAGTTCCGGGACTCAAACCCATCTTTTATTTGCAAAGCAGTATCCTGGGATCCTGAGCAGAACAAAATGAAGCAACATCTTCAGCTTACCTCTGAGGAAGTCCAAGCAATTCTGAGAGAATATCTAGCAAAGGAAAGGGAAAATATACAATAGAAAAAAAACAACAAACACGTATTTCTAATTGGATCAAGATAATAGAATTGAGACGTATAAGGTTGTAGTGTGTATATGTTAATCCATGCATATATGTATACATACACACAATGTTATGTCAAAGATTAAACATGCTTTTTGCTAAGGGTCTTTCAGTTTTAACAAATGCTCACTTAATTGGCTTTCGCTAACTACATTATCAAGAATGTATAGTAGCTACATACGTCTTGATAACTACATTATCAAGAACGTAGAGAGCTCCTACACCAGCTCTTCATAGATGACGTACTGTCATTTCAGATCTACCTCCGTTAGGCATGAAGTTAAATGTGGTAGAATGATTCAAACTCCAGTGTTTAATACTTACTCTAACTGAATAAGATTAGCTTTCTAGACTTATCCTTTCTATATAGACTAAACACGTCCTAAATTGCTAAGTAATTCATTAGAATTTAACAGCTTTAATGAAGTAAAAGCAAATGCTTCATTCTAGTTTCTATGATTAGAGTGCTTTGCTTTCGGACAAAATAGAAAATTACACTCAGTCCATTTATAGACAACCAATCTACTGCTGCTTGTGGAAAAAGCAATAAAACATTCAACATGAAAAGAGCCACACATCTGGTGCGAGGCTCTAATGCCTAAGTGAGCAAGCAAGAAATTATTATAAAAAAGAAATCTATTGTGTATTTATGGTAAGCACAGTGTATCAAAGGCCACTGGTGTAAAAAGCTGAACAGGTATATGATTAAGAGGACTTTGCATTCACTAGAAGACTGTTTGTTTAGAAATCCCTCACCTACTTTCTACAACTTCTGTTGAATAATCTGGAGACCAACTAATAATTCCATGATACTTTAATACTAGTTTCAATTTTCTAACTGGCTTATCTAGCTTAAATGCTTTCCATGGGTTTACAGAAGAAGGATATTGTTCAGATCCCAAAAGGTGCTGAAATGGGAAGATTCTCCCCCTCACAGCACCTGCTGAAGCTCCCCAAAGATTTAATGATAGAAGGGTAAAGGGATAGATTATAATTTATATAACCATTTGTTATTACATCTTCTGACAGAACTCCTGATTAATACAATAAACATGTTAATAGCTAATATTGACTGAAAGCTGCTAGGTAGCTGACCTGACCCTGCCCTATATACTTTATATAGGTTATATAATCTTCATAATTTGAGGATGCTTTTTCAGTCTCATTTTGTACACAGAGAAACTGAAACTGAATTCTATCCAGTTTCCAAAGTTATTCAGGTTATAAAAAGCAGACCAAACTCTTATCTATTGCACTAATACTTGTTAAGTATATTGATACCCTGTAGCTTTACGTTTACTTCTTTTCTATAGGAGGCATGAAATGGTGGGCTTAGAAACTGTTCTGAAGTACAAACATCAAAGAGAAGGATCTAAGTAGTCTAGAGCAGTGATGTCCCATTACATGCATCAAGCTTTATTGACAATTTTGGCACTGCCTGGTAACGCTAGCCACTAGCAACATGTACCTATTGAGAATTTAAATCCTCGTTATGAAATACACATGAAAATTTAAGTAAAAACTATCTGAATAATGATATTACTTACATGGTATAGTTGGTACACAAGTTCACATAGGAAGTTTATGATGCCACCTTTGAACTGAAATAGTAACTTTAGAACAGATTTTAAAAGCTTACAAGTATTATCCCTACTCTTTGGCTATGCTACATTTAGGCTGTCTAAAAAAGAAATTAAGAAGTATTTGCTTCCTTCTGTATACTTTACTATGTTATTATTGGCTAACAAAAGGAATCCTTTCATGTGTAGTATCATGCAACTCCATCCTTTCCATATTCTATGTGGAAATAACTCATGCATGTGTCATACATATCCTATTACAGTAGAAAATAATAAAGTTATCTTCTGCCTTCCTTTTCCCATGACAAATAACACAAGTTATTGTGCTCTACTTAGAAGCTTACTTGTAGTCTTCCTGTTTGGTAGATTTGGTAGTTCTATTTTATTTAGTTTCTAGAATTCAAATTAGGACATATATAAGAAATGGTTAATACAGTTTATCTGTGCAGAGTTTTACTATTGGATTAGGTAGGAATATTAATGTTTTGAGGAACAATAGTAAGCAAGAGGTAATATCCAATGGCCATGTTTAATCTATCCCTTAGTGAACATGCCTTATGGTGACAAGAAAATACAGATTTTTCCAAACTCTTTCCTTTGTTACGTAACTTAGACACAGGCTGCTAGACCAACAATGTTACTCATAAGCATAACAATTGTGACCATGAATAAATAATGAGATTTAAAATCAAAATAAAACACCTCTTCTTCCCCTTCCTATGAACAAAAGGTGAGGTCCTAAAAATCATAGCTGCAGAGGTCAAGCGAGATTAAAAGAAGAACAAATCTAGAAACAAAGCAAAGTCACCAAAAGCAAAGCATTTGAAAAGTATTAAATACATACTAGCTCAAATTAGGTATTCTGATAAAAATAAGAGAAAAGTTATGAAAAAATCAAGGAAGTTAAAAAACAAAACTATAAATACCTATAAGCTTGACTCTCAGTATAATTATAAGGGCATACAAAAATCTACATAAACATTTTGTGAGCAATTTAAAACACAAGAGAAAAAAGGAGTTATACTTTGTTGATACTTAGATCTTCCAAATTCCAACAGAGTAAACTGCCAACAAGACACAGGTGCATAAAAGATGAACAGGTGAAAGAAATAAAATGTTATTCTGAAGAAAATATTATCTTTGTCCATTATGTATTTACCTTAGGACACATTAGCACATCTGTTATGTATTTACTAGAGATACTGATTCATATGAACAACTCTTAAGTTACAATTCCAACTCTACCTTCTTTCTTCCTCAGACCTGTGTATTGCACTGAGGTATAATGTCTGAGTTAGGAATAAATGCATTATAAAGAACTTCACTGGGAATTTCACTAGGAGTCTGATTCAATTAAGAGGCTAAGTTGAACATTTAGAATAGACAACAGTATTATGGGTTTTTGAAATAACGTTGTTGTGTTATTTTGGGGTTTGAATCTACCCACTAGTCACTCCTCTTGATAGCTCCTTTAAAGGAATTTTAATCGACCCTAAGGAAGAGTGCTACAAGAACACACTGAACTCAGAGAGACTGGGTACAAAGCAAGCCCTGAAAGGAATTAGCAAGGAGACGAAACTTAAAAGAAGTAAAATCTTTTACTGTTTTAAAAACTCTTTCAGTTCTTACCCTCCAGTACCTATCAACTTCATTTTGTAGGAAAAAATACACACAATGGCAAAATTAATGAAAATTTACATTATTTATGTAGTACAATCGAAAAGAAGCAGGCCTTGGAATCTAAATGTAAAGACGCACCGGATCTGTCACTTTTGGACTCCTTGACCTTGAGAAAATCCTTTAAGTTTCTCCATTTGAAGCTCTGAATTAGGTGATTTCTAAGAACCACTCTACCTTTAACTATATGTATGTGAGTATATATACATGTAGGCATGAACTCCTACAGGATATATAAACCCTAAAATTTAAATATGTATATAAAAATACATATTTATAGTAAGTAGATATTTAGGTCTATATTAACCAAATTTTATACAAGAAAAATAAGTTTTAAACATTATCTCACTTAAAATCATGATTTCACATACATGAGTCAGATTTCTGCACAACACATACACAGATCTTTTAAAAAATCATTCTACCATTTGAACTTCATTTCAATTTCTAAGTCATAAACTTTCTACATTTTCTGCATTCTTCTAGAACACAATTTTTATGGCCATTTATTCCATCATACGGATTTAACCAACACTGGCATCACACTAATTTAGCCAATTCCCAGTTGATCATCTTCCAATGGATAGGAAGGATTTTTTTTTTTTCCACATTTCACTACTTAGTTTGGTTTTACTTTTTCTCTAACCACATGGTTCAAGATAATCCTGAACTCAGTCACATTCTAAGCTCCTAGGTCATCTGAATGTATTCCATAGTTTTTAAACCAGACCAAGAAGTTTTCTCCTATAAAACACCAAATTAGAGGGGCGCCTGGGTGGCACAGTCGGTTAAGCGTCCGACTTCAGCCAGGTCACGATCTCTCGGTCCGTGAGTTCGAGCCCCGCGTCAGGCTCTGGGCTGATGGCTCGGAGCCTGGAGCCTGTTTCCGGTTCTGTGTCTCCCTCTCTCTCTGCCCCTCCCCCGTTCATGCTCTGTCTCTCTCTGTCCCAAAAATAAATAAACGTTGAAAGAAAAAAAAAATTAAAAAAAAAACACCAAATTAGTAATTATAATAATCACAACAACTTCCTGACTTTGACACTGGCTACAGTTACTTGGTTGATGCTTGCATATCTGACCTAACATAGGCCAATAAGCCCTATACTGGGTATGTAGGTTCTGGACTAAGAAGGGACTAGGTGAGTACCACAGAAAAAGATCTCTGAAGCTGAGAGATGCAAAACTCCCAGGCTGTGGCAGCCACGTGTGTGTGTGTGTGTGTGTGTGCGCGCGCGCGCGCGCTCTCGGGGGCACAGTTTGCAGGTGCCAAGAGAGAGATGGAGGGAATGAACCTAGACTTTTCGTAATACCCAAGGGCCTTGTTTTAGGTTTTATTGACCCTTAGCTGTATTTCTGGTCTTGATTGTGAAATATCCTTGTGCTTTTATTCCAGTTGGAATGGGAATGGGGGGAAGGGGAGGAGTCAGAGAAGGATTTGTGTATAAGATATTTACGTGTAAAAATGTGTTTGTTAAAAAAAAATCATGTATGTGTGTGTATATATATCTATACATATACGTGTATGTGTGTGTGTGTGTATGTGTATGTATGTATGTATGTGCATATATATATATATATATATGAAACCAGATATACAATTTTGGTCCAGATAAAAATGAGTAATGCTCAGGAGAAGAGGGTGAATTTAAAGCCAAACTTTAAAATACCATATACAATTAATTTTGTAAACAGACTTTATAAGTGTATTAATACCAAGGGGCAGAAACAATTCAAAATAATCTTTGAAAGTACCAAATTATCGTCTACATCATTATTTCAGAAGTCGTCCCTCTAAGAAACTGATGGAAAATTCTCCAATCAGTAGGTAATTCCCTACTGATAGATTTCTGAACTATAACCACTTCCAGTAATTTGTTGCCAAAGTCAAACACATGGGATTCTACTTTTTGAAGGAAAGGTCTAGAGAAGGTAGAAATACTTTTTTTTTTTTTTACATATGAATTTCAGAAACTTGATTTTGGGGGGAAAAGAAGACAGTGATATGCAGTAGCTGCATATAGTATTAACTGAAACCAAAATTGCAAATCTGTATTTTGAAATTACTTAAGTACCAAGGAAAACATCACTATTGTTCTAGCAGGATAGGCTATTTTCCACAAACAGACTGATAGAAGAGGAAATCGATTTTGACATCACATTAAAATAGCTTGTGGAAGCATAGTTTTGCAGCATGTTCTCAACAAAAAGACATTTCAAGAAAACAAACTAGAGGCTATATATTTGCGTATGTTTTACTGCATTTCTCTTAATACAAGAAGGGTGTGATTTCTGTAACTTTAGAATAAGTCTCTGTAACCATTGCCATATACCCCTGGTTCTGTTTTTTCAATTATTAGATACAGACTTGAACAGAGCACATTGTTTCATAGATGCAGTGTTCCAACGAGATTTCTGATTTTAATAAAAAAAAAATCAGTTTCAGAAGAAGGTCCATGAATTTAATGAATATAGTAAATTAGATCTCCTAGAAAGTCTACCTTTCCTGGGCAGTCGCCCAGGGGCCAGCCCCACATCTATATTATCGGACTTTGCATTCATGCACATAGTTGAAAGAATACACTTGAGTAGACATATGGCCCAGAATAAAATAATTAGATGTATTCAAAATACCACGTTGCAAGGAAAAACACTGAAATTGATTCTCCTAAGAAGTGCGTAGACTTAACTCAGTTTTTTTTTTTCTTAATTTTTCGACTGGGATCACAATAATATAGGACAGAATTAGTAAACACAAATATATATTAAAAATATTAAGAAAAAAAGTCTTACAAAATCATTAGCCTAAGTATTATAAAATATAATACAAAATAGGAAAATCTAAGTACTGATGATGGCATACTAAGTGGAACGCAGGAGTCACTCACTAATGGGACAGGACCCACAACATTACTCTGAAGAACGACACATGCATTCCTGTTGCTGAAACTCTGCTCAGCCCTGGCTGCTTCACCTCGCAAATCTGTTGCTCAAAGCTTCCTGCAACCGTAAAATATTCCCATATATTTCAAACAAGTTTTGCTTTAAAACAAAACAAACAACAAATTAATGATTTATTTTTGAGACAGAAGTAGAGCAGGAGAAGAGGAGGAGCAGAGAGAGAGGCAAACACAGAATCTGAAGCAGGCTCCAGGCTCACAAGGCTTGAACCCATGAATCTTGAGACCATGACCTGAGTAGAAGTTGGAAGCTTAACTAAGCCACCCAGATGCCCCCAACAAGTTTCACTTTTAATTTAGGACAATCAGAGCCTGCTTTTCCTGCCCACAAATCAGATCTTAACCAACTTAATCCTTCTCAGGACTCACTAATCTTCCTCATTTCTTTTGATTCTGCCAAATACATTTGTAAGCCTGGAAATTCAGATAAAGTAAACAAACAAAAAGGTTAACAGTAATTCCTCATTCTGTGGGCTCACATGTGCTATACCATATTAACAGTTATGGGAAGCACAGTAACTCTTCTATCACTGGCTTTCTACTCGGTTGTACAGTTTCAGACTAAAGAAGGCACTATTAGAAAGTTTTTTACTTGATTAACAGTTATGGTTTATAAGAACTTAAACTGCTTCTATGCTTTGAGATAGGAAATTTTAAGAGTTATAAATAGATCCTGGGAAACCACAATCTCTTTGGACCCATGTATACCTGTTGACATTAATATTTTACATATTAATGCATGTACTTATTCTACAAATATGTAATGCATTCTTATTAGAACCTTGAAAGACAACTCTGTAGCATCCGATAAATTATATAGGTACATATTAAAGATTACTTCTATTTTTAAGAACCATATATAGACCTATATCAAGGATATACATGGAAAAAGAACATACTGTGGAATCTAAAATCCTAGGGCTTGAGGAAAGAGATTATAGATGACAGAACTTGTTCTTTTTACTTCCACACAGTTACAATTTCTTTAAAATTGGAAAGAAAAAAAAAACATTGCTGAAACAACTTTAAGTTTTCTAATTGATTATTCTTTTTAAAGTTTAGCCTGTTCTCTCAAAATTCGGTCTTAAATTTAAGATGGTGTAAGGGTTATGGCCAAGTTCTGAGATAATTTAACCAATGTGTTTGTTAGTTACAACCATCATATGTCAACAATTGCTGACCCTTTAATGTTGACTCTTATTTTGGGAAGCCTAAGTAGTGACAACAAGCCAAATACAACTGACTCAGCGACTCAACTGATGATCAGTCTTGTTTTTGTAACAGAACAAGCTTATGTCCCAATGCACAGCTATTCCAGAGGCCTGTGTCTCCCTTTTTTGCCTCTACTATTCCTACTGTCATTTGCATCCATTCAGATGGAGGAGAGAAAAGGCATGAGGTTGCACTGCCAATTCTTAAATATCCTAACCTAGAAATGGTACATACCATTCACTTTCACATTCTTTTCTAGAGATGCCCAGACCATACTGCAAAGGCAAAGGAACATGTTGTCCAGAAGTACGCCCTTTAAAGAGACTATACCTCTGGACAAGCGATTTTCAATCTCAGCCATATTAGATACACATTAAAAATGTTTTTCTTCAAATTTTTGAAGTTTGCTTTGAAAATAAAGATATTACAATAATCCTAAATTCATTACTGCAGGACAATTTGAAGATGTGGCCGAATGTAATAAGGCTTAATGACAGAAGAATTAAACACATATCTATGACCACTTTATATTCTGCTTTATACTTCACCCTTTCAGGGTGTGAAGAGTATTTTCTGCTCTTACTTGTTCAAAGGGTAATTATATCATTAATGTTCAATCTAATATGTATCTCTTATTAGCTAAGATGAAACAGTTAAGTTATTTTTGGTCATTGAGAAGAGTAGGATGTATTGATTTCCTACAGTTGAAATGGCAAAACATTACCACAATACAGGGGAGAAAAATCAATCATGTATTTATAACATGAAAAGTTGTATACTACATATGTATAGAGATATCAAAAAATGAGCGCAATCTTGCATTTTTAAATCTGAAACATCTTCCTTTTCCTGATGTGCTTCATACACCAAAATATCGTTAAGTTTGTGAATGGAATGGCCCTCATTTATGTAATTTTACAAATATTTCCTTCGTGAGCACTTTAAAATTTACTTGATGGATTAAAAAGGTAGCTGCAACAGATATTTCAAGAAGTGTTTAATTAGAAAAACCACAACAGATATTATAGGCATTTAAGACTTGAGGCTTCATGCTGTATTCTATTTGGTGCAGAGTATAGGCTTCCTGATTTATTGACAGCTGCTGTGGATGGTTCTTTATTTTCAACTCATCCCAACCCTGGTCAAACAATACAACCCTCCTGCTTTTTTCAATATTTTCCTAATATCTCAGCTCATTTAATTCTATTGATCCACTGAAGAGTATAATGGCACTGAAACTAGAATTAATAGCACCTCCCTTTCCTAGTGCTAAGAGCTTTCCCATTGAGTCTGTGGACCATCACACGAAATCATAAAAGTAGACAAAAAAAGTAGAGTGACCTTTATCAGCTACTATTGTACTGAAAAATTCAGCAAACCTCAGAACATCATTTTCAGTTTTATGGCACTGTTTTCTTAAATAATAAGAGAAGGGGGAAAAAAAGGAACAACTGACCCCTGTTCAGCATTTACTTAAGCAGAATTGGCATTAATAGAGTATTCTGTCAAAAATTCAAGCTCAAGAAAATGTATGGCTTTGTCCACAGCAGCAGCTATCTTAGCAGATTGCACTGTCACTGCTTCACACAAAGCGCATTGCAACACCATTAGTGGACATAAATAATGCACAAGCTCTTATGCAGTACTCAGCTAAGTGCATGGAAACCTTGGGCTCCTGTTGTCAGAAATTCAATGGATTAGTACCTAGATTTATTTTAAGTCTGTAAAGCACTTTGTTCTTGACAGCGTTCAAAGTAGAAAGAGTGCTATCCTGAATGTGCATCTTAATACTGTCATTCTTGTCTTGTAAGAGTAGATGATATATGGGCTGCAATATTTCGTTTTAATATTTAAAGTTTTCACTGTGCAGATGCAAAGAAATATATTAATGCTTATCTGCTGTTACTTTATTGATCTGGAAGAGAACAAAGATAACCTGTAAAGTTTCACAGTGAGCCGAGTAAATTGCAGGCATTACAATCACATTTAGTAAAACAGACACACAAATTATAAACATCCTAGGTCATCTTTAGAAAATAAGCACATCTGTATATTTAATTCCTTCTTTCTAAACACTGTATATTTAAAATTACGTTTAAGAAAATTTTAGTGCATTTTCATCTCATTAGTCATATTTACAATGATATGGTTCCTTCAACTCTGTAACAGTATTGCTTCTTTTTTGAAGGCTAAGTGATTTCACTGAATGAGAACTACATTAAATTTTTACTCCAAATTGTTTCCCCATAACTTCAGAGATTGAGGGCAGTTTCTGCCTTTAGATACATTTAGGCTTTAAGTCTGATAATCTCCCATGCATCGAAAGGATAAAAGACACTCTAGTATAGAGGAAGAACACTTTTCTATTGATATTGGTGATGTAACAAAAGAACAGAGATCTCCCACATGAAGGTCAATCTTTCTGAATTCTATGAAGACATAAAAGCTTATTTTAAAATACTAACAGTTACCTTTCCACACAGCCTACATGGTCCATGAATTTTAATACAATTTGTTGAAATGTCACTCAATGAATTAACTACTCATTATCAAGCCCTAAGATTTAGAGTTAAATATGTAGCTAATGACTATTTATAATTATATACATTAAACACATTTATTAAGCTACATGCATGATGTCATGTCAGACAATTCATATTTGACCTTAATATAACTCTTTCGTTAACATTTGAATTTTTCCCAGGATTATGAACACTTATTCTACTTATAAAGTTTATTGTTGAATAAAATGGAGAGGGGTTTATGTTCCATTATTTCAGAAGATAATCCAATCGTACTATTGAGAGCATTGTGATTTGTTGCTCATAAAGACAATATGGAAAACAAAAGGCCAAGACTATGTTTCAAGATGAATTGAATAGATCCTTAAATGGAAATATCCTGTTTTTCAGAAAAAGGGACTTAAAGAATTTTATATTGAGGAGCTAAAAACATTCAACCTAGTGAATTATTTTACTCCAATGCAGCTTAAACTAAGTTCAAAGACCACCAAATAATTTGCATATTCTCATCAATAGGTGGCGCTTTTCCCCTTTCTCATGGTTCTGATCACAGAATTCTGGTAGAGTTTAACTTTTTATCAAGTGTTATGAATTATCAATATTACCTACAAAATACTAAATACTCCAAATAGTTTAACATTAGTTTTTTAATTTTTTTACAAGCTTATAAGGATTTACATTATTTCAGGCTTTTAAAAAATGGTCTTGTAAGGCATCAAACTTTGCTACCAACAATTATACCTAAAGAGAGAGAAATCTTATTGTTTTACTCATAAGACATTCATAGATTGTCCCTCAGTTTCTTACTGTTTAAATTATTCCCTACATGTCTGAATAGAAAACTTCTGCAAGGTAGCATTATAGTATACCTGAAAAATAGGGCCTCTAAAAATATCGCTATCATGATAAATGTAGATTATGATTTAGGATATTTGTTAAAAAGAAACCTTATAAAATGAACCTTGAATATGTAGCAAATATTAATTGTAAGCAGAAACTTTCAGGGAAAGATACACTTTAAGAAACATCCATAGATGGTGGAAAGAAATCAAGTTCTTAAACTGGGTCTTAAACTAAACCTGAGGATCACAGGCCATCTAAAATGGTCAGTGGTAGAGGATAAGTTTTTACAATTTGAAACAGATTTGTAAAAATATTTTTCAGAAAATCTATAAATGCACACTAAAAATACAGGTCTATGAAATGTTTTCCTTTCAATAAAAGGGTATTTGAAGATGATCGCCAAGTGACAGGTGGGTTTAAAATGGCTTATGAGGAACATGATCACTTCTTGACTAAAGTAACATTCATGCTTTAATTTTTTTTAATATCTATTTTTGAGAGAGAGAGAGAGAAAGGTAAGAGTTGGAGCAGGGGAGGGACAAACAAAGGGAGACACAGAATCTGAAGCAGGCTTCAGGCTCCAAGAGCTGTCAGCACAGAGCCTGATGTGGGGCTCGAACCCAGGAACTGCAAGATCTTGACCTGAAGTCTGAGGCTTAACTGACTGAGCCACCCAGGCGCCCCAACATTAATGTTTAAAAAATAATTATACCTTGATTAATAACCAGTATTTGAGTGACAAAGGCAATATTTTTTTAATTTTTTTTTTTTACATTTACTAATTTTTGAGAGAGACAGAGCACAAGTGGGGGAGGGGCAGAGAGAGGGAGGGAGACACAGAATTCCAAGCAGGCTCCAGGCTCTGAGCTGTCAGCACAGAACCCCATGCCGAGCGCGAACTCACAAATTGTGAGATGATGACCTGAGCTGAAGTCGGACGCTTAACCCATGGAGCCACCCAGGCGCCCCAAGGCATTAGATATTCTAAACGCATAATTATAACACCTAGACTTTTCATTCCTATATTCATGTATCTGTTATTTCATTCATCTGTCTTCACTACTTTTTCTTCAGTTCAGTGGTAGTACTTGTTTTGATATATTTAGATAAGAAACTATTAACCTTACAAAATACTTTGACAAATATATAGCCAGTCAGAAAGGGGATGTAGATCCTCTACTCTCAATCTCCACTTTTTATATCATTAAGCTAGATAATTTAGATGAATTGTAGAACAAAATGTGAAACACCTCACTATCCCACAGTGTGACCCTACTCCTCTAACTATAGCAAAAAGAAACCTTTTACAACTAAGTTTTACCAGATTAAAGTTTTTTTCTTCCAAAGAAATACTATTCTATAAGTGACTTTTGAGAAGTTCAGTGGTAGTCCCTTGTGGAGCAGGACTGCTCTCAGAACCTTTTGAGCTCTGTGAATGAGGATCCAACCACTTCCCTACCACTCAAAATAACAATTTGGGTTAATCTAGAATTCTCTTAATAGATCTTCCATTTCATCACCTCTTTCCTTCTCAAGGTAGAATTAGGTAATTCTAAATTCTGAAGAACTTTGTTTCCTTTGTTCTAGAAATTAAAGGCTTTTCTAGAAGTTACATTCTAGAATTAATGTTATTTTATGGTAATGATACAGGATGTGTTGATAGGAGGTACAAGGCACTACTTTTTAGGTATCTTAAGTTTCCTGTACTTTGAAGCTCTTGGGAGAACACATTATGTCATAGAGCAAAACTTTGGAAGGTTTATACATAAGCTATACTTTAAACAGCATTGCTCTTTGTGTAATTCTGGGTTGTGCTCATACAGAGCCTGATGTTAGGTAATAGTATGTGATATATCAAGTAAAAATTCTATACTCTACAAATTTAAAAGGATCACTGCAACTCTGATAAATGTCAAATATAAATAGTACTATGCTTAAACAGTCTTGAAGAGACAAAAACTGATATGACAGGCACAACCCTGCATTATCAAGACAGCAGTGATAAAGTACAACACTTAAGTGGTTTTACTAACAGTTTAAGAGTTCTGGCAGAGTATAGCCTGGGTATAATGAGGCTTCTAAATGTTCACCTCATAGAACTTGCATTTGAAGAGATAAAGTACTTTACAAACTATTTGGTTAATCTTTACAGTATCTCTGAAGAATTATGAGCACCAACAGATTACACAGTGACAGCACTGAAATATTCAATCAATTGCCAAGCATCTAAAAGGGAGCCTTGAAGATTCTTCTTACAATGAAGTTTTTTGTTTGCTTTTAAATACCAATCCTCTAAGACCACGTTAATGTATTAACCCCTATAAAGAATCAGCATGCTGTGATTTGTTGGGTAGAACGAAAAGGAGAAAAGGCCTGGAATCTCAGTGTTTTGAATTTAATAGGTTAAATCAATAATCTCAATGCCATATTATGTGAATCTACAAAAGCAGATTTTCAAAAAAAAATGGCATTGTGTACAACTGTGACTTTTAGATGCCTACACTATAGTCTACATTAATACCAGATAAGAATTTTAATCTTGCAGCAAATTAGTCTAATCATGTTATTAAATATCCCATTCAAGTGATTTCAGAGGCATATGGTTTGCATTGTATTATTAACAGCTCCTCAAAGGGCAGACAGCATCATCATCAATAGTTATTGATCACTTACTGTGTATTATTTGAGTTTTTGAAAGATCATAATGTTTCCAATTTGTTAAGCTAATCTTTTCTAGAATGTTTTCATGTTGACAAACCAAACTCATACCATATATGTATACATATGTCACAAATACTTTCAGTCCCCTGGACTAATAGAAGAACCATTTTAACAAATTTAAAGAATTATTCAATTGTGTATAATGATGAATATAAAAAAAAAGCATAGAAGTGGTCAAGAACAAATACCTGTCAAGTTCTAACTTAGTAATTCTCCCACTTCTGTCTACCCAGACCCATACAATTAAGAAGCATAATTTATTCTATTCTGAACTAGGTTTTGCTTCTACCAACTCTTGCATCTCCAAAACTCAATACTCCAAAAGCCTGCTCTGAGCAGGATGACCGTGTGTAGTTGTACATTTTTTATTGAACTCTACAGACAGCCATTCACTTTGCAGTCTATGAGGACATATAGTGCACAGCCCTAGGTGGTGCCAAACTGCACAACTGCACACAGCAGCCTTATACCCACATCAACATCCTCCCATTAGGACTCTTGCAGTAGCCCCCTATTTCGTCTTCTCTCATTAAGCTCCTTCCCCAATCATTGCCCACACTATAGTGAAAGTGATCCTTTAAGAGCATACAGTACATTGTATTTTCCTATTCAAAATCCTTAAATGGTTTTCCATTTCATTTCAAATACAAAGTCCCTTTCTTTTCATTTACTGTCTTTCCACCTTAAGTTTACTTTCTCTGGTTAACTTTTAAATCCAGAAGAACTCAATTCAAAAGCCCCCTCACCAAAGCAGTACTATTAGACCATTCATTTTAAATGAGGAACTCTAGGGGCACCTGGGTGACTCACTTGGTTGAGCATTCAACCTCGGCTCAGGTCATGATCTCACGGTTTGTGGGTTCAAGCCCCACGTTGGGCTCTGTGCTGACAACTTGCTTAGAGCCTGGAGCCTGCTTCAGAGTCTGTGTCTCCTTTTCTCTCTGCCACCACCCCCCTCACTCACCCTCTGTTAAATAAATAAATAGATAAATAAATCTCTATTCCCTTCTCTCCAGTTATTTTATACCTCAACTATTTTTGTTGTGTCACTTGCTATAATTAACAATTAGTCTTAGACCCCAAAAATAAATGAATATAATTTTGTACACACTATTTGTACACAGCAAACAGTAATACAATGAGTTATCAATGTTATTCTCTGGATAAGTAAAAGTTGAGCCCACAGTGGAAATCACTCCATTACTGTTAATGAAACTGTTAATTGTGTAGTCCATCAAGGCTTACAGAGTGCTTTTGCATTCATTTCTTCTGTAAGTTTCTACATTTTATGCATGGAACACAGAAAATGTTCTTATACTCATTTTACAGATTATGAAATTAAGATTCAATAATGCTAATTTCCTGCCCAAAGTCAGACAGGAAAACTGAGTTGTGACTTGAACTTGGGACTTTTGAACCCATTATCTAGGTATCTTCCTATCATAGTTATATTAAAGTTCTAAGCAGCAAAACAGTGGATTCCTTTGAATGGCCACACTAAGATACAGAAGCAGCATAGCATGGAATGTTCAGCCTAAAAGTAATGCATTAGTGCTATTATGAAGTATGCAATGCTACCAGTCTTACAAAATATAGATTACATTGTAATAAACCTTGAATTTAGTACTGAATTTGGACAAGTTTTTGAAAAGTGACTTTAAGAATTCATTTCTCAGTTGTTGAAGTAGTCTTCATACCAATATAACTCAACAGTAATATACGTAATATAAGAAGTGCATCTAGCATACTCTGCCAATTACTTAATCTCATTTAAAACAGTTGTGTCTTTAACACCTGTCAAAAGCTTAGTTGAGACTTTTTAAAATCTTTGAGAAAGAGAGCGAGCGAGCACATGGGAGTGAGCAAGCAAGCAGGGCAGGAACAGAGAGAGAGAGAGAGAGAGCGCGAGAGAATATCTCAAGCAGACTCTAGGCTCCAAGCTGTCAGCAGAAAGCCCGATGTGGGACTTGAACTCATGAACCGCAAGACCATGACATGAGCCAAAGTCAGACACTTAATTGACTGAGCTACCTAGGCGCCCCAAGACTTTTTTTTCCTTTTCGATCAATTACACCTGAGAATCCAATGTGTCCAATTTACCATTCATATTTATATTCTATTTTCTCATCACAAACATTCAGTGTTTGTCAGAAACATAAATGAAAATTCTTGGGGCACCTGGGTGGCTCAGTTGGTTAAGCATCTGACTTCAGCTCAGGTAATGATCTCATGGCCGGTGGGTTCGAGCCCTACGTTGGGCTCTGTGCCGACAGCTCGGAGCCTGGAGCCTGCTTCAGATTCTGTCTCCCTCTCTCTCTGCCCTTCCCCTGTTCATGCTCGGTCTCCATCTCAAAAATAAACAATTAAAAAATTAAAAAATATATATAAATGAAAATTCTATTAGTTTGACCAAACATTTGTGTATGTAATGCATGCATACAAAAATAAGGAGAAAAAAATTATTTGAAAAAAATCCAAATGGGAAAATAATAAAGTAAAATCAAATACGTTATAGCCCAGATCTGTCACAGAGTATACTTTAATTAAAAAAAAAATCTTTATACTGGCACCTGGGTGGCTCAGTTAAGCATAGGACTCTTGATCTCAGCTCAGGTCACGATCTCACGGAGTTTGAGCTCTGTGTCAGGCTCTACACTGACAGAATGGAGCCTACTTAGGATGCTCTCTTACCCTCTCTTCCCTCTGCCCCTCCCACGTGTGCTCTCTCTCAAATTAGAAAAAAAAATTAATATGAGCACAAGATTTTGGGTTCTTATTAAAGCCAGCAACCCAAATTTTGGGCCCTTGTGCAAAATAAATATGTCTGACTCCTTGTTTAAAAGTTGTCATTAAGATGTATACACAAAACTTGTTTCCTTATTGTGTCCCTCACTCCTCTCCCATTTCCTCCTTCTTTCAACTTATTTTTATTTCCTATTTAATATGGTTTTAAGAACAAAATTTAAATAGACATGGATTTTTACCTTTTGTCTTTATAGTGTCCAGTGACAGTTTTAAAGGGAAATATCAGTATTTCACTCATATGCAGAATTACTAACGTGACCCAATTCTTATTTCTTTGGGCCCACTGCTAGAGGGTGCCTCAAGCTGGGCAAAAGAGACAAACCACACTCAGGATGATGAAAGGAGAAACAGGTATACCCCCTTGCCTCCGCCCCTGAGAGGCCAAAAGAGACATGTTGTACTTGAGCCAAGGCTCCAACCCCTCAACCTGTCCATACCCCACTGTCCCACTTTACTCAAAGTAAAAATTCAAAAATAAGATTTCTCAAGTTATGTCTTGAAATACCTAAATAATCATTGTGACAGACTGTGATAATTTCATGTCCATGAAGTAACTTTTATTCTTATTACATTTGGCCAATATTCTAGATATACCTATCCCAACAGAGCCAAAAATACATATTCTAACAGAGAGGTTTAGTAATTGGCTCAATGTCTCACAAGTGGTTAATAATCTTCTCAGAATTTTCACCTCAAGTAATAAATGTTTTTGAACTCCATCTGATTTAGCCTAGAGGTCTATTTTTTCTACCTGTAGTGTAATACATGTGCCCACACATACACATTATGTATATACAGGTGTGCGTGTATATATACATTCATGGACTGTCTCAAGTAAATTTATGTACAGATTTGAATATATGTCTATAAATATACAGATAGGTGTATGTTTATGTACACACACATTTAAACAAATACATACACACAAAACTGTCCTGTAATGAATTTGTTTGGTAGTTTCACAGTCCGTTGTAAGTTTACTCTTGTAAATACTCTTGTAAGTAAATCTTGTAAAATGAAATATTCTTTAGAAGTTCAAGATGAGTCTTTGCCTTAAGAGAAACTAATTTTAAAGTTTTGTCAACGTTCATACTTTTCTATTGCAACTAGATGACTTAATTTAAAATTCTAAAGACTTAAAAATTTAAGCTCCTGTCATCTTTCTTTCTAATATTACATAACATTCACATGGTTATATTTGAAGGTATGGTCAAATTTGGACATGCATACATTCATACCTTTAAAAATATAACTAAATCTTAAATTTATAAAACATATACTCATTTTATAAATTTAAAATTTCAAACATACCCATATGGAAATATACCTCTTTTAGTTATGGTATTTAGAAGAGATAAATTCATTGATACCATTTTTAACAACTTAGGCAGGGACAAGAATCAAAACTTCAAATGAAACAATGACTTGAAATGTAAGAACTAAAATTTGCACTGTATTTATAATGTATGCTTGGAAATTTGTGACACTAGAAAATTCATTCATTTGGATGGAATTAAAATAGCTCTAGTATACCAATGGACTTTCATAATAGCTGAAGGTAAAATATGAACAGATTTCATATTTTTATAAATAAAAATATAACCACCCACCATGTAGCCTTTGCTTTGCTACATTTTACCATAATCCACCAAAAGTCCCCTGACATGGACTTGTTCTGTTGAAGTTCTCAGTTAAGGGTAAGGTTTATTCTTGTGTGTGTGTGTGTGTGTGTGTGTGTGTGTGTGTGTACACACATGTGCACACACACCTACAAGGTGGTGGTTGGGAGAACTAATGAAATTCAGTCTTGTACTGCACAACATATCCAAGGATCAGTGTTATTCCTACATTACAATACACACTGTCATGTCTAATTGCTTAATTATATTCTGACAGAATAGAATGTAGAAAGGGACAAGACCTGTTCAGTACATTCCCACTAATGTCAGCAATCTTGTTTAGAAGTTAACATCCTTCAATTCCGCAAGAATGAGATGTGTTCTACCTATAAAGAGTAAAAAAATGTTTAATGCAATTTGTGTATGGATATGTGGAGCTGATTTAAGACATTTTTGTCAATGGGAAAAAAAAACCAATAATTTTAGTTCTATCTTTCAAGAAGGGAAAATAAAGCCAGGAGTTTCAAGCTAAGCAAAATAACTTTGTCATGTCCATGCTTCAATTCTTAAAATGGAAACAAGAGCATAATGCTTAAAAACTGTACTCAAGTATCTTGAGGACATATTTGAAAACCAAGGATAGGATGCTAAAGCAAAAAAAAAAAAAAAAAAAAAAAAGCAAGCAGCTCATTTGGGAGGAGTGTCATTAAGTTACTTGGGAAGTATTACTTTTTAAAATACTTTGACGTTCTGTTCACTTTTTAAACTATTAAAATGATGCATACATTGAAAATCTTTTTCTCCCCCCTTGGACTTGTGAAAAGTCCATCAGCCATGACATTCACCTCACCAGTTGGCATATTCACCTGTTTTGACTGAAAGTAACTTCTGTCATTTGCTCTCTGGCCTTTGCAGCTTCATTCTGTCTTGATTTTCCAGTTATCTTGACTATTGGTGTCAAAAGTAGCTTCAAAGAAGAAACATATTTATAATCTTTTGCAAACACTTTAAAGTCACTTGACTAAAGTCTGTCATTTAGAATAGAAGGAGAGATAAAGGTCTTCCCAAACAAACAAAAACTGAAGGAATTTGTCACCACTAAACCAGCCCTACAAGAGATCCTAAGGGGGACCCTGTGAGACAAAGTACCAGAGACATCACTACAAGCATAAAACATACAGACATCACAATGACTCTAAACCCGTATCTTTCTATAATAACACTGAATGTAAACAGACTAAATGCACCAACCAAAAGACATAGGGTATCAGAATGGATTAAAAAAAAAAAAAAAAAAAAACAAGACCCATCTATTTGCTGTCTACAAGAGACTCATTTTAGACCTGAGGACACCTTCAGATGGAGAGTGAGGGGATGGAGAACTATTTATCATGCCACTGGAAGTCAAAAGAAAGCTGGAGTAGCCATACTTATATCAGACAAACTAGACTTGAAAGGCTGTAACAAGAGATGAAGAAGGGCATTATATAATAATCACAGACTCTATCCATCAGGAAGAGCTAACAATATAAATGTCTATGCACCGAATACCAGAGCCCCCAAATATATAAAACAATTACTGGGGCGCCTGGGTGGCGCAGTCGGTTAAGCGTCTGACTTCAGCCAGGTCACGATCTCGCGGTCCGTGGATTCGAGCCCCGCGTCAGGCTCTGGGCTGATGGCTCAGAGCCTGGAGCCTGTTTCCGATTCTGTGTCTCCCTCTCTCTCTGCCCCTCCCCCGTTCATGCTCTGTCTCTCTCTGTCCCAAAAATAAATAAACGTTGAAAAAAAAATTTAAAAAAAAAAATAAAAAAAAAATAAAACAATTACTCACAAACATAAGCAACCTTATTGATAAGAATGTGGTAATTGCAGGGACTTTAACACTGCACTTACAGAAATGGATAGATCATCTAGACACACGGTCAATAAAGAAACAAGGGCCCTGAATGATACATTGGATCAGATGGACTTGACAGATATATTTAGAACTCTGCATCCCAAAGCAACAGAGTGCACATGGAACATTCTCCAAGATAAATCACATACGGGGTCACAAAACAGCCCTTCGTAAGTATACAAGAATTGAAATCATACCACGCATACTTTCAGACCACAATGCTATGAAGCTTGAAATCAACCACAGGAAAAAGTCTGGAAAACCTCCAAAAGCATGGAGGTTAAAGAACACCCTACTAAAGACTGAATGGGTCAACCAGACAATTAGAGAAGAATTTAAAAAATATATGGAAACAAACGAAAATGAAAATACAACAATCCAAATGCTTTGGGATGCAGCGAAGGCAGTCGTGAGAGGAAAATACATTGCAATCCAGGCCTATCTCAACAGGAAAAATCCCAAATACAAAATCTAACAGCACACCTAAAGGAAATAGAAGCAGAACAGCAAAGGCAGCCTAAATCCATCAGAAGAAGGGAAATAATAAAGATCAGAGCAGAAATAAACAATATAGAATCTAAAAAAACTGTAGAGCAGATCAACGAAACCAAGAGTTGGTTTTTTGAAAAAATAAACAAAATTGATAAACCTCTAGCCAGGCTTCTCAAAAAGAAAAGGGAGATGACCCAAATAGATAAAATCATGAATGAAAATGGAATTCTTACAACCAATCCCTCAGAGATACAAGCAATGATCAGGGAATACTATGAACAATTATATGCCAACAAACTGGACAACCTGGAAGAAATGGACAAATTCCTAAACACCCACACGCTTCCAAAACTCAATCAGGAGGAAATAGAAAGCTTGAACAGACCCATAACCAGCGAAGAAATTGAATCAGTCATCAAAAATCTCCCAGCGAATAAGAGTCCAGGACCAGATGGCTTCCCAGGGGAGTTCTACCAGACGTTTAAAGCAGAGATAATACCTATCCTTCTCAAGCTATTCCAAGAAATAGAAAGGGAAGGAAAACTTCCAGACTCATTCTATGAAGCCAGTATTACTTTGATTCCTAAACCAGACAGAGACCCAGTAAAAAAAGAGAACTACAGGCCAATATCCCTGATGAATATGGATGCAAAAATTCTCAATAAGATACTAGCAAATCGAATTCAACAGCATATAAAAAGAATTATTCACCATGATCAAGTGGGATTCATTCCTGGGATGCAGGACTGGTTCAACATTCGCAAATCAATCAATGCGATACATCACATTAATAAAAGAAAAGATAAGAACCACATGATCCTGTCAACAGATGCAGAAAAGGCCTTTGACAAAATCCAGCACCCTTTCTTAATAAAAACCCTTGAGAAAGTCGGGATAGAAGGAACATAAACATCATAAAAGCCATTTATGAAAAGCCCACAGCTAACATCATCCTCAACGGGGAAAAACTGAGAGCTTTTTCCCTGAGATCTGGAACACGACAGGGATGCCCACTCTCACCACTGTTGTTTAACATAGTGTTGGAAGTGCTAGCATCAGCAATCAGACAACAAAAGGAAATCAAAGGCATCAAAATTGGCAAAGATGAAGTCAAGCTTTCACTTTTTGCAGATGACATGATATTATATATGGAAAATCCGATAGACTCCACCAGAAGTCTGCTAGAACTGATACATGAATTCAGCAAAGTTGCAGGATACAAAATCAATGTACAGAAATCTATTGCATTCTTATACACTAATAATGAAGCAACAGAAAGACAAATAAACTGATCCCATTCACAATTACACCAAGAAGCATAAAATACCTAGGAATAAATCTAACCAAAGATGTAAAGGATCTGTATGCTGAAAACTATAGAAAGCTTATGAAGGTAATTGAAGAAGATTTAAAGAAATGGAAAGACATTCCCTGCTCATGGATTGGAAAAATAAATATTGTCAAAATGTCAATACTACCCAAAGCTATCTACACATTCAAAGCAATCCCAATCAAAATTGCACCAGCATTCTTCTCAAAACTAGAACAAGCCATCCTAAAATTCATATGGAACCACAAAAGGCCTCGAATAGCCAAAGTAATTTTGAAGAAGACAACCAAAGCAGGAGGCATCACAATCGCAGACTTTAGCCTCTACTACAAAGCTGTCATCATCAAGACAGCATGGTATTGGCACAAAAACAGACACATAGACCAATGGAATAGAATAGAAACCCCAGAACTACACCCACAAACGTATGGCCAACTCATCTTTGACAAAGGAAAGAACATCCAATGGAAATAAGACAGTCTCTTTAGCAAATGGTGCTGGGAGAACTGGACAGCAATATGCATAAGATTGAAACTAGACCACTTCTCACACCAGTCACAAAAAAACTCAAAATGGATAAAGGACCTGAATGTGAGACAGGAAACCATCAAAACCCTAGAGGAGAAAGCAGGAAAAGACCTCTCTGACCTCAGCCGTAGCAATCTCTTCCTCGACACTTCCCCAAAGGCAAGGGAATTAAAAGCAAAAATGAACTACTGGGACCTTATGAAGATAAAAAGCTTCTGCACAACAAAGGAAACAACCAACAAAACTAAAAGGCAACCAACGGAATGGGAAAAGATATTTGCAAATGACATATCAGACATATAGTATCCAAAATCTATAAAGAGCTCACCAAACTCCACACCCAAAAACAAATAACCCAGTGAAGAAATAGGTAGAAAACATGAATAGACACTTCTCTAAAGAAGACATCCGGATGGCCCACAGGCACATGAAAAGATGTTCAATGTCGCTCCTTATCAGGGAAATACAAATCAAAACCACACTCAGATATCACCTCACGCCAGTCAGAGTGGCCAAAATGAACAAATCAGGAGACTATAGATGCTGGAGACGATGTGGAGAAACGGGAACCCTCTTGCACTGTTGGTGGGAATGCAAACTGGTACAGCCACTCTGGACAACAGTGTGGAGGTTCCTCAAAAAATTAAAAATAGACCTACCCTATGACCCAGCAATAGCACTGCTAGGAATTTACCCAAAGGATACAGGAATGCTGATGATAGAGGCACTTGTACCCCAATGTTTATAGCAGCACTCTCAACAATAGCCAAATTATGGAAAGAGCCTAAATGTCCATCAACTGATGAATGGATAAAAAATTGTGGTTTATATACACAATGGAGTACTACGTGGCAATGAGAAAGAATGAAATATGGCCCTTTGTAGCAACATGGATGGAACTGGAGAGTGTGATGCTAAGTGAAATAAGCCATACAGAGAAAGACAGATACCATATGGTTTCACTCTTATGTGGATCCTGAGAAACTTAACAGAAACCCATGGGGGAGGGGAAGAAAAAAAAAAAAAGAGGTTAGAGTGGGAGAGAGCCAAAGCATAAGAGACTGTTAAAAACTGAGAACAAACTGAGGGTTGATGGGGGGTGGGAGGGAGGGGAGGGTCGATGATGGGTATTGAGGAGGGCACCTTTTGGGATGAGCACTGGGTGTTGTATGGAAACCAATTTGACAATAAACTTCATATATTGAAAAGAAATAAATAAAGTCACTTGACTAAAAACTATCTGTAAGAAAGTAGTATAGAGGATAAACGCTTAGCCTCCATATTGACATAATCTCAACACCTGCCCATGTGCATGTGTACATATGAGCTCTCATATGTGTACCTATGAGTATTTCCTTGTCTGAGGTATCCTCAAAATAAATAAAAAAATAAAGGCAAAAAATGCTACCTTATAAAATTAAGAGTGAACACGTGAACACTTTGCTGATATTTAAATTATCTACATCACAATGCTGTTGGCACCACTATTAACCTCATTGTATATATTCAGAAACAGTCTTGAACACATTCAGCCAAATGTCCAAGGGTGTATAGCTGACATATTAAAAAGATAAAAGGAAAAGAAGTCCAATTTCAAAATATCTGATTTCACGATTTTCAAACTCCTTAGTGCCTATTTTTGTTTTCTTATATTATGCTTTTTCTAGAGAGCTTAATTGCAGCCATTTTAAGTACATACCAGGAACATCCCCTTGCAGGTTTTTCCTTACCCTGTACTTTTCCCCTGGATTTCTTTACCCTGCCTTCCCAAAGATAAATGTTTTTTTTTTTTTAATCATCATTTAACATTCTTTTCATAAAGGTATTAACTCTGTCTTGCTCTCTTTACTGCCATAGGTCATTACATATTTAAAAACACAGAAAGAACACAGTAAAACTATATAAGAACACTCACACACGAGGAGACAAACAAGAATACATATACAAGCTATACATATATCCCACTTACATCAATGGACAGGCCATCCAAACAAAACCAATGAGGAAATAGTGGCTTTGAAGGACATATTGGACTAGATATAGACAAAACATTCCTTAATACAGGCTTATTCTTTTCTTCAAGTGCACATGAACATTCTTCAGGATAGATCACATGTTAAGCCATAAAATGAGTTAAGCCACTCAATGAATTTAAGATTGAAATCTTATCAAACATCATTTCTGACCACAACTGTGTAAAACTAGAAATTAGAACAAAAATATGGGAAACACACACACACACACACACACACACACACGGAGACTAAATAGCATGCTACTAAGTAACAATGGGTCAAGGAAGAAGTCAGAAAAATTAAAACTTACAAATGAAAATGAAAACATAATATAAAATCTTTGTGATGCACATACACACAAAAACAGTACAAAGTTGGAAGTTAATAGTAATACAGCTAATTTCAAGAAATGAGAAAAATCTCTAACACACTAACCTCCCACCTAAAGGGACTAGAAAAGTAACCATGAAGCCCCAAAATAATGGAGAGAAAAACAATAAAGATCAGAGTGGAAATAAATCAAACATTAAAATAGAAAAGATAAAAAAAGCTTTAAAAAGGAAATAAAATAGATTAAAACTTTACCAAACTTTTTTTAAAGGCCCTGAAAATTAGAAATGAAGGAGAGAAAACTACAGGCCAATCTCTCTGTATGAACAATGCACAAATTCTCAACAAAATATTAGCAAACTGAATTCAATACATTAGAAGGATCAGTCAGCACAGTCAAGAGACTTATTCCAGGGATGCAATGATGGTTCAATATTTACAAAAATGATATGATGTATCACACTAACAAAATGAAGGATAAAATTCACATCTTAATAGACACAGAAAAAGCGTTTGACAGAATTCAGTAACCATTCATGATCAGAACTTTCAATATTAGTGGGTTTAGAGAGAATATAGAACTCAAAATAATAAAGGCCACATAGGACAAACTGACAGCTGACATCCTACTCGAAGTTGAACTGAAAGCCTTTTCCCTAAGATCGTTAACAATCAAGGATATCCACTCTTGCAACTTTTATTCAACATATTACTGAAAGTCCTAGCTGCAAAAAATAAAAAAAGTTATCCAAGTTAGTATGAAACAAGAATGGTCACTATTTGCAGAGGACAGGATATCATATTTAAAAAAAAAAAAACCTGGAGACTCTAAATATCTATGAAAATAAGTGAGTTCAGTAAAGTTGCAGGATGAAAAAAATTTAATATAGAAATCTGTGATACTTCTATACACTAATCAAGTAGCAGAAAGAGGAAGAAAATAATCCCCTTTACAATTTCATCAAAGACAATCCCTAGAAATAACTTTAAATAGGCGAAAGAGCTATACTCTGAAAACTATAGGACAGTCCAAGAAATTGAAGAGGACATAAATAGAAAGGTATTACACTCAGAGATTAGAAAAACATTGTTAAAATGCCCATACTACGAAAAGAAATCTATGATTTAATGCAACTCCAATCAAAATACCAATAATATTTTCACAGAGCTAAAATAATCTTAAAGTCTGTACAGAACCACAAAAAAAAAAAAAAACAAAAAACAAAACAAAACAAAAAAAAAACCTAAATAGCCAAACTAATCTTAAGAGGAGCAAAGCCAGAGGTATCACAACCCCAGATTCCAAAATATACATATAGTAAAGCTATAGTAATCAAGACAGTATTGTAACTGGCACAAAACAGACAGATCAAAAGATCAGAATAGAGTGCCCAGAAATAAACTCATACCTTTATGGTTCATTCATCTATGACAAAGTAGACAGTAATAGACGATGGGGAAAAGACCATCTCTTCAGTAAATGAGGCTGGAAAAACTGAACAGCTGTGTGCAAAGGAAGGACATTAGACCATTTTCTTATGCCATACACAAAAATAAACTCCAAACAGGGGGCACTTGGGTGGCTCAATGGTTAAGTATCTGACTTCAGGTTATGATCTTGGGGTTCGTGGATTAAAGCCACTTGTCAGGCTCTGTGCTGACAGCTCAGAGCTTGGAGTCTGTCTCCCTCGCTCTGTCCCTCCCCTGCTCATTTTGTCTCTCAAAAATAAACATTAAAAAATTTAAAAAATTCAAAATTGATTAAAAACTTAAATGTGAGGCCTGAAACTATAAAACTTTTGAAAGAAAACCTGGACAGTAATCTGTTGGACATCACCCTTAGCAACATATTTATGGATCTCTCTTCAGACAAGGAAAACAAAACCAAAAATAAGCTATTGGGATTTCATCAAAATAAAAAGCTTTTGCAAAACACAGGAAACAAAATGAAAAGGCAACTTCCTGAATGGGAAAAGATATTTGCAAATGATAGACGTTATAAGGGATTAAAGTCCCAAATATATCAAGAACTCATATACCTCAACACACAGATAAACACACAAAGTTTAAAAATGTGCAAAGGACCTAAATAAACATTTTTTCAAAGACGATATACAGATGGCCAAAGTCCTATGAGAAGATGCTCAACATCACTAGCCATCAGGGAAATTCAAAGCAAAACCACAATGACCTCATGTTTGTTAAAATGGGTAGTATCAAAAAGACAAGAAGTAAGAGTTGACAAGGATGTGGAGAAAAGGGAACTACCGGGCTATGTTGGTGAAAATGTCAACTGGAACAAGCACTTTTGGGAGCCACTGCCCCAGGGGGAGCCCATGAACAAGTGAGAGAGAGGGGCGGGGGGGGGGGAATCCTAAGCAGTCTCCACACTCCGCATGAAGACCGAGGCAGGGTTCAATCCCACAACGCTGGGATCATGACCTGAGCCAAATCAAGAGTCATATTCAACCAGTGGCACCTGAGTGACTTGGTTAAACATCCAACTCTTGATTTGAGCTCAGGTCATGATTTCATGGTTTGTGAGTTTAAGCCCCTTAATCAGACTATGGGGACAGAGCAGAGCCGGCTTGGGATTCTGTCTCCCACTCTCTGTCCCTACCCCCTTTCTCAAAAAACAAACAATGAAAAAAAAAAAAAAAAGAAACACAGATCCTCAACCAAATGAGCCACCCAGGTGTGCCCCTTATTTTTTGGTGTAAGTACTGTGGAAAACAGTATGGTGATCCCTAAGAAAGAGTTACTACTAAAAAGATCATAATTCAGTTATTCCACAGCTAGGTATTTACCCAAAGAAAACAAAAACACTAATTCAAAAGATATATGCTCCCCTGTGTTCACTGCAGCATTATTTACAACAGCCAAGACATGGAGGCAACTTAAGTGCCCACCAACAGATTAGTGAATAAAGATGTGGTATTCATATGCAATGAGATATTACTGAGCCATAAAAAAAGAATGAAATCTTGCCATATGACAATATGGATGGACCTAGAGTGTATTATGCTGAGTGGAATAGGTCACTTTATGATTTTACTTATAAATGAAACCAAAGAAAACCAAAATAAAACAAATGAACAACAGCAATAACAGACTGAAATAGAGATCAAACTGGCAACTACCAGAGAAGAGAGGGTTGGAGCATGGGAAAAAAAAATACAGGAAGGGGATTAATGGGTAGACATTTCTGCTTGTAAGTGATAAAGATAATATGTACAGCACAGCAAATATAGTCAATATTGTAATATATGGTGACAGACATTAACTATTACAGGGCACATCACATAGTGCACAGAATTATGTAATCACTACATCATGCACCTGAAAGTAACAGAACCTTGTATGTCAACTAACCTCAATAACTTAAAATATATACATGTTTTTCTCATTTACATTTATGTTGTGTATTTTGAGTATAAATATATATATTTTTTAAGTTTGAGGAGGAGGGGCGTGGAGGGGTGCAGAGGGCGAAAGAGATAAATATGCATTTTTACACACACACACTCTTAGACACACACAGTGGAGAATCCAAGATAATATAGTTTAGCAAGGATTCAAAAAACGTCTACCCGTCACCAGAGTGGACTGTATCCTGGATAATAATTGAACTTTAGTCTCAGAATCTGTTTCTGAATTAGTAAAAACTATTGTTTTGATTACTTTTAATAAAGCCATAATAATCTTTTAGTGGCCTTCGAAGGTAAATGGAGTTGTCCCCAAATTCAACTGTTTGCCAAATATTTAGAAGATTTACCATCTTCTAAATTCCAAAGTACATACTCTTTCTACAAAAACACATAAGGTCAAGCACATTCAACTTTGTAAAAACACACATATGTAAATACACCCTTACTGTAGGAAAATCCGTTTTATAAGATCCTACCTATACAATAGAGAAATGATGCTTGGATGGTGCATACAGATATAAATCCTTTGTATTTTCTTCTTCCTCAATGGAATTCAGAAACTTTTTAAAGTGGTCATAAGACTGTGTAGAGTTCTGGTTCTTCTTCCCGGCTATTTATAAAACGTATACCAAATGGATTTTTCCCTCAAGTAAAATGATAAATATTTGTGTTATTAATGTATTTCTTAGAAAATGTCATCTCACTTGGTCAAATGGGGATTAAGTTATATTTCCGAGGTCTCAATGACAAAACTAGCAAGGATTTGCACAAGTTTTTCTAATCCACAACTGGTAGACAAGTGAAAGGAAACCTTTTCTATACTTTCTAAACTAACCAAAAAGATTTATAGCATTGGTATGTTTTAAGATTTTTTATGTTTATTCATTTTTGAAAGAGACACAGAGCACAAGCAGGGGTGGGGCAGAGAGAGAGGGGGACACAGAATCTGAAGCAGGCTCCAGGCTCTGAGCTGTCAGCACAGAGCCCGACATGGGGCTCGAAGTCACGAACCGCGGGATCATGACCTGAGCCAAAGTTGGATGCTCAACCGGCTGAGCCATCCAGGCACCCCACATTGGTAGGTTTTAGAGTCCTCCTTATTAGGCATTAACTTTGGAGCTACCTGAAGGTTTATTGACTCTCAATCTTCAAATATTTTCAGTTTAAATTAAAAAATATTTATCTTCATATAAAATCACATTTTGCATTGAAAGTATGCTTCATAATTATTCTAAAACGTTTAGGAAATCCATTAATAACTATAGTTCCACATATTACTCATTAAAAACCTAGACAATTATTTAGTTTTGTTAAACTAACGAAATAGCAAGACGTTAGGTTATATCAATGTATTTATCTTAAACTGGAAATGTAACATAAGTTATTCCTGAAGTTCAATTAATTTAAACACTGGCATATTGAAAGGTGAGAAATGATACTCTGTATAGGGTGGTCAATCCACTTACTGGCATTGATAAAAGGAATACAAAAATATTGGAAACATTGTTGAAGTGACAGATTATATACTATCTATGTCTAGCAATTAAATGTATCCTAGAAAATCTATCTAATGTTTTTTGAGTGTAGTAGTAACATTAGGTTCAGGTGTACAACAGGTCAACATTTCTACATGTTATGCTATGTTCACCACATGTGTAGCTGCCATCTATCACCATACAACATTATTATTGTATCATTGACTATATTCCCTATAATGTGTTTTTTCCTCAGGACTTATTAATTCTGTAACTGGACACTTGTACCTCCCATTCTCCTTCCCCCATTTTGCCGATCTCCCCCACCTTCCTACAGCCTTTGATGTATTTTAGAGCTCATTTTGAAGTAGTTCCATTTTTAAAGTGTGGTTAGACCTCTTGATCTACACATACAGATGTAAAATACTACATGTATTGTTTAAGATATATTACTAATTCATACATAGCAACTATACAACATAATTGGAGCACTGTACCTAGTATACTATAATTACTATCATTAGGAAGTTTCTAACGCAGGGGGAAAAAAATCGACCAAAAATCTTTGTGTGAATATAAAACTGTTCTAATTTTCGATTGCTATAGACAATGTTTGTGTTCCTCCCAAATTCCTATGTTGAAACCTAATCCCCAATGTGATGGAATTTGAGGTGGGCCCTTTGGGAGGTGATTAGGTCATAATGGCAGAAATTTGATGAATGGGATTCACATCCTCATAAAGAGGACCCACAGAATGCATTCCTGGACTTCCAGGGAAAGTGAAAGAGTAGGAGGACCCTAAACTCAACTCCTGGATACAACTACATAACACCAATATCAATGTAAATTACATAGACTATAATCCAAGGACTGGCCGACAGCCCCTCCACAGCTAAAAATGTAGGGAAGGGGCAGTTAACAGTTGAAAGGGCAGAGACCTGGTCTGGAGTCAAATGGATTTTTGGGACTGTCTGCAGGAGGGAGTGAAGCCATGGGAGCAAACAGCAGGGATAAAACCAACCCTCATACCAAGCACCCCAGGCACAGGGAACCCACATTAGAAGCAGACGGGCATAATTTCCCAAGTTCTCACAGTCAGTGGCACTTCACACCTGGAACATTAAAAATCAGTAGGCTCCACTTTGGAGAGCCAGGAGGGCAAGAGGACCCAAGTCTCCACCCTTAGCACAATAGGCCCTGGGAGAGACATCATAGAAGCAGTAGTTTGAAAAATACCTGGGATATATGGGAAGGAGATTTACTAATCTCAGAGCATGTGCTACAGGGGCAGGGATCTTTAGTACATTTCTCCAGGAGCAGAGGACCTGGTGAATGTCCTCTCCCTCCCGTACTCCCCAACCTAGGCACACAGATATCTGTGGGAAACACAGTGTCAACACTTTCCACCTATTTGGTTAACAGACAACACTGCCCTTGCATTCCCACGCAGACATGCCTCAACTCCCCGCAATCCTATTCGAAAGTGGAACCGGCTCCCCTCTCACAACAGGCCTAAACACTACACCACACCTATTCTCCTGTCAACCTGACCCCTTTTAATACCCCTTTGAATGGCTACAGCAAATTCAAAGCAGTGTCACAAGCATGACAATGTGTAAGCAGCCTAGACAGGGACCAGCACCACTCCCAAGAGCCCTCCCCTCCACCCCCACCCAAGGAGAGTGAAACAGAACCACACATGCCAGTACTACTGCATCCCCAGCAGTAGGCTGGGGCAGACATCTGGTCAGACTGCAGGGCCTACCCAACAAAATCTTCTCGGGGGACAACACAAGGAAAAGGCCCTGCAGTCCCATGCCACCAAATCTCCCATCTCTGCCAAATACCTGGTCTGACTCAACTTAAGACCAAGATGACCCCAGACTGGCCTACTACCAAAACAAGGACCAAACCACACCAACAGGCAGGTAGCCATTTCAGACAACTGGACTGAAGGCAAAAGCAGCTCCGTCACTACACTAGGGTACATGCAACCCAGAGAGGAGACACCCCTAAAGCACCAGATCTTGGTGGACAGGGGACATGGTCCTGCAGGCCACTACAGGGTATCTTCTTCCTAAGGCCATTAGTTTCAAGAACAGGCGATGTAGGAGACTTTCCTAACAGAGAAATAGACACAGAGTTACACAAAATGAGGAGATGGAAGAACAGGTCTCAAGTGAAAGAAGAGGACAAAAATCACAGGAGTGCTAAACGAAATGGAGATAATACACTTGACAATTTAAAGCAATGGTCATAAAAAGTACTCATTGGCCTTAAGAGCGGAGGATCTTAGTGAGACCCTTAACAGAACGAACACACACACACACACACACACACACACACACACACACACACAGAATCATAAAGAACTCATAGTTTATTGCACCCAGTAAGAGACATTAAAAATACACTAGATAGAAAAAATAGACTAGAAGAATGAACGAGCACCTGGAAGGCAGGTAATGGAAAACAAACAATATCAAGCTGAACAGGAGGAAAAAAAAAACACTTTTGGAACTCAACAACACCATCAAGCATAGTAATATTCACATTATAGGGATCCCAGAAAAATAAGAGAAGGGAGCAGAAAGTTTATTTGAATAATAGCTGAAAACTTCCCAAATCAGGGGTAAGAAATCCAAATTCAGGAGGCACATTTAGCCCCTACAAAAAATAAAAAATAAAATAAAATCAATCAACCCATGGAGGTCCAAAACCAAGACACATAGTAAAATGTGGTGATAAAGAGGATTTTACAAGAGAAAACAGTTACCTACAATGGAAATCCCATAAAGCTATCAGCTGATTTTTCAGCAGAAACTTTGCAGGCCAGAAGGAAATGGCATGATATTTTCAAAGTGCTGGCAAAAACAAAACAAAACAAAATAAAAAACACCACACACATGCAATCAATACCCTACCCTATCCAGCAAAGCTGTCATTCAAAATAAAAGGATATATAGTTTCCCAGAAAAAACAAAAGTTAAAGGAATTCATGACCATTAAGCCAGCCCTACAAGAAATATTAAAAAATATTAAAGGGGATTCTTTCAGTGGAAATGAAAGACCATAAGAAGGAGTAGGAAACACAAAAGCAGTAGAATTAAGTAGATCTTCAATATTCAGCCAAGGGTTTCACAAAATAGATTGTAAAGTGTGACACCTCATATATAAAATGTATGGCGTGGGGGGAAGAGGAGTAAAGAATGGATTCAAACTTAAGTGACCATCAACTTAGTATAGACTTCTGTATGCATAAGAAGTTATATACAAACCTACTGGTAACCACAAATCAAAAACCAGTAATAAATATGCAAAAATAAAGAGAATGCAAGTAGATCACTAAAGAAAGTAAACCATGAGAGAAGAAATACAAAACAACTGAATAAGAAAAAAATGGCAATAAATACTTATCAGTTATTAACTTGAACCAAAATCGACTAAATGCTCCAATCAAAAGAAGTAAAAGGGATGGAATGGATTAAAAAAAAAAAAAAAGACGGAAAAGAAAGATCCATCTATGCACTGTCAAAAGAGACTCATTTCAGACTTAGAGACACATGAAGATAACAAGTGAAGGTATGGTAGGGTGCCTGGGTGGTTCAGTTCGTTGAGCATCCAATTCTAGATTTTTGATTATTTCTAGATTATTTCTAAATTGTATCTAGATTTCAAGTCATGATCCTGGGGTTGTGGGACTGAGCTCTGTGCTGAGCATGGAGTCTACCTAAGATTCTCTCCCCTCCACCCCTCTGTCACCCACTGCCCACCTCTTTTTCTCAAAAAGAAAAAAAAAGTGAAGGAGAAGTATTTATTATGCAAATGGAAGTAAAAAAGAAAGCTGGGGGGGCGCCTGGGTGGCGCAGTCGGTTAAGCGTCCGACTTCAGCCAGGTCACGATCTTGCGGTCCGTGAGTTCGAGCCCCGCGTCAGGCTCTGGGCTGATGGCTCGGAGCCTGGAGCCTGTTTCCAATTCTGTGTCTCCCTCTCTCTCTGCCCCTCCCCCGTTCATGCTCTGTCTCTCTCTGTCCCAAAAGTGAATAAACGTTGAAAAATGATCTGAAAAAAAAAAAAAAAAAGAAAGCTGGGGTAACAATACTTAGGTCAGAAAAAATAGACTGCTCTCCTGAAACGAAGCCTGGTTCCCATTTTGACACATCTTGTGTGACCCAGGGCCAAATCTCGTGAAATCTCAGGCACCACCCATGACTAACAAGAGACAAAGGAGGAGGATGTAGAAACATAAAAGGAATATCCAATAAGATAACAATCGTAAATATTTATGTACTCAGTATGTGAGCACCCAATACATAAAGCATCTCATCATTAGTAATCAGACAGACCAATCAATACAGTAGTAGGGGACTTTAACACCCCACTTAAATCACTGGATAGATCATCCAAATAGAAAAACCAACAAAGAAACAGTGGCTTTGAATGACACAGTGGACCAGATGGATCTAATTGTCTTATTCTGCACATACCATCCAAAACAGTATACACATTCTATTCAAGTGCACAGGGAACATTCTCCAGAATGGATTATGTATTAGACAACAAAACAAGTCTCAACAACTAAAAAATTGAAATCATAACATATACCTTTTCTTATTACAATACTATGAAACTGTAAATCTACAAGGAAAAATATGAAAAGGACAGAAGTATATGAAGGTTAAATAACATGCTACTAAACAATGAATGGGCCAGCCAAGAAATTAAGGAATAAAATACATAGAGTTACATGAAAAGGATAACACAATGGTCCAAAATGTTTGTGATGCAGCAAAAGCTGTTCTAAGAAGTTTAGAGCAATACAGGACTACTTCAAAACAAGAGCTAGAAAAAGAACAAAACCCAAGAACCAGTAATCAAAATTAAAAAATAACTCCCAAACAAAATTCCATGATCAGACAGCATCACATGGGAATTCTGTCAAACATTTGATAATAGGTGTTAACTTTTCTCTAAATTATTCCAAAAATATAGAGAAAGGAAAACTTCTAAATTCATTCTATGAGGACAGCATTACCCTGATACTAAATCCAGATAAAAGATACTAACCAACACCACCTACAGGACAATATCTATAATGAAAATACATGCAAAAATCCTTGAAACATTAGCAAACTGAATCCATATTACATAAAAAAAAAAGTCATCTACCATGATCAAGTGTAATTTATTCACAGGATGCAGGGTAGTTCAATATTCACAAATCAACATGATACCTCATCAAAAAGAATAAAAGCATTATGATCATTTCAATAGATTCAAGAAATGCATTTGAAAAAGTACAACATCCACTCATGATTAAAAGCCTCAACAAAGTAGGTTTATAGGGAACATACCTCAACATAACCAAGGCCACCTATGAAAAACCTTCAGCTTTCATCATCCTAACTGGGGAAAAACAGAGCCTCTCTCCCCTAATATCAGGAGTAAGACAAGGATGTCCATGTTCACCACCCTTATTCAACACAGTACTAGAAGTTCTTGGCACAGCAATCATACAGGAAACAAAAGGTATCCAACTTGGTAAGGAAGAAGAAAAATTTTCACTATTTGAAGACAACTTGATACTATATATATAGAAAATCCTAAAGACTCAACCCAAAACCTCCTAGTGCTAATAAATTCAGTCAGGTCCCAGAATTTTTTAAAAATATAATCTCCACTGCATATCTATACACTAATAATGAAACAGCAGAAGAAGAAAACCATTCCATTTCCAGCTGCACCAAAAATAAAAAGACCTCTAGGAACAAACCTAACCAAAAAGGCAAAAGACCTATACTCTGAAAACTATAAAACACTGGTAACAGAAATTGAGGAGGACAAACACACATGGAAAATATTCCATGTTCATGGATTGGGAGAAAATTGTTACAGTGTCTAACCTTCCCAAAGCAACCTACACATTTAATGCAATCCCTATTAAAACACCAATAGCATTTTTTTCTTTTTTTTTTTTTTTTTAATTTTTTTTTTCAACGTTTATTTATTTTTGGGACAGAGAGACAGAGCATGAACGGGGGAGGGGCAGAGAGAGAGGGAGACACAGAATCGGAAACAGGCTCCAGGCTCCGAGCCATCAGCCCAGAGCCTGACACGGGGCTCGAACTCACGGACTGTGAGATCGTGACCTGGCTGAAGTCGGACGCTTAACCGACTGCGCCACCCAGGCGCCCCAATAGCATTTTTTTTTAACAGAACTAGAATAAATAGTTCTAAAGTTTGTACAGAACCATACAATCCCTGAATAGCCAAAGCAAACTTGAAAAAGAACAAAACTGAAGGTTTCACACTCCCAGCTACCAAGCTATACTACAAAGCTATAGCAATCAAGACAGTACCCATACTGCCACAAATACAAACAAATTAGATCAATGAAAAAGAACATAGAACCCTGGAATAAACCCATAATAATATACTCAATCTTTAACATTGGAGCCAAGAATATGAAATGGGAAAAACACAGTTTCTTCAAGAAACAGTGTTTGGAAAACTGAACTACATGCCAAAGAAGGAAACTAGACTATTTTCATACAGCACACAAAAATAAACTGAAAATGGATTAAGGACCTAAATGTGAGACCTGAAACCATAAACATTCTAGAAAAGAGTACACAACAATAAGGTCTCTGACCTTGGTCTCCTATGGGAAGAGGGGGAAAAAAACAAAAAACAAAAAAACTATTGGAACTACAAAATAAAAAGCTTCTGCACAGCAAGGGAAACATTCAAGAAAACTGAAAGCAACCAACTGAATGGAAGAAGATGGTTGTAAAGACATAGCCAATAAAGTGTTAGGATCCAAGATATATAAAGAACTGAAACAACTCAACACACAAAATTTATATGGGAAGAAAGTATGTGTAGATATTTCTCCAAAGATGACATACAGCTATCCAACAGACACATGAAAGGATGCTCAATGTCACTCATCTGTGAAATGCAAATCAAAATCACAGTGAGATACCACCTTAAATGAGAGTGGCTAAAATAAACAACACAAGAAATAAGGATTAGCAAGGATATGGAGAAAAAGGAACTCTCACGCAGTGTTGGTGGGAATGCAAAATGTTGTAGCCATTGTGGAAGACAGTATGGAGGTTCCTCAAATGATGAAAATTTTAATTACCATAGGGTCCAGGAATTCCACTACCAGGTACTTACCCAAACAATACAAAAACACCAATTCAAAAAGAAGTATGCACCCCTACGTTTAATGCAGCATGATGTACATCAACCAAATTATGGAAGCAGTCCAAGTGTCCATGGTTAGATAAACAGATAAAGAAAATGTGAGATCACACACACACACACACACACACACACACACACACACACGTGCGCACACACAGCCATAAAAAGAATGAAATCTGGTCACTTGAAATAGCATTATACTAGACACATACAGGTTAAGTAAAATAAGTCAGAAAGACAACCATAGGATTTCACTACATGTAAAATTCAAGAAACAAAAAGGGGAAAAAAAATAAACCAAAAAAAAATAAAAACACTTAATTTTTTTAATGTTTGTTTTATTTTTGAAAGAGACAGAACAGAAGTTGGGGAGGGGCAGAGAGAGACAAAGACAGAATTCAAAGCAGGCTCCAGGCTCTGAGCAGTCAGCACAGAGCCCAATGTAGGGCTCAAACTCGTCAGCCACTAGATCATGACCTGAGCCAAAGTCAGACACTCAACCGACTGAGCCACCCAGGTGCCCCAAAACAGACTCTTAACTATAGAGAACAAGTTGATAGTTACCAGAAAGGAGGTCAGTAAAGGATGGGTAAGATAGGTGAAGGGGGTTAAGCACTCATCATGGTAAGCACTGAACAATGCATAGAATTGTTGAATCATTATGTTCCATACCTGAAAGTATAACAATGTATGTTAACTCTGCTGAAATTACAGTTTAAAAAACTAAAATGAATTAGAGGTCCCAGAGAACTCCCTTGTTCCTTCCATCAATTCTTCTCACACAATGAGAAGCCATCTATGAAGGAGGAAGTGGACTCTCAGACACAATCTGCTACTGGCACCTTAGTTTTAGTTTTCCCAGCCTCCATAACAGAAGTAAAGGTCAGTTCTTTGTACCATGCAATCTATGGTATTCTGTTATAGCAACTTGAATGGACTAAAAAACTGGTACTGAGAAGTATGTGTGTGTGTGGGGGGGGGGTTGCTGCTGTAACAAACCTAAAATGTAGAAGCAGCTTTGGAACTGGATGATGGGTAGATGCTGGAAGAGGCTGAAAAAGTTTCAAGCTGCATGCTAGATAAAGCCTGCATTGCCATGAACGGACCATTATGGATGATGTTAGGGAGAGTCAAGAAAAAAAAGGAGTGCAATAGAGAAAAGCCTTGGACTTCTTAGACCATACTTAAGTAACCATGAACAGAACATTGCTAGAAATGTGGACAGTGAGAGCTATTCGCAGGAGATAAAAATGTGAGGTGTGTTATGGTACACTGGAGAGAGGTCTATCCTGTGAGATTGTGGAAAGAACTTCACTGGATTGGGTTTGTGTTCTAGTGTTAAATCCTAGGCTACCTTCAAACTCTACTCAAGCATCACTCTTGCTAGGAAATCATCCTTGAATTCGTAGTGTGATAGGAAAGCCCATTTTCCAGGTTTTAATAGCATTTGTCACATTGTAATGTAATAAACTTACTTACAAGTTCCATCTCTGCTGAACTATACACTCAAAAATGAAGGCTGGGAAGAAAAGTATGTAAGATGGTAAAATGTTTAAAAGACATACTTGCAGTAATGGAAATAAAGAGGGAAAACGTGTGATAGCACTCTCCCTCTCAAAAAAAGAAAAAAGTACAGAGGTTAAAAGGAGTCTAACTAGACATCCCTGATGCAGATAAACCAGTCTGTTCTAATACCATTTTTTCCCATATCATGGGATTTTATATTTTGTCTGCAGGTTAAATAGGTTTATGGTAAAATTCTTTCTTTACAAAATACATACTGACACCTCAATCACAAGAAGTTCTATAAAAATAAGAACTCTGGATGCTACATTAAGAGAAAGTTGAAGGAATTGGGAGGCCGTTAAGCTGAAAATGGGAGACATGAGCAGATCTTCGAATTAAGAACATATATATTAGATTTTATTTCTGAAGTATTAGAAAGAAACCAAAGCCACTTTACATAAGTCTAAAAAATTGAGGACCATTATCAACTAGGTTGGTAAACTACTATTTTTCACATCCCCCCATGTAAAGACTTAAGCAAAGAATTTTGGCTTCTTGGTTAAAGGAGGACTAAATGATAAGCTTTTTGTAGAAGTCAGATTGTGGAAGAGCCAAGATGGTGGAACAGCATGGAAGGGTTTTTGTTTTTGTTGTTTGTATAGTTTTGAGTCCCGTGTCCATGAAATACAGACAGATCAACACTAAACTATCTGCACACCTAGCACACTGATTTGAGGATTAACACAACAATCTGCACAACCTGAACCACAGAATTCAGCAGGTATGCAGCACAGAGGTGAAGTGGGTGAGAGACAAGTTGTGGAGGGCAGGGAGCTGTTTTTGCTTGTGGAGAGAAGACAGACAGGGGGAGAGTACAGGAAAAGCATCCTCCCTCCAAAGCAGCTAGAGAGAAAGTGGAAACGTGGAAACAGCTACAGGGACTGAAGTAAAAAGGGAGAAAGGAGAAAGGAGAGTGTTTAAATTCCATTAAGACTATCAACACGGGTAGCACAGAGTCAAATTCCACAGCTCAATAGCTGGTGGTGCTCTGGTGGGAAGAGAGAATCCCCAAGAGAACAGTGAGATCTGGGAATCCTTGGTCCACACAGGGAGAGGCAGTTCCCCTGCTGGAAGGACATTTGGTAAAGGCTGTGTGGCCACCTGGTCCCACATTCGCTGGTGCCAGAACAAGGTCATTAAGGGTAAAGCCTGGTGCCAGATGTGTGTTCTGATTCTCCATAATCCCTGAAACACTGCTGCTACACAATTGCATGAAATTTTTCTGTGGCAGGCTGGTGTCCAGCTGCAGTCTCTGGGCATCAGCAGCAACACAGTCCTATGAACATTCGTGGGTGTGGCAAGCACCTGGCCATTGCTCAGTGAGACCCTCTGGGTCTAAGTGGATCAAGCTACAGTCCCTCATAAGTGAGGGGTCAGGAAACACAGCAGCATCTGAGATAAAACTCAGGAGGGCGGTGCCACCTGGCAACCTGAGGACTTGGTCACAGACCGTGTAAAGCAGGGAGTAGACAGAAGCCAGAGACAACTGATAGGTGCACAATTGCTGATTGGGGAGAACAGAGTTCTGATACTAGAGATTGGGTAGCTGGGTAATGCCATTTTCATCACTCACACATGCGCATACACACCTACAAGCGCTACAACAATCCAGCCCAGTAAACCAAGCAGTTCCATCTAGTGGAGAATGGAGCCATTACACTAAGCCCCGCCCAACTGGACCAACCATTCTTCGGGAACACAAGTCTCTGTGCCTGCCTAGTTTATGGACTATAAAGTGCTATGTAGTTTGACATCTGGGGTCAAAAGATGTAATTTCAAATCATATTTCAGTCTGTTTTTCGTCTATTCATATTTCATCTATTTTTTCATTTTTTTCTTGAAAACAAAGACAAAAATTTTTATTAAAAATATGATTTTTCTCTACTTTATAAATTTTTCAAATTCTGTTTTACTTCCATTCTATTTCATTGTAATTTTTTTCAAGTTTTCAAAACTTCCCCCTCTTTATCTACTAAAGCTCAACAACTAGACAAAAACACATTTAGAATCTATCATGTGTGTGTGTGTGTGTGTGTGTGTGTGTGTGTGTAATTTTTTTCATTTAATTTTACCTTATTAATTTCTTTTCTCCCTTCAAAATGAGGAAACAAAGGAATTCAACCCAAAAGAAAGAGCAGGAAGAAATGACAGCCAGGGACTTAACCAACACAGATACAAGCAAGATGTCTGAACCAGAATTTAGAATCACTAGAATACTACCTAGAATATGAACAGTAGCTAGGATTGAAAACAGATTAGAATCCCTTTCTGTGCAGAAAAAGAGAGTAAAAGTTAGTTTGGATGAAGTGAAAAATGCTATAACTGAGATATAATCTCAAATGGATACCATGGCAGCAAGAATGGATGAGATAGAGCAGCAAACCCACGATATACAGGACAAACTTATGGAGAATAATGAAGCAGAAAAAAAAAAAAAGAGGGAGACTAAGGCAAAAGAGCATGATTTAAGAATTAGAGAAATCGGGGACTCATGAAAAAGGACAAACATCAGAATCATAGGGGTCCCAGAAGATGGAGAGAAAAAGGGGTAGAAGGGATATGTGAGCAAATCATAGCAGACAACTTTTCTAACCTGGGGAAAGACACAGACATCAAATCCAGGAAGCACAGAGGACTCCCACAAGATTCAACAAAAAACCGACCATTAGCAAGGCATATCATAGTCAGATTCAAAAATACTCAGGCAAGGAAAGAATCATGAAAGCAGCAAGGGAGAAACAGTCCTTAACCTACAAAGGAAGGCAGATAAGGTTCGCAGCAGACCTTTCCACAGATTCTTGGCAGGCAAGAAAGGATTGGAAGTATATATTCGATGTGCTGAATCAGAAAAATATTCAACCAAGAATTCTTTTTCCAGCAAGGCTGTCATTCAAAATAGAAGGCGATAAGCAGCTTCCCAGACAAACAAAAACTAAAGGAATTTGTAACCACTAAACCAGCCCTGCAAGAAGTTTTAAGGGGGACTCTGAGGGGAGAAAAGATGGAAAAAAAAGACTGAAAGTAACAAAGGCTAGAAAGGACCGGAGAACATCACCAGAAACTCCACTTCTACAGGTAACACAATGGCAATAAATTCATATCTTTCACTACTCACTCTAAACGTCAATGGACTCAGTGCTCCAATCAAAATACATAGGGTAACAGAATGGAAAAGAAAACAGGATCTATCTATATGCTGTTTACAAGAGACCCACTTTAGACCTAAAGAAACCTGGAGATTGAAAGTAAGGCGATGGAGAGCCATCTATCATGCTAATGGTTGCCAAAAGAAACCTGGAATATCCATACTTATATCAGAAATCTAGATTTTAAAATAAAGACTGTAACAAGAGATTAAGAATGACATTAGATCCTAATTTAAGGGACTATCCACCAAGAATATTTAACAGTTGTAAACATTTATGCCCGACATGGTGTCCCAAATATATAAACAATCACAGATATAAAGAAATACATTGACAATAATACCATAATACAAAGGTACTTTAACACCCCACTTACAACAATGGACAGACCATCGAAGCAGAAAATCAACAAGGAAACAATGGCTTTGAATGCCATACTGGATTAGATCAACAGTTATATTCAGAACATTTCATCCTAGGGGTGCCTGGGTGGCTCAGTTGGTTGAGCATCTGACTTCAGCTCAGGTCATGATCTCATGGTTCATGAGTTTGAGCCTCACATCAGGCTCTGTGCTGACAGCTTGGAGCCTGGAGCCTGCCTCCAATTCTGTTTTCCTCTCTGCCCCTTCTCTGTTCATGCTGTCTCTATCTCTCAAAAATAAAAATTTTTAAGTAAAAAAAAACATTTCATCCTAAAGAAGAATATACATTCTTCTCCAGTGCAAATGGAACAGTCTCCAGAATAGATCACGTACTGGGACTCAAAGCAGCCCTCAACAAGTACAAAATGATTGAGATCATACCACGCATAATTTCAGACCACAACACTATGAAACTCAACAATCAACCAGAAGAAAAAAATTGGATAGACAATATATGGAGATCAAAGAACATCCTACTAAAGAATGAATGGGCCAACCAAGACGTTAAAGAGGAAATTAAAAAGTTCATGGAAGCCAATGAAAATGATAACACCACAGTCTAAAACCTCTGGGATGCAGCAAAGGCAGTCCTAAGGAGGAAGTATTTAGCAATCCAGACCTTCCTAGAAGAAGGAAGAAAGGTCTTAGATACACACCCTAACCTTACACCTTAAAGAGCTGGAAAAAGAACAGCAAATGAAACCACAAACCAGCAGAAGACAGGAAACAATAAAGATTAGAGCAGAAATCAAGGATATTGACACCAAAAAAACAGATCAACGAAACCAGAAGCTGGTTCTCTGAAAGAATTAACGAAATTGATAAACCCCTAGCTAGTTTGATCAAAAAGGAAAGGACCCAATAAAATCAAGAATGACAGAGGAGAGATCACAACCAACACAGCAGAAATAAATAATGAGAATATTATGAGCAATTATATGCCAATAAAATAGGCAATCTGGAAGAAATGACAAATTCCTAGAAACATATACACTACCAAAACTGGAACAGGAAGAAATAGAAAATTTGACAGACCCATAGCCAGTAAAGAAATTGAATTAGTAATCAAAAATCTCCTAAAAAACGAAAGTCCAGGACCAGTTGGCTTTCCAGGGGAATTCTACCAAACATTTAAGGAAGAGTTAACACCTGTCGTCTTGAAGCTGGTCCAAAAAATAGAAATGGAAGGAAACCTTCTAAACTTTTTCTATGAAGCCAGCATTACCTTGATTCCAAAACCAGACAGAGACCCTACTTAAAAGGAGAACTATAGACCAATTTCCTTGATGAACATGGATGCAAAAATCCTCAACAAGATATTAGCCAACCGGATCCAACAATACATTGAAAAAATTATTCACCACAACCAAGTGGGATCCATACCTGGGATGCAGGGCTGGTTCAATATCTGCAAGTCAATGAGATTCAAGGCATCAATAAAAGAAAGGACAATAACCACACGATCCTCTCAGTAGATGCAGAGAAAGCATTTAGCAAAATACAGCATCCTTTCCTGATAAAAACCTTCACGAAAGTAGGGATAGAAGCATCATATATCAAGACCATAAAAGCCATATATGAAAGACCTAATACTAATATCATCCTCAATGGGGAAAAACTGAGAGCTTTCCCCCTAAGGTCAGGAACAAGACAGGGAGGTCCACTCACCACTGTTATTCAACATAGTATTGGAAGTCTTAGCCTCAGCAATCAGACAACACAAAGAAATAAAAGGCATCCAAATCAGCAAAGAGAAAGTCAAACTTTCACTCTTCGCAGAGGACAGGATGCTCTATATGGAAAACCCAAAGGATTCCAACAAAATACTGCTGGAACTGATCCATAAATTCAGCAAAGACTCTATCTAAAATCAAGGCACAGCAATCAGTTGATTCCTATACACTAACAATGAAGCAACATAACGGGAAATCCAGGAATCAATCCCATTTACAATTGCACCAAAAACCATAAAATACCTATGAATAAATCTAACCAAAGAGGTGAAAATTCTATACACTAAGATCTATAGAAAGCTTATGAAATAAATTGAAGACACAAAAACACGGAAAAATATTCCATGCTCCTGGATTGGAAGAACAAACATTGTTAAGATGTCAGTACTACCCAAAGCAATCTACATATTCAATGCAATCCCTATCAAAGTAACACCAGAATTCTTCACAGAGCTAGAACAAATAATCCTAAAACTTGTATGGAACCAGAAAAGACCCTGAATAGCCAAAGCAATCTTTAAAAAGAAAACCTAAGCAGGAGGTATCACAATCCCGGACTTCAAGCTATACTACAAAGCTGTAATTGAGAATATATGGTACTGGCACAAGAACAGACACCGAGATCAATGGAACAGAATAGAGAACCCAGAAATGGACCCACAAATGTATGGCCAACTAATCTTTGACAAAGCAGGGAAGAATATCAAATGGGAAAAAGTTTCTTTAGCAAACGGTGCTGGGAAAACTGGACAGCACCATGCAGAAGAATGAACCCGGACCCCTTTCTTACACCATACACTAAAACTCAAAATCGATGAAAGACCTCAACGTAAGACAGGAAGCCATCAAGATCTGAGGAGAAAGCAGACAACAACTTCTTTGGCATTGGCCACAGCAACTTCTTACTCAGGAAGTCTCCGGAGGCCAGGGCAATGAAAGCAAAAATGAACTACTGGGACCTCATCAAAATAAAGAGCTTCTGCACAGCAAAGGAAACAATCAGCAAAACTAAAAGGTAGCCAACGGAATACGAGAAGATAGTTGCAAATGACATATCACATAAAGGGTTAGTACCCAAAATCTATAAAGAACTTATCAAACTCAATACTCAAAAAACAATCCAATGAAGAAATGGGCAAAAGACACGAATAGACACTTCTCCAAAGAAAACATCCAGATGCCCAACCGACACATGAAAAAATGCTCAACATCACTCAGCATCAGGGAAATACAGATCAAAACCACAATGAGATACCACCTTACACTTGTTAGAATAGCTAACATTAACAACTCAGGCAACAACAGATGTTGGCAAGGATGTGGAATAAGAGGAACCCTTTTGCACTGCTGGAGGGAATACAAACTCGTACAGCCACTCTGGAAAACAGTACGGAGGTTCCTCAAAAAATCAAAAATAGAACTACCCTAATACCCAGCAATTGCACTACTAGGTATTTATCCAAGTGATACAGGTATGCTGTTTTGAAGGGGCACATGCACCCTAATGTTTATGTAGCAGCACTATCCACAATAGCCAAAGTATGGAAAGAGCCCAAATGTCCATCGATGAATGAATGGATAAAGATGTGGTATATATACACAATGGAGTATTACTCAGCAATCAAAAAGAATGAAATCTTACCATTCACAGTTAACTGGATGGAACTAGAGGGTATTACGCTAAGCAAAATTAGAAAAAGACAAATATCATATGACTTGACTCACTTTAAGGACTTTAAGATACAAACAAATGAACGTAAGAAAGGGAAGCAAAGATAAAATCAGGGAGGGGGACAAAACAGAAGAGACTCTTAAATATGGAGAACAAACAGAGGGTTACTGGAGGAGTTATGGGAGTGGGGATTGGCTAAATAAGAAACATTAAGGAATCTACTCCTGAAATCATTGTTGCACTATATGCTAACTTGGATGTAAATTTAAAAAAAAATTAAAAACGAAAGTCATACTGTTTATTGCTTTGGAGGGTCTTGCCCTTGGAACCATGGGTTTACATTTCAGGGTGATGGAGGAAGGCTAAAAATAGGGTCTATGGAGAGCAAAGAGGGAGTTTCTTTATATTCTGGAACAAAGTTCTCTCTTAACTCCCCTAAGGGGCAGAGGAACAGATAAGCAGACCACCTTATGTAAACTTGGAGTTTCATAACTTTGGGGTTCCTCACATGGAGTTCAACTCCTGTACATGCAGGTGATATTAAACCCTCGTGTTGCTTCATGGAGATTTAGAGGAACTGGTGCTAGATTGCTTTGTGAACTCTGGTCTCTTATAGAGAAGTCTGGGTTAATTTGTTAGTTTGTAAGCAGAAGAACATTTTATACCTTTCACGTATTTGAAAGATAAATCTTTTACAAACCATTTAAGCATTTTCAGTTACTAAGTATTTACTATGTGTTGTCTTCTGGGACATCTTCTAGGAAAATAAAGATGAATATGATACAGTCAAGTCTTGAATTGTCCACAATCTAGCAAGTGAAACATAGATGAGAAGAGCTAAGTGTATCATGGTATAATGTGCCTCTAAGAGGAATACACAGAATGTCCTGAGGGCTTAGAGTAATTAAGAATACATTTTTAGTAGTTGAAGAAATTAAAAGAACTTAGAGGAAATGTAACCATCATTATAAAGGATTATCTTTTGGTTAAGAAGCTGAATGGATGTAACTTTTTCTACGGATTCTGAGGATCTAGGATTTAATGACTCAATGTAAAAGCAAAGAATTATGGCATGCTTGTTAATGGGTTTAATGAAAGCTAACTCATCCATCAAATACGGAGTACCATCATGTGTTTATGATAAAACAATATAATTAGACAAGTTTTCCTCTGCCAAAAAACATACTGGCTCCTGCTCTTATCAGCCCTTCAAAGCAACTTGGGTTATGTTTAACACCCTATTACAAGATTCATTACACTGCAATATGATAGTTGAGTTTACTGTGGAACAACTGAACTTTTTGATGGTATGGGTGATTACTAAGCACCATGAAATCTGATGAGAAAGTTAGAGGTATCTGCTATAGCCTACCGTATACCTAATTGTTTGCCAATATTCATTTTCCTTTTTATGCATTTAATACATTTACAGATATATTTTAACTGGCCACATGGCTTCTCAGCTCAACACTTTATATCCTCACTTTCACAGTTAATTGAGTCTATGTAATTAAGCTTTCATCATGGGTTGTAAGTAGAGATCATGGCTGAAGTTTCTGAATATTACACTTAATATGAGTGGGGATACATTTTCCTCTCTTAGTCTCTCCCTTATATGTGGAGTACAGATATGGTCAAACACTTCATTAACATCTGTAAGGACTGAGGTAAGAGTAAAAATGGAGACCTGCATACCTGTATAAATATTTAAGAGACCTATTATAACAGTTATATGAAGTATTCTCTAGCCTTCTCACTTGATAATTTCATCTTCTTAACCTGGAAGGCCAGGTTTAAATCTAGAATTTCCACTTATCCACTTTCTGTGTAACAACCTGGGAATACTTGGAAACCTTTCCCCTAGCTCAAGGTCCCTGACTGATTAGCATACTACTCCTGTCTCATGCACTGTTCTGCACAGTAAGATTGGCTGTAGACATGCATGAATACTCCAGATCTCATGTCTAAGCCCCATCTATACCCCAACCAAATAGTACTCCTTTAGGTTAACGGGTACACACACTGCATATTTACCTTCAGAATGACAGTCTTGGCCCTGTAAGCAAGAAAGTTTTGGAAGGGAATACAGAGTTCCCAAGTACTCTGTAGTCTAAAGGTAGAAGCACAGAATTCAGGTACACATGAACCCTTGCTCTTGGGCTTGCCACCATATCCTGAGAAGCACAGAGTGATGAGCAGGACCATTTGCAGCACAGAATACAAAGAAGCAGGTCTTCCTGCCCAGCTCTAGGAGTGCTACTAACTATAGTGGTCGTGAGCCAATTTCCACCATTTACATAAGGGCAGTACACTACAGCTACACACTCCAATATGGCAGACACTAGTCCAAATTGACTGGCTAATCCAAATTGACAGGAGTTGCAAATATAAAGTATATACATGCTTTTAAGATATAGTAGGAAAAATAGTAAAATATTTCAATAATTGATCTATATTGATCTCATGTTGAAAAGATCTGAAATATTGGGATAAATAAAATAAATTAAGATTATATTATCTTCTAGTATAGTTAGTAGAAATTTTTAAATTTCTGGTTTGGCTTGCATTTTATTTCTAATGAGCATTTTGTAGAAACTGTTATGGTAACAATATGAAGAGAACCGAGATCTCTGGACAATTTTGTGGAACAAAATCTACTTGCTGGGAATAGCTCATGTCCTTTTTTACTATTATTTAACTGAGAAGTAAATGGTCTTGTTGGAGCACCACATTCTTGGGGCTCTTTGTTGTACCAGTTGAAACTACATACTCAGTAACATATGGATGATAAGTAACATTTCAATAAACAAGGTATTTCAGCCCACTGTGGCATAAACAGACACATAACAAGTATTAAAATACACTAAATTGTATGATCCATGTGAGGAGAGATTGTTATATTCAGTGCATTCTTTTTTAAAGTCCTTTATTTTTCAGATGAATACTATCACCACAATGTTAATGGAGATACAAAGTACTAATGGAACATATATTAGAGTTTCATACCATAGTAGGCAGACCCCTTAGAGAAGCAGAAAATATTTCACATGGACATTTTTTAAGGAAATAGGCAATAGCAGGAAGTGTCTAACAATAAGCAATAACACAGCTGGGTATGGGCTACAGATTAGTAAATTTGTATTTTTCATTATTCAGCTCCAATATACTCTGCAACTGATAAAACTTTTCTTGGATGCACTTGCTTTAGGTAGCGTGAGTCTATATAGTATAGAAGGAAAATGTATCTTTATTATATGAATATATTAGGCAGCTTATATGGAGATTGGATGTTGCTTAAAAACCATCAATACTAGTGATGACCAAAATACTGTTCTGAAAATATTGTTTTTCCCAAGTCATTACTATGTAATTTTAGAGCTAATCTATTTTGCCATCTTTATTTTAAATTGGGTTTAAAAGATGTATTGTGTTTACAAAATGGTTTTTTGGGATTATTTGTTTTAGCAGCTTTTATGGTATTTCTTTATACCCAGTATTTGGAGGAAAAAACCAAATCCAGTAAGAAAATATCAGACAGTAAATTTTAAACAGTAGTTCTGAAATATCTGTCATTTGAAAAAACCATATTACTTTTTAATACTTGAGCATTGGAACATTCTGTATAAATAGGGGCACTTAGATCACTCCCTTCGCAGTAGATAGATTTTAATCAATTTAACCCATAACTTTTCAAAACCTTCCAAAATTCTTGTTTCACACAAGTTTTTATACTCAAGAGTTTTAACCAAACTTTGTAGACAGTGACGTAAAACTCTCCTCTATACTTAAATAAGTTATAGGACTTTAAGAGGTTGAGTAGAAAAATTGTACTAATATTAAAAAATGGAGGATTTCTAACTATTCCTTGGGCTGTTGCTAACATGGAAGGTAAGCAATGTTGAGTTCCAAAAGAAAACCATGGAGTTGGTTTTCAGTTGTTTAGGTTTCTTCCCCCCACCCCACCCACACTGATAAACCAAAAATGAATACTGAAATTTTAAGGTTTTTGCAAATGTTGAACAAATATAGTTCTTAAGTTTGGAGGATGCCCTAGATATCCAACCAAAGTACCTGATGTGATTAAACTTGACTGTTTTAACTTCTTACTTATTTCACTAAACATGATGAGTCTTCTTGAAAATCCAGTGAAAGCTGACCAATAACTGTTGTTACAGTCTTGGAGAAACATATCCCAGAGAACCATGAGTGACATTATTAAAAGATAATGAAACAGTAGAGTCTTAATAGGTGCTTGAAAAATGAGCAAACCCAACACTGGTATTCCTTGCTAGCTAAAAGATTGCTAGCTAAAAGTATAAGTGAAAAGTATGGAAGTTTAAAACAAAGACAATAGTGGTTTCTTTTTTATCACAACTGGTAAATGTTAACTTCTTAAGGTTTCCTTATAAAGCTCTTCCTATAATGTTTTAGTTCTAAAAAAAATGTTATTGTGTCTTAAGTTATAGATCTATAATTAGGACTATTCTTTAGATAAGTAGCAAGATGGCAAAATGCTATTTAGATCAATTTTTTTGCAGAATACTCTTATGGTCTTCAATACTGAAAAATATGCTCATTCGTATTCTTCTAGCTCTTTCCACCTTTCCTCTATATAGGACTATGCCAGCCTGAATAAGCACAAGAATGTGTTGAATAAAAATATCATTGAAGAGTAATAATCCTATATTCCTAAAATGGCGTTGTAAATTTTACCAATTCTAGATGCACTTCTAATTTCATGAACTATTGGAACATTCCTTTTGATTTTATGAGAACTATATAAAAGCTCATTATCTAAATCTGATTTAAAAACTATTTCTAAAATCAAATGTCTAAACAGAAGCCAAAAATTATTCATACACCCTGAAGAAAAAAATAAAAATTAGATCTAAGGTGACTTCAATGTGAGCCAAATGGCATAATGAACCTATAAAATGCTTAGTGAAATGCAGTCAGGCTTGTAGATGTGTTTACCGAAAAGGAATGTTCTGCTTTCATATTTATTATGATCTTTCACCGATTTAAGACTCCTATATACTGAAACTCAGTAAACATCTTTAATTTACATAAACCACAGCATTAAAAAAAAATACAAGAATGGATTAAAACACACACACACACACACACACACACACACACACACACTAGTTTATTACACCAGCCTCAGCAATTAGAAAAGAGAAAGTTGTTATGGAGGCTAAGGAATATTTAGTAAAAATATTATCAATATATATTTCCTTAGGAATTAATACTGCAGTGGGATTCATAAATGCCATTTACCTTAGTTTCACTGTTTGAAATCAATGAACTGAATCTTCAGAATACAATTTCAATAACATACTTAAGAGTCCAATAGGCATCATTTTTTACTTCTATTAAGTTGAAAAGTCAGAAGGAAGGTCTAGTTTACTTAGAGGGAGTTTGTTCTAAGTGAGATTTTACTTTTCAGACTGTTGGGCTAATGATTAACGTCACATACCGTACATCTTCGTCTAGAAACTGTGGGGTCTATTAAATGTAATTACCTTTCCCCATGGCTTTAAATTGACGGCAGATTCAAAATGAAGGTGGCTTCTATTAAATTTAATTACTTCCCCCTGAAGCTTAGTTGGCAAAACTGTGACTAGTAATGAAAGTGGATTCTATAAAAAAGCTGCATGGTCAAGGTGTGGCTATTAAATTAGCAATGTTATTAACGAAAAAAAAAATGTAGGACAATACTTGAAATGGGGTATTTTTTTATTCATGTGTATTTTTGTGACAATATGACTGGTACATTAAGTTCTCAATTTTCTACTCATTTCAACTTTCAAGCAATAAGTTATTTATTGATTATAATAACAAGGAAAAATAATTTTCAAGAACTTCATCTAATGTTTCCCTGTATACAAAACAGGGACCCTTTCATCATTTCAATTCAATTGACATTTTAAATCAACATGATGTAATAAAAGAGGAAAAAAATTAGAAAAACAAGTACTGTTCTTATTAACTATATAATCAGTTCCTTCTTCCTGAGCTGGTTACCTAATCTGAAAGAATATGTCCTATCTACATAAGACAAATACTAAGAGAATCAGAGAAAAAGGGTTGTTTTGCAGATCACTTTGCCTTTAAAAAAAAAAGGGCCCTCTATTTTGGAGCAGCTTAGGTTTACATTAAAAAGAATACTCACCTGTTAACTGATCATACATTCATTCAACATTCAATGTCCAATTGACTATATAGTCAGTCACAATGCAGCAGTCCTGTATTAGAGGTATAAATACTTATCTATAGGATTGTATAATCAAGCAAGTGTGAATACAAAAGTCAAATACTTTGTCACTATGGGAAGAGCCTGTGATGGTTCCAGAGCAGATTTTCTGACCCATGGGGAACATTCATATCCCTTGCCTCATCATTTGTTTAGAAGTGTACTGTAAGGAGACCTGCGTGGCTCAGTCAGCCATCCAACTCTTGATTTCTGCTGAGTTCATGATCTCACAGTTCCTGAGTTCGGGTCCCTCGTCAGACTCTGCACTAACAGCATAGAGCCTGCTCAGATTTATCGCTCTCTCTTTCTCTCTCTGCCTCTCCCCCACTTGTGTTTTCTCACCCTCTCAAAATAAAAGTTTGGGGGGAAAATGTACTATAGCCAAATCTAGTATCAACCTGCTCTTCCAGCCACACCATAAACCCACAGTCTTGAAACAGGCACCAATTTGCAGAGTCCCTCCACTTCAGGAGATGCTCAATCTCCCACAGTGGTCTCTTGAGAGAAAACCTCGCACTATTCTTGAGGTAGGAAGATAGTTAACTTTCCATCCTCCTCCCTGGCTATGAGGACATACTCTCAGCATCAGAGACAATAGCAACAGTTCTCTCAAGGAAATTTCCATCCTCTTGATATCCTAACATGAAGGCTATCTGTATTACCAGAGGGGGCTATTTTTAAATTTTTCTCTTATAGCTTAGTCATGAACTAGTTCTCAGATATTTTTCTTTGTTCTGAATCAGTTTTCTTGCTCATACTTATTTTTGCACCCGTTTTCTATTATAGTTCCAAAATTTTTCTTTTCAATATTTTTTTTTAATAGGGTAGAGATGAGCATGGAATACTGTGGGAACAGAAGCGTTACTAAATAACCTAGGTAAGACGATCATGGACGCTTCCTAGACGGAGAATCGGAGGGAAAATGAAAAAGAACTAATGCACGGATTTGCCAAGTGAAAAGCACAGGGAAGGGGAGATTAAACAAAAGGAACAGTACACGTAAAGACTCAGAGGTACCAAGGAGCATCTTTCATTTGGAGAACCTGGTTAGAGCACAGCAAGAAAGCTAGTGCAAGATATGCAAACAGGCCAATTTTGCGATTGAAATTTACAGTGACTGAGAAATTTTTTCCACCAACATCCTCAGATTTGTTCTAATAAGTCTTCCTCTAAACCAACAAAATTTTCAAAATTAAATGACATTTTGAGGAGACAGCTGTCATCCTTTTATGTATAGTATTATACCCAATGAGCTTGCTTTTATGGTTAATAAAGTTATTATGCTGGAAATCTATATTAGTATGTATTCTGAGCATAGGATTTGTCTTGTTTACTGTTGCACCTTTAATTTCTGGCAAGAAGTTCTCAATATAGTATCAAATAGTTGTACAATGTTTATTAATAAGTTCTGGATAATGTCAATAAAGTGTTAAATATTGAAAGTATAGATTTCACAGTATTCTAACAAATACCTCTACATTAGTTTTCTCTGTCACAAATCACCACGAATGTTAACCATTTTGCATTTTTTATGTGTATCCGATCACCAGGCTATATACCTTAAACTTACACAGAATTATATGGCAGTTGTATCTCAATAAAGCTGGAAATAAAAAAAAAAAGATATATACAAATCACCACAAACTATGCGGCTTAAAACATCACCAATTTAAGTATATTACCATTCCGGAGGTCAGAAGCTCATCTCAGGTAAAACCAACATAGACTCAAAACATGGACAGGAATGGTTTTCTCTCTGAAGACTCTAGGAGAGATTCCATGTTCTCACCTTTTCCAACTTTCAGCAGACAACTGCATCCCTTGCATAGACGGACCCATCCTCCATCTTCAAAGCCAGTATTGCAGCCCCCTGACTATGCTTCTGTGGTCAAGACTCCCACTGGTTCTCTTCTGCTTCCCTCCTCTGCTTTTAAGAAGGCTTGTGATTACATTGGGCCCATGTGAGTAACCCAGGTTACTCTATTTTACGGTCAATTGATTAACAAAATTAATTGCACCTTTGCCATGTATCTCACCAAGTTTTAGTTTGCAACATCCAGGTTCAAAGGTTGCCGGCAATTGGACGTGGACATTTTGTGGGACCCATTATTCTATCTACTACAATCCAAAATGCTACAATCATTTGTTTGATATGCAATTTGATCTTTAAGTTTGTGCTTGGGAAAAGCAAGAGGAAGCCACATACCAAGGACAGGGGAGGGGGTGAGAACTCTCCCAATGCCTGGGTCCGGCTCACAGGTCAATCAGAGGTCACATCTTTTGGATGCCATCCCCCCAACAGGTGTATATTATTAATGACTAACATTCCTGTTTTGCTTCCTAATATCTGTACTCAAAGAAAAAAAAATCCGTTTGTTGTTAGATAAATTTGGAAGCACAACACAAGTATAATATTAAAATGTAATCCTTCAATTTTAAGTGTCTTATAATCCATATCTACTGATGAGAGAAGACAATAATTTTTATTAAGTAGAGAAATACCCTGGTTTACCACAAAGCATAGAGAACAGAGAGAGAAAATTTAAACACCAGAGAAGGAACTTCAAAACAGATGCTTCTTAAATGCCTCAACTAAAGGGTAAAATTCAGTTTCAGAAGTTATTTTGATGTGTGATTAATGCATGTTAAATGCAGTTGTCTGTGGTTAACAGAAACTTGACTAGCTTGTTACATTATATACTTGGAAAAATCTTCATGTAAAACAAGTGAGGTGAGTCAATTTAATTAGGCAAATTGAATCTAATTTAACAATCTGAAAAAGTTCTAAATTTATTACAAAGAAATTGAAAATGCTCCTTAAAAAAGGATTAGGTGAAAAAATAAAACATGCATTGATTAAGATTAAAAGCACAAGTTTTTTTCTCTCAGTTTTGATGTAGTCTGATGGATTCTGTCCTTGGGATTCTCATTAGATTAAAATCCTGGCTTTAAATAAAAAATAAATAATCCTGGCTTTAGGTTTTGAGATCCAGCTTGAGAGATTAGATATTTCATTTTACTTTCTACAGTGAAAGAAATAACATTCTGAAAAAGTAGTAAAAAAAAAATAGTTAAATGTATATGAAATTCATCGCTGAGTTGACTCTCCCCCCAAAAAAACAAAAACAAAAAAACAGGAAAGTCAATTCTCAGGCCCCAAGTGAAAATCCAGAACCCCAAAGTCATATAAGAAACAAATCAATTTTCATCTTGAAGATTCGCCCTGAGGGTATCTGCTAAATGCTAAAGATCTTGGGATTCTGATTTGAAGGCTATTTTAAAGCTTGCAGGGAATAGGAAATAAATCCCTAGGCACACTTAACATGGAAGCTCTAATAGGAGAAATCTGTGTAAAACTAAGACCTCAAAGGGCTATATCCTTTGAATAACAATTAATGAAAGAGAAAATCTATTTTGCCAAAAATAACAGCAAGAAAACATGCCATTTTCAATCCGGGAACAAGGTGGAAAGAGGGATAAATCTCTAGAAAATCTGTAACCTATAATCTGTAATCTGGTTTTGGTTTCCATATAGATTTGTTTTAGGAAATTATCGTAGTTATAGGGTCTAAAACCTTGAGAGAGAATTCAGAAAAAAAAAAGTTACTGGTATAAGCAAACACAGATACATCCCTTTTGAAAAACTTAACTTCAGCTCAAGTTTCCAAAAATAAGGTTTGAGGGGAAATGAGTAGTTCACAGTCAAAAAACACAAAACATGAAAGAAAACAAGGCTGAGTTAAAACCAACAAAAACAGACAAAATTTCCAAAAACAATTTTGAAAGGATTAAGCAGAAAATAAATTTTATATACAGGACTATATATAGATAGATAGATAGATAGATAGAGATAGAGATAGATAGATATAGATAGATATAGATAGATATAGATATAGATATAATTTTATATGTAACATGTATATATTTGTTGAAACAAATACAAGGTTTGAACATAAAAGCAGAAAACTAGCATAAACACTATTCAATATTACCCAAAAAATGAAAATATTTAAAACTGAAATTTAAAACTCAAGGTCTGCATTAGCAGATGAATTGTACCTAAGGGAGAATGTTAGAAACCTGGAGGAACAACTAAAGTAAGTAACATGGAAGACGGGAAGAGAGAATGAGACACAAGTTCTACACAATAGTTTGCTATAACCAGCTCTGATCAGCTTGCAAGAGTTATTTGTACATTACCTCTTTCCAAGTCTGTTTACGAATATCACCTTTGATAGCTTGAAATTTACCATGGGGAACATGCACACCATGGAAGTTTGACAATCCCATAATCAGGGCTTTTTTTTTTTTAATTTTGAAAAGCCAATGTTAAACATTTACCATCACGTCTCTAGGTCCATATAAAACCCCAAAGTACCTAACAGAATAGAGAAAATAGCAGCATCTAGAGATAATGGGGTGATAATTTTTCAAAATTCTTAAAAAATATCAATTGAGTAAGCCTAAGCCCTTAGGAGTATTAATTATAAATTTAGAATTTTATACTCAGTAGAAATATTACTTAAGAATGAGGGTTAAAGATATTATCATCCAGGAAAAAAAATAGCAAGAGAATAAGGAAAGTCCAAAGATGACATTTAAACAGAAAGTAAACAACCCCACATTGAAATTTTATATAAACAAAAAATGGTCTTTAATATAGGTGATAAATTGATACTTTTGGCAAAGCTATTTAGCTACTCCTTCACTTGTTTAATAATTATAAAATGTTTAAAAAAAAAAAGTTCACCTATAACCAAAGGTGAGACTGGAAAATATCTCCAATGACCTCTAGACAATGCAGGTGATTTTTTTCTTCTTTTCTATTTCAGCTATCCAGCTATCTTGTAAAGGGTCTCCAATTCAACTGCCCACCTAACTCAGGAGTGGGCTAAAACCAGCAAAGATAGTCCATCATCTTCTCTTTAAGACATTTTTTAAAAATCTAAATTGATATCTCAATCAAATAAAAAATTTTGTTAGGTTGGCACTGGATTGCAGTTTTGGTAGCAGTTTATCGTTGTTTCTAGGACATGACCATTCTTTGTTTCCTCAGTCCGGAAAACAGTAGGACACTCAGTTCCATCCTTTAGAAGTTTTTAGTTTAGCTCTTTGTCATTCAGCCCTACACACCTTCAAACTTCAGCAAGCATCTTTATATATAAAAAAGCCTTATATATATATAATATATAATAATATATAATATATACTATATAATATATATTATATTTGATATATAAAAAAGCCACACATTTTAGCCCATCTGGACACCAATTTCATCACTGTAACCCAGACAGAATGCAAAATCCCTGCTGGTTTCCTTTTCCTCAAAAACAGCCCTCTGTTAGAGACCAAGCCCAGATTCTTAGTCTCCACCTACACCCACAATCAGGAAGTGCCCCCAGAGGAAATACGGCTACAGGTCCTCATAATCCATTCAATTCTGCCTCTAGAACTTCAATTTCTTCATTGTTGAAAGACTCCACCCACCCCAACCCCATCCCTTATCATAAATCTCTTTTTTTTTCAATACTAGGGAACTTTATAAGATTTTGCTCTATTTTTCACAGGCTTTCTACATAGCATTTTAACCTTCTGCATAGCCTCACTCTACAGAAAATGTCTTGTGGGCAAAGGACCATACATTTGAGGACACTCACTTCTCTAGTTTCTCACTCCACACTATGTGATTGCTAACAATTTTGTTGGTTTCTCTTCCCGCTACAGAAATTCACCCTGGGCCAGCCAAGATTAATTCTTCTCAGACCAGAAGAGGCAACTCTAACCTCATTTTAGAAAAGTCTCCCTTCTCTGGAATGTTAGTCCCTCTAGTCCCTATTGTCTTATATCTCTACAATGCTTTTAAAATTTGTGCAATTAATAATGATCTTGTTGATTGTTTATGGTAGGAATGTAGCACTTCCATATCTTACCATAATCAGAAAGCAGATGTACATTTAATTATTAACACTATTCTTTATAATGTACCTACACATTATATATGTACACACACACACACACACACACACACACAATTTGATTTTAAAATACCACAGCAAATGAGTGAACACATGAACATGTAAAATATCTAAGTCCGTAAGAAACAACAAACAAACCAAAACACCAAATAACTGGTTGATAAAGCAAAGTTGAGGTTATTACTTCCTAGAATAAAGGAAGATGCTACCTTAGGGTTTGAATGCCTTTTTTGGAAGTGGCAAGTATGATAATGAATAATGGGAAACCTTATTTAAAATGAAGAAAGAAAGTCCTGAATGGGGAACATCTCATGTACATACCACTCATTACAGCCTGCTTAATTAGAAGAGAGAAGGAAGATTGCTCCCTGCCCCCACGGTAAGGCACTAATCACCACTCATGGCCAGTGAGACACCTCCAAGGCCTCTAAATTTCTGTTCAAAACAATCCTCCTTGGGGTGCCTGGGTGGCTCAGTCAGTTAAGTGTTGGACTTTGATTTTAGTTCAGGTTATGATTTCACAGTTCATGAGTTCGAGCCCTGCATCAGGCTTTGCACTGACAGTGCAGAACCTGCTTGGATTTTCTCTCTCTCCACCTCCCTCTGTCTCTCTCTCTCACACACACACACACAATAAATAAATAACCTTAAAAAAACAAAAACAAAAACAAAACAATCCTCCTCAATCCTACCTCAAGATAGACCTTCCCCTTGTCTCTGTGGGCACGGTTTGCCCACGGCAAATTGCAATTCGTCTATTATAAACTCAGTTATTAAAAAAAAAACTTGCTATTTTGTTTTTTTGGTTGATCGAAAATAAGGGCAAGATGTTTGGGGGTCTGGTACAAGGTAGGTCTTTTATGCAGGGGTTTGATCAAGATTGAGAAATATTTTTTTAGATAATGGTGGAATTGGTGCCTAGGCCAAGGTAAGGGTGTTCTGAGAAAGTGTTTTAGAGAACTCTTGAAAGGTCACAGTCTTTTTGAACTCCTTTGAATAATCTATTGTTATGGGAAGGGTCCTTGAAGAGGACTAGTGCTATTATCAGATAAATAGATTTTTAGGAAGTTCCTGAAACAAACAATAAAGTTATCTGTAACTTTATATCTTTATTCATGTTTCCTGTCAGGGTCATATCAATATCATACCAATAATTGTATTAACAGAGACAGTTGAATATTAAAGTCATGTAAATGAAGACAATCTCCAGGTCCTCAATGTTATTAAATGTGGCTGGTTTCTTTTCCCAAGGAAACGAAGACAGTGGTGACATTCCAAAGAACCATTTTTATATGATGATTATAAGAATATGAATTCAGAATTTAGGAACATGTCAATAAGAAAGACACCATTTTTTTCAAGAATTTTTACGATAGAGTGGAAAGAAAGAGACAATAACAAAAAAAGATTAAAAGTGTCAAAAGAGGTTTTCGTTGTTTGGTTTGGTTTGACATCTCTCTCAAAACTGCATTGGTGCTTGTTTATTAAGGATAAGCTACATATAATTTTTTACTCACTGAGGGTACTTTCCCTCAGGGAGGGCAAGTAAAGAGTGCCTTAGCATGACCAATGATCCCTCACCCCACTTTCATATAGAACAGACTTAGCATCTTGGAATCATTTATAAGATCTTCCTTAAAATAATAGCAACAAGGAGTAAACATTGAATTTCTAAAATGGATTCTTTACAGGACAGTGGAAAACTCACTGGGAGCATAGGTTGCTCACTCTGGGTTTATTGAGTCTTCCCGTGGTCCTGGATGAGTGTGGAACTGAAGACAAAAGACCCTTTGTTTTTCCCTATTTTTTTTTCTTTTTTTAATTAATTAATTATTTTGATTTACATACAAGTTAGCTAGAATGTGGTGCAATAATGATTTCAGGAGTAGAACCAGTGCTTCATCCCCTACATATAACACCCAGTGCTCATCCCAACAACTGTCTTCCTTAATTCCCCTTGCCCATTTAGCCCATCCCCCCACCCTTCCAGCAACCTTAATTTGTTCTCGATATTTAGAATCTGTTACATTTTGTCCCTGCCCTGTTTTTTTTAGTTTTTTAAGTTTATTTATTTATTTTTGAGAAAGAGAGAGAGAGAGAGAGCATGAGATGGGGAGGGGCAGAGAGAGAGGGAGCACAGAATCTGAACCAGGCTCCAGGCTCTGAGCTATAAGCACAAAGCCTGATGTGGGGCCTGAACCCACAAACTGTAAGTTCATGACCTAAGCCAAAGACAGATGTTCAAGTGACTGAGCCAACCATGCACCCTTGTCCCCATCCCTGTTTTTATAATATTTTTTCCCCTGCCCTTATGTTCATCTGTTTTGTCTCTCAAAGTCCTCATATGAGTAAAGTCATCTGATTTTTGTCTTTCTCTGACTAATGTCTCTTAGCATAATACACTCTACTTCCATCCACATTGTTGCAAATGGCAAGATTTCATTCTTTTTGATTGCTGAGCAATACTCCATTGTGTGCGTATGTGTGTGTGTGTGCATGCGTGCGCGTGTGTGTGTGTGTGTGTATACCACGTCTTCCTTATCCATTCCTCTCTCAATGGACATGTGGGCTCTTTCCATACTTTGGCTACTGTCGATAGTGCTGCTATAAACATTGGGGTGCATTTGCTCCTTCTAAACAGCACACTTGTAGCCTTTGGATAAATACCTAGTAGTGTAATTGCTGGGTCGAAGGGTAGTTCTATTTTTAATTTTTTGAGGAACCTCCATACTGTTTTCCAGAGTGGCTGCACCAGTTTGCATTCCCACCAGCAGTGCAAAAGTGTTCCTCTTTCTCCACATCCTTGCCAACATCTGTTGTTGCCTGAGTTGTTAATGTTACCCATTCTGACAGGTGTGAGGTGGTATCTCATTGTCGTTTTGATCTGTATTTCCCTGATGATGAGTGATATGGAGCATTTTTTCATGTGCTGGTTGGCCATCTGGATATCTTCTTTGGAAAAGTGTCTATTCGCGTCTTTGGCCCATTCGCTGGATTATTTGTTTTTTGGGTGTTGAGTCTGATAAGTTCTTTATAGATTTGGGATACTAACCCTTTATCTGATATGTTGTTTACAAATATCTTCTCCCTTTTGTTGGTTGACTTTTAGTTTTTCTGATTGTTTCCTTCTCTGTGGAGAAGCTTTTTATCTTGATAAGGTCCCAATAGCCCATTTTTGCTTGTGTTCCCTTGCCTCCAGAAACATGTTGAGTAAGAAGTTGCTGCGACTGAGGTCAAAGAAGTTTTTGCCTATTTTCTCCTCAAGGATTTTGATGGCTTCCTGTGTTACATTTAGGTCTTTCATCCATTTTATTTTTGTATATGGTGTAAGAAAGTGGTCCGGTTTCAATCCTCTCTATGTCAATGTCCAGTTTTTCCAACACCATTTGCTGAAGAGACTGTGTTTATTCCATTGTATATTCTTCCTTGCTTTGTCAAATATTAATTGCCATATGTTTGTGGGTCCATTTCTGGATTCTCTATTCTGTTCCATTCACCTAAATGTCTGTTTTTGTGCCAATACCATATAGTCTTGATGATTACAGCTTTGTAATACCTCCTGAAGTCCGAATTGTGACACCTCCTAATTTGGTTTTCTTTTTCAAGATTGCTTTGGCCATTTGGGGTCTTTTCTGGTTCCATACAAATTTTAGGATTGTTGTTCTAGCTCTGTGAAGAATGTTGGTGTTATTTTCACAGGGATTGCATTGAATGTGTACGTTGCTTTAGGTAGTATCAACATTTTAAGAATATTTGTTCTTCCAATCCATGAGCATGGAATATTTTTCCAATTTTTTGTATCTTCAATTTCTTTCATAAGCTTTCTATAGTTTTAAGTGTATAGATTTTTCACCTCTTTGGATAGGTTTATTCTTAGGTATTTTATGGTTTTGGTGCAATTGTAAATGTGATTGATTCCTTGATTTCTCTTTCTGCTGCTTCAGTGTTGGTGTTTGGAAATGCAAAGGATTTCTGTGCATTGGTTTTATATTCGGCGACTTTGCTGAATTCATGGATTAGTTCTAGCAGTTTTTTTGGTGGAATCTTTTGGGTTTTCCATACAGAGTATCATGTCATCTGCGAAGAGTGAAAGTTTGACTTTCTTCTCTTTGCTGATTTGGATGCATTTTATTTCTTTGTGTTGTTTGATTGTTGATGCTAAGACTTCCAATACTATGTTGAATAACAGTGGCAAGAGTGGACATCCTGTCATGATCCTGACGTTAGGGGGAAAGCTCTCACTTTTTCCACACTGAGGATGATATTAGTTGTGGGTCTTTCATGTATGGCTTTTATGGTCTTGATATATGATCCTTCTATCCCTACTTTCTTTAAATTTTTAAAAATGTTTTTATTTAGTTTTGAGACAGAGACAGAGCATAAGCAGGGGACGGGCTGAGAAAGAGGGAGACAGAATCCAAAGCAGGCTCCAGGCTGTGAGGTGTCAGCACAGAGCCCAACGTAGGGCTCAAACTCACGGAGTGTCAGATCATGACCTGAGCTGAAGTCAGACACTTAACCAACTGAGCTACCCAGGTGCCCCAATCTATCCCTACTTTCTTGAGGGTTTTTATCAACAAACGATGCTGTATTTTCTCAAATGCTTTCTCTGCATCTCCTGAGAGGATTGTATGGTTCTTGTCCTTTCTTTTATTGATGTGATGAATCACATTGATTGTGTTGTGGATATTGAACCAGCCCTGCATCCCAGGTATAAATCCCACTTGATCATGGTGATTAATTCTTTTAATGTGTTGTTAAATCCGGTTGGCTAGTATCTTGTTGAGAATTTTGGCATCCATGTTCATCACGGAAATTGGTCTGTAGTTCTCCTTTTTAATAAGGTCATTGGTTTTGGAATAAAGGTAATGCTGGTCTCATAAAATGAGTTTTGAAGTTTTACTTCCATTTCTATTTTTTGGAACAGCCTCAAAAGAATAGGTGTTAAATCTTCTTTAAATGTTTAGTAGAATTCCCCTGTAGAGCCATCTAGCCCTGGACTCTTGTTTTTTGGGAGATTTTTGATTACTAATTCAATTTCTTTTCCGGTTATGGGTCTGTTCTAATTTTCTATTTCTTCCTGTTTCCATTTTGATAGTGTATATGTTTCTAGGAATTTGTCCATTTTTTTCAGATTGTACAATTTATTGGCATATAGTTGCTCATAATATTCTCTTAGAATTATTTGTATTTCTGCTGTTTTGGTTGTGATTGCTCCTCTTTCATTCTTGATTTTATTTATTTGGCTCCTTTCCTTTTTTTTTTTGATCACACTGGCTAGGGTTTATCAATTTTGTCAATTCTTTCAAAGAACTAGCACCTGGTTTCATTGATCTGTTCTACTGCTTTTGTTTTTTTTTTGTTTGTTTGTTTTTTGTTTTTTGTTTTTATTTGGATTTGATAGCATTTATTTTTGCTCTAATCTTTGCTATTTCCCATCTTTCCCTGGTTTGAGGTTTTATCTGCATTCTTTTTCCAGCTCTTTAAGGTGTAAGGTTAGAGTGTGTATCTGAGACCTTTCTTCCTTCTTTAGGAAGGCCCGGATTGCTATCTAATTCTGTCTTATGACCGTCTTTGCTGCGTCCCATAGGTATTGGACTGTGGTGTTATCATTTTCATTGGCTTCCATGTACTTTTCAATTTATTCTTTAACTTCTTTGTCAGCCCATTCATTCTTTAGTAGGATGTTCTTTAATCTCCAAGTATTTGTTGTCTTTCCAATTTTTTCCTGTGGTTGATTTTGATTTTCATAGCATTGTGGTCTGAAAATATGCACGGTATGATCTCAATCTTTTAGTACTTGTTGAGGGCTGATTTGTCTCCCAGTGTGTGATCTATTCTGGAGAATGTGCCATTTGCACTGGAAAAGAATGTATATTCTGCTGTTTTAGGACGAAATATTCTGAATATATCTGTTAAGTCGATCTGGTCCAGTGTGTCATTCAAAGCCATTGTTTCCTTGTTGATTATCTGCTTAGATGTTCTGTCCATTGCTGTAAGTGGGGTAAAGTACCTTACTATTATGGAATTATTGTCAAGGAGCTTTGTTATGTCTGTGATTGTTTATATATTTGGGACACCACGTCGGGGGCATAAATGTTTATAATTGTTAGATCTTCTTGGTGGATAGACCCTTAAATTATGATATAATGTCATTCTTAATCTCTTGTTACAGTCTTCATTTTAAAATATAGATTTCTGATATAAGTATGGCTACTCCAGCTTTCTTTTGGTGGCCCATTAGCATGATACATGGTTCTCCATCCCCTTTACTTTCAATCTTCAGGTGTCTTTAGGTCTAAAGTGGGTCTCTTGTAAACAGCATATAGATGGATCTTGTTTTCTCATACATTCCATTACTGTATGTTTTTTATTGGAACATTTAGTCCATTGACATTTACTGATCTTTTTCTTTTAATCTTTATTTATTTTTGAGCAAGTGAGAGAGAGACAGAGTGAGAGCAGGGGAGAAACAGAGAGAGAGAGAGGGAGACACAGAGTCCGAAGCAGGTCCACGCTCTGAGCTGTCACCACAGAATCTGACCCGGGGCTCAAACCCATGAATTGTGAGATCATGACCTGAGCTGAAGTCGGACGCTCAACCCACTGAGCCATCCAGGCATCCCTAGTCCATTGACATTTAGAGTACTGAAAGATATGAATTTATTGCCGTTGTGCTACCTGTAGAATTGGAGTTTCTGGTGATGTTCTCTGGTCCTTTCTAGCTTTTGTTACTTTTGGTATTTTTTTGTTTTGTTTCATCTTTTCTCCCCTCAGAGAGTCCCTCTTAAAATTTCTTGCAGAGATGGTTTAGTGGTCATGAATTCCTTTAGTTTTTGTTTGTCTGGGAAACTCTTTATCTCTTCTATTTTGAATGACAGCCTTGCTGGAAAAAGAATTCTTGGTTGAATATTTTTCTGATTCAGCACACTGAATATATAATGTCACTCCTCTCTGGCTTGCCAAGTTTATGTGGATAGGTATGCTGTAAACCTGACCTGTCTTTTCTTGTAGGTTAAGGACTTATTTCTCCCTTTCTGCTTTCATGATTCTTCCCCAATACGTGTGTATTTCGTAAATTTGACTATGATATGCCTTGTTGACGGTTGGTTTTTGTTGAACCTAATGGGAGTTCTCTGTACTTCATGGATTTTGATGTCTGTTTCTTTCCCCAGGTTAGGAAAGTTTTTTGCTATGATTTGCTCACATACACCTTCCACACCTTTTTCTCTCTCTTCATCTTCTGGGACTCCTATGATTTTGATGTTATTCCTTTCTAATGAGTCACTGAGTTCTCTAATTCTTATATCATGCTCCTTTGTCTTAGGTTCCCTCTTTTTTTCTGCTTCAGTATTCTCCATAATTTTGTCTTCTATATCGCTGATTCGCTGTTCTGCTTCATCCATTCTGGCCGCCATAGCATGCATTTAAGATTGTATCTCAGTTGCAACATTTTAAATTTCATCCTGACTAGATTTTACTTCTTTTATCTCCACAGAAAGGGATTCTATCCTTGTTTTCAAACCCAGCTAGTATTCTTATTATCATGATTCTAAATTCTAGTTCAGACATCTTGCTTATATCTGTGTTGATTAAATCCCTGCTGTCATTTCTTCCTGTTCTTTCCTTTGGGGTTGAATTCCTTCTTTTCATCATTTTGGAGGAAGAGAAAGAAGTAATAAAATAAAAAATTAAAATTAAAAAATTAGAAAACAACACAAAAAATCAAATAAAGGAAGCTAGATCCTAGGTGTGTTTTGGTCTGGTTGTTGACAGAAGCTTTATAATATAGAGAAAAAAGGGAAATAAAAAGAAGAAAAAAAGAAAGAAAACATTTAATTTTTTTATAAAAATGTAAAATATTTTTTTCTTTCTGTATCCAAGAATAAGAAAAAGAGAAAAACCATGAATAGATAGACCAGCAAACAGATTAAAATCCAAACAAAATTACATCCACTTTCCCCTAGAAGTCAAACTATGAAGCACTTTATAGTCTGTACACTAAGCCAGTGGAGAGAACTGTGGTCATCCTCTAGGACTAGGTTGCCACAGTTGGATGGCATTTGGTGTTATGGCTCCTTTCTCCACTAGGTGGCACTGCTTAGCTTATTGATGTGGATCAGTGTGGCACGTGTACAGGTGTATGCACTGGTGCAGGAGAGGTGAAAATGACATCACCCAGCTTCCCAATCTTTAGCGTCAGAACTCTGCCCTTATCCACTGTCCATCAGGTACTCCTCCTTTGTCCCTGGCTTCTGTCCACTTCTGCTTCTACACTGTCTGTGACCAAGCTGTCAGCGTGCCAGGCAGCACCTCTCTCCTGAATTTTATCTCAGATGGCGCTGTGCTTCCAAATCCCTCACTTCTGAGGGCCCTGTGGCTTAGGCCTGCTCTAATTCTCTGTGGGAGTGTCTCACTGAGCAATGGTCAGGTGTTGGGTTGCTCTCAGGAACACTCATGTGACCATGCTGCTGCAGGGGCCCCTGGGTGCCAGCCTGCCCCAGCAAAAGTTCCCATGATCATGTAGCAGCAACAGTTCAGGAGATTATGGCAAATCACAACACACAACTGGTGCCAGGTTTCACTGCACCCCAGTGTCCTTGTTCCAACACCAGCAAACTTGCCGTTCTCCAGGGTCCACTGGGACCTTTTCCTGTGGGGCGGCTTCATGGCCTCTCCCAAGTGTCCTCCCAATTGGGGAACCACCTCTCTCTGTGTGGCCCAAGGACCCCTTAGACCTTGCTGTCTGCTCCTGGGGATTCCCTCTTCCCACTAGAGCTGCAGAATTTCTGACTTTGTGCTCCCCTGTTTATAGAGTCCTTTTTTTAAAATTTTGTTAATGTTTTTATTTATTTTTGAGACAGAGAGAGACAGAACATGAGCAGGGGAGGGGCAGAGAGAGAGGGAGACACAGGCTCCGAAGGAGACACAAAATCTGAAGCAGGCTCCAGGCTCTGAGCTGTCAGCACAGAGCCTGATGTGGGGCTAGAACTCACGGACTGTGAGATCATGACCTGAGCCCAAGTCGGACACTTAACCGACTAAGCCACCCCCTGTTTATAGAGTCCTAATGGTATTGAAACCCTCTCCTTTCTTCATTTTCCCTTTCTTGTTCAGACCCTTGTAGGTGCTTCCACTCTTTCTCTTTCTCTCCAGCTGCTTTCAGGAGTGCTTTTCCTGTACTCTCCCCCATGTCTCTGTCCTCTCTCCACAAACAAAAGCAGTTCCCTACCCTCTAGTGCTTCTCTCTCCCCCAGTTCACCTCTCCCTGCCACGTACCTGCTGAGTTCTGTGGCTCAAATTATGCAGATTGTTTCACTAATCCTCAAATCAATTTTCTAGCTGTACAAAATGGTTTGCTGCTGATGTTGCATTTCAAGGATGAGAGAAGCAGAGAACTTCCACGCTGCTCTGCCATCTTGGTCTCTCTCTTTTTCCCTGGTGTTAAAGTAAAACTTGTGAAAGATTTCAGTGTGGTTCTCAAAAGAAGAGAGGGAAACTTTTAAGGTTTCAAATAGTAGCCAATTCCACCTTAGTTCTCCTCTGGTTGGGAGTCTCTCTGGAAGATGTTTGCATTGGAAACAGATGGAGCTCAACACAAGAAACTGAAATCATGACTCTCGACCAAGTTTAACAAAGAGAAGTTAAATCATTCTCCCAGGGGAAGGGAGAACGTGTATAATGTGTATGCTGGTATCTGGAGGAAGAAAACTAAATCACAGCATTCAAACAGCAGCATCTGAGGGTTTAGCTCTAAAATAGAACTAAAGCACACCAGGAGTTGTGAAAGATAAACTACACAGATATATGAAGAAAATGTTACAATTTCTATTTATCTTTATTTTTTAATGTTTATTTATTTTTGAAAGAGAAAAAGGATGAAACGCTTCACAAATGACAGGCATGTTATTTTTGTGTAGGGACCATGCTAATCTTTTCTGTATCATTCTGATTTTAGTCCACATGCTGCTGAAGCAAGCACTCAACTTATCTTTAATTTTTATTTTAAAAATGATAATCCCTTTAAGGTGTTTAAGTTTTTCATGCATTAATTGACATGGGAAGCTTTCTCAGGTCTTATTTCATGTCTGTTGTGTTTATAATGGAAGGTTTGGAAGAGCAGGATTTCTACAATGAAGGAGCTATCCTCATGGGTTTGGTGTACTGCTCAACAGTCCATGTGTATTTCCATAATTAAATGGATTTGCTACTTAATCATCAACCAGTTTTAACTAAACTAACTCATACAAGATAGACAAGTGAGCTAAACAAGATGTCTACAAAATATGGATCGATGATAGTCCCAATGATTTAAGTACAGAAGGGCAACAAGGTTATAGCAGAGTTGGTTAGTTTATTGCTTAAAGCTCTCTTCATCTGCCTCATTTTGAGGCAACACATTTGTGACATGACCATATCTAACAAGCTGTTCAAAATAATTCAAAGTTATCAGTTCAAAGGATTTGCAACAGAAAAGCAAATTGAAAAGTAGATTTACACCCACAGGTATTAGTAGCCTTGCCTTAAGTGTATATTTTCCCTAGAGATATCAATTATTGATAATATTAAGCCACTATTATTAGTGGCTCATATCAATGTAATTTTCTAAATATATTAGTATAAAAGTTCATATATATGCTCCATACATCAATAAATATACATATAATATATTGAGGTATGTTATGTAAAAGTGTGGATACCAATTCAGAATATTTGGATTCAATTTACAAAAGCACAAAAGTTGTCATTTCCACACAAACCTTTTCAGGTCTTATTTGAGAAAGATTCAATAATGAAGGAGGAAAAAATCCTGGCAGTTTCCAAAGATAAAAAATAGATGTGAGTCCTCAAAGTAATTTCTTACAATGTCATTAAAAACTATCAGAATAGATAACTGCATCATCTTGAAATTTAGTTCATTTGCAAATCTTCCTCTGGATGCTATGTGTCTATTTTTGCAGTCACACTGTATGGTAGTTAGAGAAAAAGAAGGATGGACTGATCAAATTCAAGATCACTTAGGTGTGGAAACCTAATTCATTTGGAATACATAGCCATGAGGTTCAGGGATGTTATAAGTCTCTAGGTTAGTGGCAAAGACTGGGTAGGGGATCATAGTCAAACTTGCAGAATTCTTTTGATTTGCACGCTACTGGATTCCAAATGCTTTACAGATCATATCCTTAAAATAATTGACATTAATATCATTTCACCATTACTACCACCACCACCAAAAACAACAAACGGCTATAGGGTATTGTAAAATTTTTAAAGTAAAACAAACACAGGGCATATATCAGGTTTTAGACTAGGCCTTTCCAGTTTCAATCCTCATAATTTTCAACAATATCAGCAGAGCCTAAATTATTCTGCCAAGACCCAAGGGTCCTTCAGGCACTGTTCGGATGGTGGGAGGCATTGAGTTTATTATAATTAACTTAATTAAACTCTCTGTTCATTTTTATAAGCAAAATTCTCTTTTATATTAGATTCTAATTTTCCATCACAAATGCTGAAATTAAGGATACTATCTGTTTCTGACAGTGTATAGTAACTTAATTTTTGTAAGTACTACTCCTCCTGTAGATGGCTATAAACAATCTCCTTGCAGGGATTAAATGAATGGATAAAGATAGATTTGTAAGGCACAAATTGCTTAACATTTAGAACCAAAATGAGAATTTGGACACAATGATAACAAATGCATGATGCATCAATTTCTAATGAGGTTTTTCAAGAAATTTAAATATCTCAGAAGAAAAAAGAGTCATTTAAATTGTTTATTTTTATCATAAAATAAAGCACACCTTACTAAAATTGCATTAATAAGTAAAATACCCTGTACTTGATATAGTACTTAGCTAACATACTCTGATTGCCACTCATAAAGAAATTATGAATATTTTATCTTCTATCTCTATTGATAGAATTTTTAGTTCAATTCAATTGTACAATAAAACTTCAATAAAATGGGTAAGTGTTTGAAAATATCCTTGAAGATTACTCAACTTAGAAAAACATAAAATTCCTCATTTCCACACAAATATTTTTCAGGCTGCAAATGGATATTAAAACTGTTTATTTTAGAAATATTCAAGAACGCTAAAGAATACTGGCAGTTTTCAAAGATAAGATATGGATTAAATCTTTGAAGCATGCTCTCACAAAGTCGTTAAAAGTAACAAAACAGGTGACTGTATCATCCTCAAATTCAGTTCTTTTGCAAATCTTCAATAAAATGTTTTTATATAAGTCTTTACGTTCTCTTTAAAAGTAATATCAGAGAAAACTATCCGCTTTTACTAGATTATCTTTTAGAATGGGAGACATAGAAAATCAGTAAATGAGGTTATATTACTAATTAGCATATTGTCTCCACTACCTATAGTACGCTACAAAAAAATGTGGCTTCCATTTTATCACATAGATGAAACAGTTATCTTTCAGGGTTTGAAATTTCTGTGATCTTTATGCTTAATAAGCTCAGTAAAAGGCATTCAAATTACATCACTTTTGTCTTGGAAGTTAAATTGGGAAATATTGCATTCTCTGAGATGATAAACTCTGCAGAAGATAAATTATCATGAGAAATAGTTTTAATTGATTTACCATAATAAAAGTTATGTGACTTTGAAGTGCAAATGACACATTAAAATGAATCTACAGTATGTTGATAATAAAGTGGCTTCTTTGTTAATGGAATTACTGACACCGCAGATGCTTTCAGGAGTGATGTCTTCTACTGTTAATCAAGAGACTTCAATGTAAAATGAATGTGCTGTTTATTTAAATGCCAACCCACCTTTCTCACTCCTTGTTTCAGAGCAGTTCACTACTAAGGTCAGAGAAATGGAGATTCTGGTCATCACAGAGTCAGTAGTATTTTAGCTGCTCCACTTCTGCTTTTTGCCAAACATCTTGACTGCAATCCCAACTTCCCCCTGCATATGTGAATCAGAAAGACTGTCAGAGAAGAGGCACAGGACAAAGTCCGTGATGAAGTGCAAGATTAGATGTATCTATAAATATGTACATTAGTAAATTTTTTTCTCACATATAAACCTTAACAATACATGTTACAAAAGTTTCTAAACAAGAAGATTCAAAGGAAATTAGTGAATATTTTAGAATTTTTAAATTTTTCTTATGGTTTTTTAAAAGTTTATTTATTTATTTTGAGAGAAAGAGAGCACACAAGTCAGGGAGGGGCAGAGGGGGAGAGAGAGAGAGAGAGAGAGAGAGAGAGGGAATCCCAAGGAGGCTCCACACTGTCAGTGCAGAGCCTGATTGAACTCATGAACCGTTGAGATCATGAACTGAGCCAAAGTCAAGAGCCAGATGCTTAACAGACTGTGTCACTGAGGCACCCCTAGAGTTTTTTTTTTTAAGACAGGAATAGGGGCGCCTGGGTGGCGCAGTCGGTTGAGCGTCCGACTTCAGCCAGGTCACGATCTCGCGGTCTGTGAGTTCGAGCCCCGCGTCGGGCTCTGGGCTGATGGCTCAGAGCCTGGAGCCTGTTTCCGATTCTGTGTCTCCCTCTCTCTCTGCCCCTCCCCCGTTCATGCTCTGTCTCTCTCTGTCCCAAAAATAAATAAACATTGAAAAAAAAATTAAAAAAAAAATAAAGACAGGAATAAAGTATTTCAAATTTACTTGATATTTCATTAAAATAATTTTTGGTAAAGTAACCATGATAGGGGACTTTACTTGCACTTTGACCTTAGTTTGTACTTTCTAACTGATTAAATTCTTCTTTCCAGCTTATCTTTTAACTGAAGCAAAAGACTCCAAGGACAAAGCATCCCGTGATGGAAACCAAAACTACCACCTCAAGCAATAACAACTGCCCTGATGTCAGCAAGACCCTACATGTTTGACCCCAAGAAAATGATGGACCTGACCTTTACTTCTCCCTGCATGGACCCACTAACCTTTGTCCCTTATAATCCTTACATAAGCCCAGAAATATTTTCAGCACTTTGGAGACAGCTTTGGGATATTAGTTCAGTGACTTCCTGATGTTGACCTCACTGAAACATACTCCTTTCTCATTTCACTATGGTTGTCTTCCTGCCTTTGGATTTTGTCAACAACAACTGGTGAAATTTGGTTTGTTTGGGACCCTCAGAGCCAGGCACTCTTGCACCGTTGGCCCAGATTACATTTCATAATCTCTGACTACTCTTCTCCAATCATCTTCTACAAAAATTCATGTCAGCTTAGGTGTAGGAATAGTTTGAACACTGTACTTGTTTGGTTTATTTGCCAATCATTGTGTCAATCATACAACTGAAAATTATCAGTATATGATTCTACCTAACCAGGAACAATATACAGAAAAAAAGTTTAGTACTCTCAACATCTGTTTTGTAACTGAAAATTAAAATCTCCTGCCATTCTCATCTTCTAAGAATTGTGAATTGGCTGGAGAGATGTGGAATGAGATGAGACAGGAGCACAGAAGTACCTTATGGTTGTTTCAGTGCAAGGCTCACTGAGTGTTACTGGAACAATATAGGATCCGCAAGATTAAACATCAGTTTACTTGCTCTGGGAAATTCTGAAGAGTCATGCAGTGATATAAAGATTATTATCAATAGGAATTATAAATGTGAGAGCTATAAAATCCAATAATGACACATTTAATAGCTATCAGTGACTGACATTCATGTGATCTTACATCTCAATAATTTACAAACATTTTCTTATTCAATAAATTCTTTACACTAAATATAAAGCATTCACTCCCCCTATATTTTACAAAATAATAGTGAATTGCAAAATCCTGTTTTAAAGGCTCACTTGCATAAAGAAGAAAAACTGTAAGTTTTGTTAGTAACACTGTTACCTGAGATAAAAATTTGACATACTATGTGCATAGATTCTAAGAGAAGCTGGGCTAAAAAATAGTAATGCTTATATAACAGTAAAATACCTATAAAGGAAAAACACTTCAAAAACATACTATTTTAGAAGTGCTATGTAAAGACTAAGTAACAGTAGTTTTCTTAAGCCATTTTCAAACCAGTAATATAATTTCTAGTAATATAGCATTTAACTAAAACAAATTTCAAAAGCAAATATTTGATATTTCAATTTAGAATCGTTTCTAAGGATTTTATTGTTTGATTTTTTTTTAAAAACATACTGTTAATCTACTTTTTGGATGATTCTATCATCTAGATAGAATTTATTCTTTGAAGACTTATTATTTAATCCCGCAAAATACTGGGCTGTGGTTAAAACGCAGAGGCAAACATCAGAAGTTTTCTAACGTGCATTCATTTACCAATTTGCACTACTCATGCATTCTTTATCCTTTCAACCTGGAAAGCTTCTATCTGATTTTTTTAGTGGCTGTTTAAACAAAAATAGATGTTTATCTCTTTAAAATTTTGCCAGGAAGCTGTCACTTTCCCATTTACTCAAGCGATGTTGTGACAGAATGTGTCAGCTTCTCACACAAATGAAAAGAGATATAGACCTGTATTTACTTTAGCTGAAAAATAAGTAGTCATCAATTCAGAGAAAAGTGTTTTCCCATCTGAAAAGATGAAGTAAATAGGAGTGGTTGAGAGAAGTAAGTATTTCCTAATACATAAAAAGGCAGATGTAAACCAAACATACAACCCTGATCCATTTTGGGTTCTCATCCTAGAAGTGGATAATCTCATGGTATGTTGAAGTTGGTACTTCCCTACACGTCTTTTGCAGTATATGATTTTGTTTTAAAAAAGATAAATGTTTACGCAGTTAACCTTCCCACATTCTCTCCTGTGTAAGCTACAAGCTGCAGAAATTTAAATGGAAATAAGAAAAAATCATCTTTAAGAGATAGTTTTTGGAATCATATTAGATTCAAAACAAACATAATTGGTAGAGATTGGCCCCAAACTTTGTACTCTATTAGGATACTTGAATTGACAATAATGATCTCACTAGACAATGAACATTAAACCTATGTTCCACTATATATTATTATGAAAATATTTTATTATTATGAATTTCATAGAACCAAGTTTTATTAAAAATATTACTGAATGCATTGAAATGAATACTGACACTGAACAAAAAAATGGCAATGATAGGCTTTTGCTCAAAAGTGATTAGAGATGTGCAGTTAAACTGAAAGCCTCTGTAGATTACTTAACTACGTGATACTTAAATTCTCTGGCTCTGTTTTCCCAACTGTTAAAAGGGGCAAAATGAAACCTATTTAATAGGATTGTATACGAAGTCTATGAATCTAAAAGGTATTTCTTTTATTTTTTAAAAAATGTTTATTTATTTTGAGAGAGAGAGCACAGGCAAGTCAGAAAGGGGCAGAGACAGAGGGAGAGAGAGAATCCCAAACAGGCTCCGCATGGTTAGCACAGAACCCTAAGGTGGGGGGGAGGGCAGCATTCCATATCACCAACCAGGAGATCATGACCTGATCTGAAATGAAGAGTTAGATGCTTAACTGACTGAGCCACCCAGATGCCCCTAAAAGGCATTTCTCATATATATATATATATATATATATATATATATATATATGTGTGTGTGTGAAAATTTGAATCTTGTGAAGTCATTTAGATTTTTCATTTCAATTGACAATTCAGTAATAGTTTAGAGGTACAACCTGAATATTTTAATTTGTCATTTTTCTTATCTAGGAAAGAAGAAAAGGGAAGGAAGGAAGGAAGGAAGGAAGGAAGGAAGGAAAGGCAGTGATCATTTTCTAAAGTGGCATATATGAATTTTAGGTATCCTTGAAAGTTATCTAAGGGATATTTGAGATTTCCATAAGTATATCTTACTTTCATGTTTTGATTTTAATATTAAACTGAAAATTAATGTTAGCATAAAATATTGTTAGCTGGAAAATTACTTAAATCTAAGCATTAGTAAATAATTTTTACATTCTTGTCTTTTTCTATTTAAAAAAAAATTTTTAATCTTTATTTTTGAGAGAGAAAGAGACAGAGTGGCAGTGGGAGAGGAACAGGGAAAGAGGGAGACACAGAATCCGAAGCAGGTTCCAGGATCCGAGCCTTCAGCACAGAACCCAATGAGGCGCTTGACCTCACGAACCATGAGATCACGGCCTGAGCCCAAGTCAGATGCTTACCCAACTGAGCCACCCAGGCACCCCAGCATTCCTGTCTTTATGTTCATGATCTCATTAGTACCATCTCATAATATTTTTCATGTTTGTAATGAGAAAGTGACAGGAATATTTAATACATAAATACAAATTATTATAAAATGAAAGCAAAGTGATATCTTGGTATGCAATAATAAAGTTCTGTAATGGTTAAAATAGAAGTGGTAAAATAATGCATTTAGAGTGAACACCTGGAATATAGTAGTACAGGCATGCCAAACTCCAAAGAATATGGCTATGGGAGTTATACCATATTTATAGTTTGAATGAGGTTTCAGTTTCATCCCTAAATACTTGTTTTTCAGTAAATTAATTTATTTTTTTCTAATTTTTATCTTTCTGTACTTTTGGTTGCATTTAAATTGCTTATTTATTTTGTTTCTATTTTCAATACATTTTTTATGTAGATGGTTCTAGAATGTTTCTAAAGAAAAATAATTTCCTGCCACCTCCCACACATTTTCTACCTCTTAGAGGCAATGAATTTCAACTATTATAGCTATTTCTTTTGGTATTTATCTCCGTGTCTCCTAAAATGTAAGTATATTGTCTATTTTTTATTTCAAACTTGAATTTTTCTCCATTATCTTCCACTAAGGTGAGACTTTAGCTCTCCTTCATGTACCCCCACCTCAGCACCTCCCAGCCCTACAGTTGTCAGATATATCAAGTAAAACATAGGACAGCCTTACATTTGAATTTGACATGGAAAACAGTATTTTTTAGTATAGAAATGTTTTAAACCGTATTTACTTAGACACAAAAAAACTGCTGTTTGCCTGAAATTCAAATTTAACTGCGCATCCTGTATTTTACTTGGCAGCCCTCTTCCTCTCCAATCTTTCAATATCTTTATGTAAGCATTTGATGAGAGCATCAGTCATTGGGGACATGACTATGATCCTGTAAACTATTCACAGATGAGCCTTTATATTTGCAATGATTATTGTAACCTTCCTGGCACAATCTTTTGTTTTCTTTGGAATCTTTCTCTTAAACTTGTTAATTTGTATAGATATTAAACCTAGTTTATAGCCAAAATTTTTCTTAATAGCCCAAATCTTCTCTTGGTTCCCTCACATGCCCCGAGTATTCCATAACTTTCTGTTTCTATTTGTTTTTTAATAATTATTTTTGAGAGAGAGAGAGACAGAGAGAGAGAGAGACAGAGAGAGAGAGAGAGAGAGAGAGAGAGAATGCGAGCGGGGGAGATGCAGAGAGAGAGGGAGACACAGAATCTGAAGCAGGTTCCAGGCTCTGAGCTGTCAGCACACAGCCCAACATGGGGCTCGAACTCATGGACCGCGAGATCATGACCTGAGCTGAAGTTGGACACTTAACCAACTGAGCCACCCAGGTGCCCTTTAAAATTTTTTTTTTAATGTCTATCTTTGAGACAATCACTTTCTGTTTCTTAGAAATGTTTCTTCTTTGCTACTTTGGATGCATAGCATAAACACAGATGCTTCCTTCATTATCACTCTGGGTTTGTTTTTTTTTGTTTTTTTTTTAATTTTTTTTTTCAACGTTTATTTATTTTTGGGACAGAGAGAGACAGAGCATGAACGGGGGAGGGGCAGAGAGAGAGGGAGACACAGAATCGGAAACAGGCTCCAGGCTCAGAGCCATCAGCCCAGAGCCTGACGCGGGGCTCGAACTCACGGACCGCGAGATCGTGACCTGGCTGAAGTCGGACGCTTAACCGACTGCGCCACCCAGGCGCCCCATCACTCTGGGCTTTTATGAATTTTCTTAGATTTTGCGACTTTCTTTAGATTCCCTTTTTCCTAGATAAACTCTCATGGTACATTTTTATTTAAATTGAATTAATTAATTAATTAATTAATTTGTCCCGGAATCACTCCAATTTAGGGAAGAATCTGTACTAGAAGCTTTCTGAATAGGGTACACGCGATGCCCAACTTTTATGATCTTGCACGTCTGAAAATGTTATTGTGATAACCTTACATTTAATAAATAAACCACCCTGCCATACAACTATAGGCTTGAAATATTTTAACTATGAACTATGAAGGCCTTCCTTCATAGCAGGAACCAGAGAAGAATGTACTCCTTAGAGACAAAGCTTGAGTTGGAGATTTTTTGAGGTGGTTGTTGCTATTGTTTTTAACTGAGTGCATTTCCAATCTCTGCACATCTTGGGCAGCAGGAAGCTAAAGTCTCACTATTTCAGGTCTGAGAAGACAAAGACCAAGACAGGTAAATAACTAGAAATTTATTAGGCATTTCATAGAAACAAAAAGGGTGAGCTCAAAGCTTGTATATATATATACCATACCCATATACTTGACTGACCACCAAAGTATGCTGCTGCAGAGGAATACTCTAGAAGGCAGATTAGTAAGCAGGGGGTGGGCTAAAATAAGCAGCAAGGAAGAAGAAAAATGAAGAATCCTTTGAAAAGGATAATAGAATTTCAGTCACTATTACATCTTATTTGCAATGATCATTTTCAACCAATATTTTAGAGTCATTCAAAGAAATGGAAGTAAGACCTATATTGAGAGTAAAAAGCAGTCTATAGAAACTGATTCAAATCAGCACAGATGTTGGACCTAACAAAGCAAGACTTCAAAACAGTTCTTACAAGTGTATTCAAATACTCAAAGGAAAAGAAAAGCCATAAAGAGGAGAGAGACAGATGATCTAAAAAGAGATGTAGAAACTATAAAAAATGGAAATGCGAAAGTTAATCAAGACAATAACTGAAATAAAATACTTATCAGACTGTTTTGACAGAGATCAGAAACAGTAGAAGAGGGGCACCTAGGTGGTTCAGTCAATTCAGCCCTTGACTCTTGATTTCAGCTCAGATCACGATCTCAGGGTCATGGGATCAAATCCCACATCAGGCAGTATGCTGAGCATGTAGTCTGCTTAAGATACTCCTTCCATCTCTCTCTCTCTCTCTCTCACTCTCTTTTTCCTTCTGCCCCTCTCCTCCACTTACTTCTTTCTCTCTCTCCAAAAAAATACTTACTAAAAAGATACAATAAATACAACTATGTCACTAATTACATTAAATATAAGTTGACCAGACATTCTAACCAAAAGAATGAGATTCAAATCAAAAGGCTGAGATGAGGTAAAAGACAACCACAACCACCACAACAAAAAACAAATAGTGACAATCTATGCTGTCTACAGAATAAACACTTCAAAACATTGAATGGGAAAAGGGAAAACAATTCTTGAAAAAAATACATAAAAAATTTTGGAGTAGTTAAATTGATATCAGAAAAATAAAACTTAAATACAAGGAATATTATTAGAGACAATAATGAAAAACACCTGGTCATGATAAAATTTATACATTTCCTAAAGATATAATAATTATCAATATGGATATACATTATCACTGAGCTTTAAAATACTCAAAATAAAAACCAATAAAACTTAAGGAACATATGCATAATTGCAATTGGAAGTGTTAACACACTTGGTTCAGTAATTAATAGAAAAACTAGACCAGAAAAATATCCATAGTAATATACAAACCACCTTCAACTAACTGCTACACAAATTGTATGATATACACTCTTTTTAAGTGATATGGGATATTAACTAATATAGACCATATTTTAGTCCATAAATAAGTTTCAATACATTTAAAAGGCTCAAAATCATATGAAGTATGTTCTCTCAGCAGAACAGGATTAATTTTGAAATTCAATATTTGAAAAGAGCTCTAAATAATTGGGAATTAAACAAGACACTCCCAATCAACTCATGAGACAAATACAAAATAAGAAGGAAAATTAGACAATATCTTGAATGATAATAAAAGCCCAGAACATATTAGAATTTGTGGTATGAAGCTGAAGCAATTGTTGAGGAGTAAGTCACAATTGTAAATGCTCTTATTAGAAAAGGAAAATTGTCCAACACCAAAAATATATCCCCACACTTCAGGAATCTAGAAAAAGAAGAGCAATTTAAGACCAAGATAAGTATGGGGAAAGAAAAAAATAGAGTGAAAATCAATTAAGCAATAAAGCAAGGGATAAGCAATAAAGAAAATCAATAAAACCCAAAGCTAAAGTTATTTATTTGAAAATATCAACAAAATTAATATACCCCTAGCTATATTAATGAAGAAATGAGAGACAGAGAAGGCCATGTTGTTTATAAGCCTACCTACTTTATATTTTGTTACAGCAGCCCAAACGAAGATATTCAACACTGCAGAAGCTATTCATTTTCAAGTGAGTTCTGTTCATTATTAAATGAGAAACAGTGACATAGAATGATGCTTCCTGGCCAGTTTTGGGAGCAACCCTAATGGGTCAAACACATTTTCATAGCAGTACCAAAAACTCTAGCAGCTTAGTCCCGGCCAGCTGTTTAATGAGAGCGGCTATAAACTTCAGACTACATAAATGGGGTGCATTAGTCTTCTTCAGGATCTTCGTATATTCATGTCTTCCATAAATCTTCTCCTCCAAGCTGTTCAAATTACCTTCCAAAGAGAAAATATGAGTTGTCCAACTTAAAACAGTTCATGGATAATGATGACTTCTAAAATGAGATTTTGAAAGTGCTTTGAAAGAATATAGAGAGATTTTGAGATGACATCAAATGTAAAGCCGCTCAGTGAAGAATAAAAATTTCCTAACGTCATGTTACTGTTACATAGAAAATAAGCTTGATTTGGGGAGCAATACTCATTGGGAATTTTCATTTCCTCTGTCTCTATTAAGCAAATTTTCTCAGGTGTCCTCAACTGAAAGCCTCAGAAACCTCCCAAAGATTGTTGGGGAGAGACAGTGAAGATGAAGGGAATACACATACACAGGATCTGATATTCCACTTAAGGTTTAAACAGGAAATCCAATTTTATCGATTTATGTTCTATTCTGAGATTCATTATACAATTATTTCTAAATATAAGCTCTGGGTCTAAAATTTTTGAAAAATGTTGTTTACACTTATCCTGAAACAAATATTTATCTGAATTTCTAATTTTGAATACCTAAGTATTATAAATAAAATTGTATTACTTTCCAGTTTTGTTGACGGTTGTATAGAAGGAATCAAATGGCTAATGAGATGTTTCTGATGTCTTTCTAGTTTTCACATCTTTGTGGCTTGCTTTATATAAAAACAAGACTTCTGAAGACAGCTTTTGTAATTTATTTGTCTCCTTTATTGTATCATTCAACTTTATGTCGTGTGGACTAGTCCTCTTAATTTTTGTACCTCGGTATATTTTATTGAATGCACATTGAGGTAAATTTAATGAATATATTAAAACATCTTATTCGATTGAAGAATAGATGTATCAGTTAATTTCAAACCAAACAGCCAAGGGAGATATATAATCAAAAGTAAATTAAAAAAATAGATGCAAATAAAGAAATTGCAATCTATTTTAACATGTCTGTGGATATAAAATGGCTTATCATTTGTTGAGTGGTAGAATACTAACATCCATTATCTTACAATTTTTAAATTGTTCCATGTTACTCTTAGTACATTTGTATTAAGCAGTCATGAGACATGTGTCTGAAATTTCTGTAAAAATCAGCAAAATTAAATTGCTAAGAACAGGAAAAAGATCAAACTGTGCATACGTTTTTCATAAATACTGACCATACTTCTGAGGGTAATAATGTCTTAAATATTCCTTAATACATATTTATGTATATACATAAGACACAATAGTTTATTCAAATTAAATAAAAAATTATCAACAATTATTATGAAATTTTCCATCACAGAAAAAGAATGTCCAGAGAAATCTACTTAATAATCAATGTGGTTGCTACATTTTCAAATGAATGGAACAGAGGAAGTAAATGAAATAAGTAAATGATTTTGTTAAAGTAGAAAAAAATTGCCTTGATTTTTGGCTTATAATCTAAGACTATAAGATCAAGCTAGTTCAAAGATCTAACTGGCTATGTCATATAAATGAGTTGTATTGTGTCATGCTCACAGGATTTAAGATGCAGTTCATTCCCTTTACCACACATAGACATGCTCTTAGTCTACCAACATATCCATTACACTCTTCAGCCTTTTAAGAGATCCAACTTCAGCAGTATACTTAGAATAGACAGATCTCTGATAGAGAGAACTCATGCCCTGGCCTCACAACTCACAATACCCAGGGATAATTTGTAAATCTAAACTCTTCAAATTGAATGCATTTTAGGTTAGGGGTAATATATTAGAGGTATTCAGAAAATCTAAGTGCTTGTGAAAAACATATTGTATGCCAACCTCACAGAGGTTCCAATTTGCTCTCTAGGTCACCCCAAAGAAATTCTCCCTATGGGATTTTGCCTTTAGAGAGACAAAGTGAATTGATTCTGTTGAAATATTCATTAAATTAAAAGGCTTCATTTACTATTCTAAAAGCAATTAATCAGTTTTCCTCATTCACCATAGTACAGTACTAGCTACCACTCCACAAAAGGGCATTACTGCTCTAGGGAAAATGCAATGTATTGTAACAAAAATTGATAAGGTCTGTTAAGAAAGTTAGTTACAGACGTTAACAGTTAAATTTTTATAGGAATATAGAAAACTTTGAAATTGCCTGATTAATAAAAATGCTTGCAGATAACAATTGAAAAAAATTTTAAAGCAATAAAGAAAAAGAAATCATGGCTATTAATGATATTTTTGAAGGGTTTAAAATTTATTCAATATAACTTAAATCCAAGTGTAAGGAAAGACAATTTCTTAAAAAAAAAGTAAGAGTAAATACAAATTGAAATGAATCAAGTCCCCCCTCCCAAATATTTATAACAGTGATAACAGCAAGTACTCTTGATAATTAGGAAGATGCCAATTTCTCTAAAGTCTCTTTATGTTCACATATTTGTGATTAATTATTCTGGTAACAACATGTGGAGCACATCAATCCTAGGTCACCAGCTGAACATAGCCCAGGTCAACAGTTACACTATGTTGTAAACCAAAGATATATTCTTTTGACAGCATTTCAGTGTAATATATAAATCACTGAATGGCTTCAAGATAGTATGTAATGAAAAATTAATGCAGCTTTGCTAATTTAAGCAGAAACTCTAAACACAAAATTATAATTTAAAAATTTTGAATAAAGATGTATCTATAGAAATATGCAAATATCTGTATATATATGTGTGTGTGTATATGTATATATACATACAAGTACTTACATGTTTCTGTATGTCTGTATATACATATGCATATATGTACATATATATTTATAATGAGAAGTAGACCTAAGGAAAGCAGAGATGATACAATGAGAGAGTTATTTTAAAATTCAACATATCCAAATTAATTCTCTTTGATACTATAATAAAGAAAATTTTGCTGAATTTAGTTTAAACGAAAATGGCCAGAACATTACAGACCAGACTATCACCACAGAGAATAGCTGAACATATCACTCAACAGCCTGTGTGCTATCCTGTATTGTCCATTTTTGCAAATATCTAAAAGATTTTTTTTCCTTGTAATCAGCAAACATGCCTTGTAAATCTAATCAATTTCTTTGAGCTAAGTGACTAATGATGCTAATGAACAACCAATGGTATTAACTATAATGAACAACCAATAAATTTCACATATTTATAAATTTTAAGGTCTTTGATGAGGTTTCTTCCAAAAGACTTTTTAAAACGTGACTTAACAATTAATTACAGGGGAAAATCTGAGATGGTAAAAGAACTGACTTTAAAAAGTAAACAAAATCAAGCATTTCCTTGATGAACTCAGAGTACGTTATTAAGAGCTTTCTAAATCAAATGGAAAAGTGCGTGCATACGTAAATGTTGGGAGGCAGTGAACCGAGAGTGGTAGATTTGAGTCTCTCCAACTCAGAAAGCCTGTATGAAAATCCAAGTTCTGTCATGTACTAGCTGCACAACCCTAGGTCATCTATTAAACTCTCAAGACCTCAGTTTTCACAGCTGTATAATAGGGTAATGACAATACCTGTCTTCTGAATGAAATGAAGTGTCTTTAATGTGCTTTAACTACTGTGGTTGGAATGCAATGAGCAGGAACTAATGTCAACTTTTTACCTTTCATAGTATTACTCAAGTTGTTTTTATTTAATACCATATAAGATATTAATATAGAACAAGTCACAAGAGAGCTTTATTACATTGTCTGTGAAGATAAAAATATATAGACCATGGTTTGGAAAATAATTTGCAACAGAAGAACCAAACTATTTTCTAACACAAAGATACTGTATTCAGCTCTCAACTATAATAGCCCAAAGGGTCAAGCCAACAGTCACTAACTGAACTATTGTTAATTAAATGCTGACCTACCTCTAATGAACGAGGTGGTATCATGTTCATTACCCTACTTCACTTGATAACAACCTGTGACATAAGCATTATGGTTCTCACCTTTCAAAAAACTAGGGTTCAAAGAGCTTAAGTACTTGTCGAAGATCATAAATTCACAAGTAGGAAATCCAGGATTTATATAGACTTTTCTTTCGCCTACATCACAATAATTCCAGTTACTATAACAGAATACTAGTAACAGAATGTGGTCAGTACCTACAGCATCCTTTGAAATATTTGGTCACAACTCTTAATGAAAATACTACAAGCTCTGTGTTCTCTTTTGTTTCCCAATTTCTGCACATGCACTTTCCAATGCCTAAAATGTTACTTTTCTCTCAGCAGGGCTGAGACAAGGATGAGCTACTGAGGCACATGACCAGGTGCAAAATTCAGAGAAGTTAAAAAAAAAATTGAGACAAATCACATAATTGAATATATATTTTTAACATTTAAGAGATCTGCATAACTCCATAATCCAACACTTTCCAAAACAACAAAGCATAGTTAACAAATCATGCTTAGGAAAAAATCTGTTCGAAATGCAAAACAGACCCGTAACATCAATTTAAGTACATAAAGGTCATTAACATGGTTGCATATTCCACACTGCAAACCAACACGAATAAGTTACCATTTACTAAATTTGGTGTTCTGGCAAGAAAGAGAAGCCACAGTTGTCGGAAAAGACAAATTAAGTCTCCCTTCTCCAAATACATATCTGTTGTGAGGTTGGATTATCTTCATATCTTTCAACCAACCAACCAACCACCCAAACAGATTTCAATAAATGGAAAGGAGGAGGTATAAAAATCCAGCTGTCTTGTATTAAGCCAGATTTTAAATGGATTTGCCAAACAGTGCAATTTTTCTTACTAACTTTTATGAGAAAAGTATTATTTTTATTAGTGTCTATTATTTATGTTAATGTCTGGTGGGTTTATATTTGTGTTAAAAAATAATGAATATATATTTAAAAATTTCAGTTTTAATTTCTCCCATGGTAAATATCAATAGACATAAATCATATAAAAAAACAGTTCTTCAGGTTCTTGATAAATTTTACCAGTGTAAAGGGATCCTCAGATCAAAGTCTGAGAAATGCTACCATAAAATTTTTAAAAACAGGAACCAGTTGGTTTAAAACAATAGAAATGAAGGGAAAAAATACACTTCAAAGGACTCCGATTAATTTTATAATCATACCAAATTGTATGATTATATACACAAGCAAACCTAGGCGGTTGTGTAGAGTCAAGGTCAATGTACATGAAGTAACGGAAGAACAAATATTTGGGATTTAATGGAATTTATTCACTGACCCTGAAATGTCATCCCTGATTGTAGCATTGCATTTCTGTCTCCAGTGTCCTTTGCTATATAAGACTATATTTGGGGTGATCTAAATACATGCAAAAATATTCAAGTGTTTTAGGTAGATCTAATAAATTGGTATAAGAAAATAATACATATATATATATTTGTTTTATTTCAGAATGAAGTTTATCTTTGCAATTCACATTGGCATAAATGATGTGGTACTTACAGCTGAATTTTATTGTTGGGTAGTCTTGAGCTTGGTTCCTCAAAACTTCAAACTGCTTCCTTTGCCCTAGAGCACTGACCTAATAAAAATGTGATCACCGTATAGGTAGCAATCTATTACTTTACCAGTGACTCTTTATGTGAACACATAGCACAAGAGAAACTAATCTGTATATTAGAGAGGGAATGAATTAACATAAAATAAATGAAATTTACTATTAGAGTGAAATATTGCAATATTTGGGTTTGCCAATCTATTTGAGAAAATAGAATTGATAATTTTGTTCAAATTAAACCTTGAGCCTTTAGATAGTCTCTAATTTATATCAGACTGCTCTTAAAAATAAACTGTATAAATTCTATACTTGTGAGATACACTGGGCAATATGAATGACTTTGGAAACAAATTTATGTAATACATTTTGATATTTTTTTCCCTCTGTCTCTTTGTCTTTGCAAGGCAAAAATTACCTAGCTGAGTGACAAAAAAGTATCTCTCAACTGAAAAATTTACCAATCTCATGGAATTTCTAATAAAACGTATTAAAATGATTCTAAAGCATGCACTGAAATAAAATAACAAAGTATCCCAACACATTCTTTGCTAGTAGTGTATCTATATTAAAAAATAAAATAAAATATTCAAGGTAAACAGTGTCCTTAATCCATCTTTATGTTGAGTACTTAACGCAGAAAATAATATTGATCTGATTCATAATGATTTTGATATCACAAATTATGATATCTACTATTTAATATACTCTAATAAAAATAGCATCTAGGTATATTTCAACATTTTAATACACTTTGAGATTTTATAACTTTAGCTTCATGACCCTATTTGCTTAATTATCTGAAGCATTTATTCATGTGTCATAAATAATTTGATTATAGTTCCATTCCCAAACACTTTTTTGTTGTTTATTTTCTTACCTTCCTTAAACATCTCAACCTCAATGCTTAGGTATCTGAATTATGTCCTACATATTTCTATTTATCTTGAAAGGAAAATCAATAAATTATGATCTGATATAAGGCATTTAGGTACCAGAGTCCAAAGCAGTCTGAAGCCATATTTGAACATACTCTAACACAAACCTGCTGCAGCCTGACTTCCCACCCTCTCCTCCAGATACCATACTCATTCTTGCTTCATCTTGTTCATTTACCCTTCTTCCCCAATGAGCTTGCTCCCTTCTGCCATTTTCCTTGTCAAGCTGCAAATCCTATTAAATGGTTTTCTTGATTATTTCTGGGTGAAGTGATTATTTTTCTACATTTTTATACTCTTTTGTGATTAAGTTATCTATATGTCTCCTACATATTGAGGATATTTGAATTCTTAAAGGTTAGAGATAACACCTTATTGTTAAATCTTACTTTTGCTATACAGATCGCATTAATGGCCACAACTGGTCACACCTACCTGTATCCAAGCCTTCCACTAGCAACCGCCCCCCCCCCCCCACCCAACTCCCCACCAACTCAGGACTTGGGCATGTAGCTTACTTTGACCAATGCGGCAGTAGCCAATAACGTAATTGCATCATATGGGGTTCTTGCTGTCTCCAAGAACTTACCTATCTAGCCTGCTGGAAGGATCTGCGTGCAAAACCAAGTATCTCTATTCTATAGCAAGACTACTGCCAGATGGACAGCCAAATAAATACTTGTTTTGAGCCACTTAGTGTTGACATATAAAATTATTACGCCATTTATTAGAAAACTGATACACTATCCCTAGAACCTAAAACACAGCAACCTTACAGTACCCTGCACAGGTTCAACACTTAATGAGTAATTCTAGATAATGCTTCTAGATAATACACTCTATCTAGATAACTTCTAGATAACTCTAGATAGCTTCTAGATAACTCTAGATAACACATTCATAAACTAGTTGGAAATAATAACTGAAGGAAGCTGGCTTCTTTGAACATCTGCAATAGGCTAAGTAAGGTGCTAGGTAATTTCATTTTTATTCCATTTACTCCTTGCCACAATTATGTGAAGTAGTTGCTAAAAAACCCATTCTACAGGTAATGAAACAGAAGCTAAGAGAGATAATCTAGGTAGTACATAAAGTTTGAAAAGGGCTTAAATGATCACATACCATTCTGATAACAAGGTTTAGTTTGTTCATTATGTGGGAATTATATCACAGGCCCTTGAGGGGGAGGAGATATTAAATGAGTAAATATGTAATCATTTTTTAAAATAAGAATTGATGCTTTGTAAACAGTATGTTTTATGACACTGCTTTGGAATGCAATTTGAGGATACGCAAGGGAAGTTAGCCTACCTGTAAGTACTTTCATACTTTTATCTTCCTTCTTACATCATGCCACAGGTTTTTCCACTGTTCAACTTTTTTTTTCTTTTTTTACCAAGAACGTAGTGTATGTCTGGTACTGTGCAAGATACCTAGACGCTAGATATATGGTTGTGGACAAAACCAGTAGTATTTATCTTTTCAGTGATGGTAGTTTGAAGTCAGCCATGCAGGAGTATTTATACCCCAGTAAATGGCAAATGCTACAAATTGGGACTTCTGTTTTCTTTCTTCCTTTCTTTTTTCCTTGATAAAAAACAACTGTGAAATATTTACCACAATTCTTTTACTAGCCTTTGGCCCATATAAGAAAGGAAATTTGTATTTATATTGCATTCAAAAGCCCAGGTACAAAAGCATAAATTAATTAATTAATCCAGTTAAATAAAAAAGACTTCAGAAAAAAAAAACAAGTAAAAATCTATATAGTAGTTACAATAGACACAAATTATATATAAAGACAGCCCTACAATTTAAGGAAATTCAAAAGTACATTAAGGAATTTGAAAATATATAACAGGCAAACAAGATATACAGGCAGACATCAAACTATATACACATTAAGGCATAATGTGTTATTAGAAATGAAGACAGTTACTTCAGCCTGATAAAAGGAAGAACTGACTATATAAAATGGGCCTGAACTTTTGTACACCTAATAACAACTCTATAAAATGCAAGGCAAAACCAAAACTTGAGAAAATTATGAAGAAAAAATTTTAAAGCCATAATTATGTATCCACATTAATATAAATTTCTTATATATTTGTAAATAAGTCACACTAAAAGTTGATAAATGAAGATTAAAAAAGTGAAAAACACATTTATGGTCTATGAAAATCCAGCCAAAATGACTCAAGAATGTGCCTTGATTCAAGCATAAATGAAAGTTTATAAAAACAATCACATACCAGAGTAGATTAAGAAAAGAGATTGCAGCAATAAATAACATTAACAGTGAAAATGGTTCATAATTAAAGAAATTCTCTGAAGGATTTTCTATCAGTAAATTTTAAACTTGTAGGAAATGATCAAATGTGAGAACACTATAAAAATTACTAGAATTAGCTTAAGAAAATCTTAAATGTTGAATCAATAATGTACTCACTTTATATGCGCTCTTAACAGTCAAGGATTTTTACAAGCTCTACCTCACTTACAAGTTCGGTGTCATATTTAAACACATTGTTCCCCATTTTATGAAATTAGTACACATGATACCAAATCAGAGATGGACACTATGTAAATAATAAACTTAAGACATAAAATTATAACTATAGATTAAAAAAGTCCTATGTAAATATTAGCAAACAGAATCCATTATGTATTCAAAAATTAATATTACAACATGACTAATTTTGGTTTATCCTGGAAGTATAACAGTATCTAATTAAAAATCTATTATTGCAACCCATTACATTAACAAGTTAAAGAAAAAATATAATAATATCAGAAAATATATTTGAAATAATTTAAAATATATTCAAGATAACTCATTAGAAACTGTGAATAAAAAGAACTTCTTTAATCTGACAGAAGCACTTAATAAACAAACCCAGACTACATACTTGAGAGTGAAACAATATAAGAATTGTCCTTTTGGTCAAGAAGAAAGAGTTTTTTTCATCAAGTACTATAAGTCTTGGATAAACTCAGCTAAACAAGGAAAATAACATGTAAAATAATTGGAAAAGGTGGAAGAAAAATCATTTTTCATAAATAAGTTCATCTTTATAGAAAAATCAAATAGACCAATTCAGAAATTAATTAGAATTCAATAAAGTCAGTGGATATAATAATAATGTATAAAAATAAATTTAATTCCTATGCACCAAGAATAAATTAGAAATACACTTTTCTAAAAATAAATACATTTAGTCATATCATCCAAGAAAACATAGTACTTAGTACAATAATCTATAGAAAATACATATGCCTTTATGGAGAAAATCTTAAAAATTAATCAAAGTCATGAAAGACCATAACAAATAGAAAAAATATTCTATAATCAAAGCTAGGAAGACACATTATAGAAGATATCTATTTATTATAATCACTCTCATCTCAAAATTCCTGAAAATCTGATTCTCTAACATATAGAGATGATCTAAAGGCTAAAAACAGCCAATATAATTTTGAAGAAGAATAATGAAACATGTGACAAGTAGTTGTATGTCTGGGAGGAGGCAGCTGGGAAATCACTCTACTAGATATCAACAGTTTATAACAGTTTTTACTATTATAAAACTATATAATAGGTGGAATAACTAATTTTAGTGAGGGAGTATAAATTATATAAATATAAAAATACAAAATATATAAATATAATCAGTCTAGCTTGCATTCTTCACTATGGTGCTATACTTTCTTGTGTCCTTATTAATTCAATGTAACTTTGGAATAGGAATTTGCAGAATGCTAAAAGATAATAGGGACCCAGAACTCTATCCATTTATACATGGTAGAAAGGAAATAGTTAACAGCAAGATTGAGATCCATTGTCAACATTAAGAGGAAGATGCCCCACAAAAGGAAGAAAGAAGGCACCCTGATCAAATTGCCTCATAGACATTTTAATGATTTTCTAGCAAATGCATTAGTGATATTAGCTCATGGGAGAGGAAATGCCATTTTCTAGTGTGCCTAGGCTGTCTTACGAACAACCAATTTGGAATCTATGAATTCCTAGGGGCACAGCTCCCAAGGAAATGTAACTACTAGAATTTAAAACGGAGATTGTTCATGACTAATATAGCTCTCATCTTTGTAAGGGATGTGACTGCAAATCTCCCTGAAAGAGCTCAGTTAATCAGGGCCACAGTACTTCTACATATCACTATTTTGTTGTACGTGGATTTCTCAATTTTGGGTGTGTTTAAAATTATTGGTAAAGTTTGATATTAGGTCAGATCTATAATTTGTATGGGCCTGATTTGCCATTGTGATCATTTGTGTTTGCTCACATGCAAACTTGACAAATAGAAGACTTAGTCTTACAGATCAGTGGAAAAATTATGTACTCATCAATAATAGTTAGCTATCCATGTGGCCTAAATAAATTTGAAATCTTGTTTCCAGCCATAGATAAAAATGCAGATTATAACACCTGAACAGGAACTTAAACTTTATAACTTTTGTTATAAAGAACAGGAAAATATCTTAATGATCTCAGGATAGGAAAAAGTTCTTGAACAAGATATAAAAGATGCAAACCATTGAAAAAACTGATAAATTTGGATGCTTTGAAATTTAAAAAATTCTAGTTATCAAATCATACAAAAATAAAATTACAAAAGGGATCAGAGACAAATATTCACAATGTATAAAAGATCATTATCTGAATTTATAAGGAACTCATAATTTAAACAAAGATAGGCATTCCAATGGAAAATAAAATATATGAGTTGGCAATGAAAAATATATAAAACAAAAAAATTAATAAATATGCAAGATGTTCAGCCTCATGTTAATTAGGGAAATACAAGTTAATCACAATAAAATATTTTAGTTTCATTAATTGGTAAAAATTTAAAACTGACAATATTGTATTGACTATGTAGAATTATAGAAAACTTTATATACTGTTGGCTTGTAGTTATAAATTGATTTTAAACACAACCTTAGTAATTAATCTAGAAAAAGTTAGTAAAGTTTAAAATTTATGTATTCATTTCCACAAGATCGGGAGGGAAGATGGCGGCGTAGGAGGACGCTGGGCTCACCGTGCGTCCTGCTGATCACTTAGATTCCACCTACACCTGCCTAAATAACCCAGAAAACTGCCAGAGGATTAGCAGAACGGAGTCACCAGACCCAAGTGCAGACGAGAGGCCCACGGAAGAGGGTAGGAAGGGCGGCGAGGCGGTGCGCTCTCCACGGACTGGCGGGAGGGAGCCGGGGCGGAGGGGCGGCTCGCCAGCCAAGCAGAGCCCCCGAGTCCGGCTTGCAAAAGCGGAGGGGCCTGACGGACTGTGTTCCGACAGCAAGCGCGACTTAGCGTCTGGGAGGTCATAAGTTAACAGCTCTGCTCAGAAAGCGGGAAGGCTGGAGGACAAAGGGAGGGAGAGCTGCTGAGCCCCCGGACGACAGAGCTCAGTTTGGTGGGGAATAAAGGCGCTCGCCAACGCCATCTCCCCCGCCCATCCCCCAGCCAAAATCCCAAAGGGAACCGGTTCCTGCCAGGGAAATTGCTGGCTCTGCGCAAACACCCAACCCTGTGCTTCTGCGGAGCCAGACCTCCGGCAGCGGATCTGACTCCCTCCGGCTGCCACAGGGCCCCTCCTGAAGTGGATCACCTAAGGAGAAGCGAGCTAAGCCTGCCCCCCTGCCGCCGTGCACCTTGCCTACCCACCCCAGCTAATACGCCAGATCCCCAGCATCACAAGCCTGGCAGTGTGCAAGTAGCCCAGACGGGCCACACCACCCCACAGTGAATCCCGCCCCTAGGAGAGGGGAAGAGAAGGCACACACCAGTCTGACTGTGGCCCCAGCGGTGGGCTGGGGGCAGACATCAGGACTGACTGCGGCCCCGCCCACCAACTCCAGTTATACACCACAGCACAGGGGAAGTGCCCTGCAGGCCCTCACCACACCAGGGACAATCCAAAATGACCAAACGGAAGAATTCCCCTCAGAAGAATCTCCAGGAAATAACAACAGCCAATGAGCTGATCAAAAAGGATTTAAATAATATAACAGAAAGTGAATTTAGAATAATAGTCATAAAATTAATCGCTGGGCTTGAAAACAGTATACAGGACAGCAGAGAATCTCTTGCTACAGAGATCAAGGGACTAAGGAACAGTCACGAGGAGCTGAAAAACGCTTTAAATGAAATGCAAAACAAAATGGAAACCACCACAGCTCGGATGGAAGAGGCAGAGGAGAGAATAGGTGAACTAGAAGATAAAGTTATGGAAAAAGAGGAAGCTGAGAAAAAGAGAGATAAAAAAAATCCAGGAGTATGAGGGGAAAATTAGAGAACTAAGTGATACACTAAAAAGAAATAATATACGCATAATTGGTATCCCAGAGGAGGAAGAGAGAGGGAAAGGTGCTGAAGAGGTACTTGAAGAAATAATAGCTGAGAACTTCCCTGAACTGGGGAAGGAAAAAGGCATTGAAATCCAAGAGGCACAGAGAACTCCCTTCAGACGTAACTTGAATCAATCTTCTGCACGACATACCATAGTGAAACTGGCAAAATACAAGGATAAAGAGAAAATTCTGAAAGCAGCAAGGGGTAAACGTGCCCTCACATATAAAGGGAGACCTATAAGACTCGTGACTGATCTCTCTTTTGAAACTTGGCAGGCCAGAAAGAATTGGCACGAGATTTTCAGTGTGCTAGACAGCAAAAATATGCAGCCGAGAATCCTTTATCCAGCAAGTCTGTCATTTAGAATAGAAGGAGAGATAAAGGTCTTCCCAAACAAACAAAAACTGAAGGAATTTGTCACCACTAAACCAGCCCTACAAGAGATCCTAAGGGGGACCCTGTGAGACAAAGTACCAGAGACATCACTACAAGCATAAAACATACAGACATCACAATGACTCTAAACTCGTATCTTTCTATAATAACACTGAATGTAAATGGATTAAATGCGCCAACCAAAAGACATAGGGTATCAGAATGGATTAAAAAACAAGACCCATCTATTTGCTGTCTACAAGAGACTCATTTTAGACCTGAGGACACCTTTAGATTCAGAGTGAGGGGATGGAGAACTATTTATCATGCTACTGGAAGCCAAAAGAAAGCTGGAGTAGCCATACTTATATCAGACAAACTAGACTTTAAATTAAAGGCTGTAACAAGAGATGAAGAAGGACATTATATAATAGTTACAGGGTCTATCCATCAGGAAGAGCTAACAATTATAAATGTCTATGCGCCGAATACCGGAGCCCCCAAGTATATAAAACAATTACTCATAAACAGAAGCAACCTTATTGATAAGAATGTGGTAATTGCAGGGGACTTTAACACCCCACTTACAGAAATGGATAGATCATCTAGACACACGGTCAATAAAGAAACAAGGGCCCTGAATGAGACATTGGATCACATGGACTTGACAGATATATTTAGAACTCTGCATCCCAAAGCAACAGAATATACTTTCTTCTCGAGTGCACATGGAACATTCTCCAAGATAGATCATATACTGGGTCACAAAACAGCCCTTCATAAGTTTACAAGAATTGAAATTATACCATGCATACTTTCAGACCACAATGCTATGAAGCTTGAAATCAACCACAGGAAAAAGTCTGGAAAACCTCCAAAAGCATGGAGGTTAAAGAACACCCTACTAACGAATGAGTGGGTCAACCAGGCAATTAGAGAAGAAATTAAAAAATATATGGAAACAAACGAAAATGAAAATACAACAATCCAAACGATTTGGGATGCAGCGAAGGCAGTCTTGAGAGGAAAATACATTGCAATCCAGGCCTATCTCAAGAAACAAGAAAAATCCCAAATACAAAATCTAACAGCACACCTAAAGGAAATAGAAGCAGAACAGCAAAGGCAGCCTAAACCCAGCAGAAGAAGAGAAATAATAAAGATCAGAGCAGAAATAAACAATATAGAATCTAAAAAAACTGTAGAGCAGATCAACGAAACCAAGAGTTGGTTTTTTGAAAAAATAAACAAAATTGACAAACCTCTAGCCAGGCTTCTCAAAAAGAAAAGGGAGATGACCCAAATAGATAAAATCATGAAGGAAAATGGAATTCTTACAACCAATCCCTCAGAGATACAAACAATTATCAGGGAATACTATGAAAAATTATATGCCAACCAATTGGACAACCTGGAAGAAATGGACAAATTCCTGAACACCCACACTCTTCCAAAACTCAATCAGGAGGAAATAGAAAGCTTGAACAGACCCATAACCAGCTAAGAAATTGAATCAGTTATCAAAAATCTCCCAACAAATAAGAGTCCAGGACCAGATGGCTTCCCAGGGGAGTTCTACCAGACGTTTAAAGCAGAGATAATACCTATCCTTCTCAAGCTATTCCAAGAAATAGAAAGGGAAGGAAAACTTCCAGACTCATTCTATGAAGCCAGTATTACTTTGATTCCTAAACCAGACAGAGACCCAGTAAATAAAGAGAACTACCGGCCAATATCCCTGATGAATATGGATGCAAAAATTCTCAATAAGATACTAGCAAATCGAATTCAACAGCATATAAAAAGAATTATTCACCATGATCAAGTGGGATTCATTCCTGGGATGCAGGGCTGGTTCAACATTCGCAAATCAATCAACGTGATACATCACATTAACAAAAAAAAGAGAAGAACCATATGATCCTGTCAATCGATGCAGAAAAGGCCTTTGACAAAATCCAGCACCCTTTCTTAATAAAAACCCTTGAGAAAGTCGGGATAGAAGGAACATACTTAAAGATCATAAAAGCCATTTATGAAAAGCCCACAGCTAATATCATCCTCAACGGGGAAAAACTGAGAGCTTTTTCCCTGAGATCAGGAACACGACAGGGATGCCCACTCTCACCGCTGTTGTTTAACATAGTGCTGGAAGTTCTAGCATCAGCAATCAGACAACAAAAGGAAATCAAAGGCATCCAAATTGGCAAAGATGAAGTCAAGCTTTCGCTTTTTGCAGATGACATGATATTATACATGGAAAATCCGATAGACTCCACCAAAAGTCTGCTAGAACTGATACATGAATTCAGCAAAGTTGCAGGATACAAAATCAATGTACAGAAATCAGTTGCATTCTTATACACTAACAATGAAGCAACAGAAAGACAAATAAAGAAACTGATCCCATTCACAATTGCACCAAGAAGCATAAAATACCTAGGAATAAATCTAACCAAAGATGTAAAGGACCTGTATGCTGAAAACTATAGAAAGCTTATGAAGGTAATTGAAGAAGATAAAGAAATGGAAAGACATTCCCTGCTCATGGATTGGAAAAATAAATATTGTCAAAATGTCAATACTACCCAAAGCTATCTACATATTCAATGCAATCCCAATCAAAATTGCACCAGCATTCTTCTCAAAACTAGAACAAGCAATTCTAAAATTCATATGGAATCACAAAAGACCCCGAATAGCCAAAGGAAGTTTGAAGAAGAAGACCAAAGCAGGAGGCATCACAATCCCAGACTTTAGCCTCTACTACAAAGCTGTCATCATCAAGACAGCATGGTATTGGCACAAAAACAGACACACAGACCAATGGAATAGAATAGAAACCCCAGAACTAGACCCACAAACGTATGGCCAACTCATCTTTGACAAAGCAGGAAAGAACATCCAATGGAAAAAAGACAGCCTCTTTAACAAATGGTGCTGGGAGAACTGGACAGCAACATGCAGAAGGTTGAAACTAGACCACTTTCTCACACCATTTACAAAAATAAACTCAAAATGGATAAAGGACCTAAATGTGAGACAGGAAACCATCAAAACCTTAGAGGAGAAAGCAGGAAAAGACCTCTCTGACCTCAGCCGTAGCAATCTCTTACTCGACACATCCCCAAAGGCAAGGGAATTAAAAGCAAAAGTGAATTACTGGGACCTTATGAAGATAAAAAGCTTCTGCACAGCAAAGGAAACAACCAACAAAACTAAAAGGCAACCAACGGAATGGGAAAAGATATTTGCAAATGACATATCGGACAAAGGGCTAGTATCTAAAATCTATAAAGAGCTCACCAAACTCCACACCCGAAAAACAAATAACCCAGTGAAGAAATGGGCAGAAAACATGAATAGACACTTCTCTAAAGAAGACATCCAGATGGCCAACAGGCACATGAAAAGATGTTCAGCGTCGCTCCTTATCAGGGAAATACAAATCAAAACCACACTCAGGTATCACCTCACGCCAGTCAGAGTGGCCAAAATGAACAAATCAGGAGACTCTAGATGCTGGAGAGGATGTGGAGAAACGGGAACCCTCTTGCACTGTTGGTGGGAATGCAAATTGGTGCAGCCGCTCTGGAAAGCAGTGTGGAGGTTCCTCAGAAAATTAAAAATAGACCTACCCTATGACCCAGCAATAGCACTGCTAGGAATTTACCCAAGGGATACAGGAGTACTGATGCATAGGGGCACTTGTACCCCAATGTTCATAGCAGCACTCTCAACAATAGCCAAATTATGGAAAGAGCCTAAATGTCCATCAACTGATGAATGGATAAAGAAATTGTGGTTTATATACACAATGGAATACTATGTGGCAATGAGAAAAAATGAAATATGGCCTTTTGTAGCAACGTGGATGGAACTGGAGAGTGTAATGCTAAGTGAAATAAGCCATACAGAGAAGGACAGATACCATATGGTTTCACTCTTATGTGGATCCTGAGAAACTCAACAGGAACCCATGGGGGAGGGGAAGGAAAAAAAAAAAAAAAGACGTTAGAGTGGGAGAGAGCCAAAGCATAAGAGACTGTTAAAAACTGAGAACAAACTGAGGGTTGATGGGGGGTGGGAGGGAGGGGAGGGTGGTTGATGGGTATTGAGGAGGGCCCCTTTTGGGATGAGCACTGGGTGTTGTATGGAAACCAATTTGTCAATAAATTTCATATATATAAAAAAAAATTATGTATTCTACTACTCAGCAATTACTAGGTGTAAATACTAAGAGTAACTCTTATATACAAAGAGACATAAGAATATTCCTTGGAGAATTGCTTTTAATATCAAAATGTGGTAATACCCTAAATGTCTACACACAGAAAATAAATGGATTGATAAATTGTGGCATATTTATACAATGAAATGCAATATGGAAAATGAATGGCTAATGCTACATATATCAACATGATTTAATCTCACAGCTTTTTTTTTTTTGCCAAATTAAAGTTGCAGAAAGATATATACTGTATGTTAATATTATAGAAACATGCATATTTGGGGGCTCATGGATAGATATGTGATAAAAGTATAAAAATCTCCATGGAATTTATGAATTTCAACTTCAGAATCAAGTTTACAGCTGAAGCAAGTGGAGAGGGAACTGGATTGGGTTATTTTTCACAAAAAAAAACTTTAATTCTATCAATACTATTTTATGTTTAATCTCTACATGTGGCATTTTGGGTCTTCATTGCCTTATTGTCTATACTTTTTATATGGTTTAAACTTGAATCTGAAGTTAACATAAACAGAGCTTTTCTGTTTCAATCTAATATCTGTATTAAAAAAACGGTTTTCAGAAAAATTGAAAACTCAGTCCTGCATTTTAGGGAAATTGGCCATTCAATTTTGAAAGTTAGTAGCCGCCTTGCTACTTGCAAGAAACATTGGTGGCAGCTCTGTCACTCATTTGTGATGCACAGGTCCCACAGATAATGTACAACTGCTCTGCAATGACAGCCTTCTCTGCAGGCAGTGCTGCAGATGAGCGCAAAATCCAAAATCATGAAACACTTGGGAAACATAAACTACTGCTAGTGAGAGTCAAAATGCATGAAAAAATGTCTGTTTCAAATATTATTTCATAGAAATAGTGGGAAATACATATAAGAAAATTACCCAGAATTCAAAACATAAAAAGATATAAATATATGAAAAAGATAAAAATATGGATAAGAACAAAATAATGATAATGTTTGTGTTCCTTGCTACATCCCCAGAGCTTATAACAAGGCCTAGCACAGAGGAGGATTTCAATAGTGAAAATATGAATAAAGCAATGAGTAAATCAGCTCATAAGACTTTAATTCAGAGGAGATATCTAGGCTGGAAATATAAATGTGGGATTTGTTGGACTATAAATGATATTTAAAGTGCCAACATTTATAGTCAGAGTAAAGAATGAAGAGCATGCAAAGAAGATTGAGATGAGAACAGGAAGAGTTAGGAAGAAGCTCACAAGTGTACCCTTATTATGGATTTCTCTTTCCAGACAATAATAATGATAAATTACACACCTCAGAGCCTCCTTCCAAGCACCACACTCTCCCACCTGCCCTACACACATACATACTTTCTTAGCAGGGAAGGGTGCACTATTCTTCAACTATGATCACTAATGTGGCAAATCTTGCCATTCCATGCTGTTATACAACTGAAACGTTGAGTTCCCTGATCACACAAGGGGAGGAGTTGATGTTTTCCCCAGTTATGGTGCTGAACTGACAGCATAGGTCTGAAAACAAAACTTCTGCCATTTCAGGTCTTCTGTATCCCCTCCTCTAATCACACCAGCAGAAGGGCTGGTTTTTCCATCATCATGCAAGTTGAAAACCCGGAACTCAATTGTCAGGGTGCCACCACAGTCTGACATACAGACCTGACCAATTACTGTGAGATCCCTCAAGAGCATGATGGACAAGAGGAATCCCTTCTTCTTGGGTTATCCCTAGTGAATATTGTTCCACAAGGTCAGGTGTGGGAACTGACTGAGAACCTGGCCTTGTTTGCTCAGCAGGTAAGCCAGACATTCTACCAAAGTATTTGAAGGAAAAATACAAAAGATGGTTTCGAAATTCTACACTTGTATGTGGATCAATCTCTATACAGATACTGGATAACAAACCTAGTGAACTTTCTTTTAGAAGTTCAACAAGAATGAAGGGGGAAATCTCAAATTTTATCTTTTTTTTTCTGCTTCCTTTTCTCCCTCCCTCCTTCCTTCTCTTCCCCCACATCTCTCTCTCTATCTTATTTGTCTGTCTCTCTCTTGTCTCTTCCCACATAAACACACATAAGCACACACAGACACACTTTACCACATTAACTACTACTACTGTATGCACTTTGTGCATTCTGCAAAGTAACTCAGACAATTATTTTTTTTGGATATAAATAAGAATGTAATGGTTGATTTAAATGTAGATTCTGCCCTCAAGAAACTTAAAGTATACTAAGAATTTTTAATGCACATAAATAATTCTAGTAGAATATAATTCCATTTAGAATGTTCCATGATTTATTTGTAAATTACTAACATTTACCAAATGCTTATTATTTGTCAGGCACTGTTCCAATTATTTTAATATTTATTATCTCACTTAATCCTTACTTCAATTATGGAAGGTAGACAGATATTATTATTCTTCATATGTTGCCAGCTAAAGTGACTGGGACTCAAATGTGTAAGTTGTTTTTCCAAGACTGTTTATCTTATAGATAGCATACTTAGAAGTTTACCCAAATAGGCTGACCCCATAGCTTTTGGGTGTACTCTGAGAAAAGACAAGCTTCAAGGATCATGAGGTGGTTTTGTAGCAGGAAATAACACTTGAATTTAGTTTCAAAAAAGGATTATCTTACCATATATGGATTAGTCTTAAGGATTAACACCAATATTATTCCTACAAATGAGACCATACATTAGGTAGAAGCTAGACCTGAGCAGTGGAAGGAATGCTGGAGGTAGAGTCACAAGTCCTTGAAGGAGAATAATAGAAACACGAGCTAGAGATAAGGATGGTAACAAATAAGCTATGCATAAAAAGCCCAGGGCACAACATCCTGACCTTGTAGCTTCTAAGACCTTGGGGCTGACAAATCAAGAGACACAAGTGTGGAGCATACACTCTCCTCTTCCATCTCTGTCCCACGGCAGCCCCCTGTACTCATTGTAATACATCCGCACTGCAGTTATAGCTCCCAGCCCATGGAGAAAGGCTGCCACCACAGGTTAAGGCACAAACCCTATAGGGTCAAAAGCTTCCTGTCCCTATCAGTGGGAGGAGTCCCCCGAAGGACTGGAAGCAGCCTCCCTTAGAGACCACCCCTCTGTACATCACATCTCCTCCCAGCTCAGAGACACTCAATAACATCCAATTCCCAAACAACCTAGGGGGTGGCTCTGTCTCCTGGAACCTGCTGGCTCTCCCACCTTGAGAGTATACTTTTGCCTTAATAAACTGCTTTGGGCTTTCTCCTTTCCTTCTGGCTGTCTATTCCAGCATGGATCCCCACGTAAATCTTCTTGTGAGGAATCCAAGGACAGAGACCTCCATTCACACAACAGATTCCGCCACCGGTAACACATCAAATTAGTTTTAAGATATTTTACAACTCTATTTTTTTCTTATGCATACTCATATATGGCCATATTGAACTGGAAATATAAATATGAACCTATTTGTTTCTTTTCAAAAATATGTGTATACTTAAAACTTAAAAGCTATGAGTATTTAATAGGAATGAACCCTCATTTTGTCCTTAACTACCAAGAACCCAAAGCTCCTTGAGCTGATTCTAGGTCTGACACAGGAAATATACAAATTTTGTAACTACTGTTGCCCCAGAAAATATGGAACATTTTCAAAGACCAATTGGTTATGCAAAACAAACAAACAAACAACACACAAACAAACAAAAAACCACAGGAGCCAATATTAAGGGACTCTAGGCAAAGATAAAACAATGTAAGCAGAAAAAAACAGTAATAAACACAACTAATTTAAACACTGATTAATGATACCTAGGAGTTTTAAAATATATTGCTTTTAAAAGAGAGAAAGCAAAATAAAGGCAAAAACAACTCACTGAACCCCACCGGAAATAACTAGGGAACTAACTCCTTATGCTGAAACAAAGCAAATAGAAGAAAAAATTAAACATCTATCCTCTATTTTCCAAGTGATGGGCATTTCAGAATAACCTAATGGCACTAGTTGATATGAAAAATTCTCTTCTTCAGAGAAGGCATGTTGAAATAAACAAGTAAATATTTTGTGCCCTTTAATGAAATAATAAACTCGGTCAATGAGTACTAGTAGGTACAGCCAATAAATTAAAGGTTCATAGTAGAGAATTTTACAACGGGAGTGAGCTGGTTCATTTTATGTGTCAACTTGAATGGGCCACAGGATGCTTATTTGGTCATTTGGTCAAACAATATTCTGGGTGTGTCTGTGAGGGTGTTTCTGAATGAGATTAATATCTAGATCCCTAAACTGAGTAAAACAAATTGCTCTCATTAATGTGGGTGGGCCTCATCCAAATAGTTGAAAGCATGAATAAAATAAAAAAGCTGAACCTCTCTGGGGCAAGGAAAACTCCTTCAGCCTGACTGCCTGGGAGCTGGGACATCAGGTTTTTTCCTGCCTTTGGATTCATACTGAAACATCAGCTCTTCCTGGGTCTCAAGCAGGATTCAGACTAGAACCACAGCCATAGCTCTCGTGGGTCTCCAGATTGCTGACTGTGGATCTTGGGACTTGCCTGTCTCCATAATTATGGGAACCAATTTCTTATAATAAATCACTATAAAAATATGTATGTGCATATGTATACAGTTGACCCTTGAACAATACAGATTTTAACTGTGTGGGTCCACTTACATGCAGATTTTTCTTTTATAAATACAGTACTATATTGCAAATGTACTTCTTACTTTACTTGTAAGAATATAGTATGTAATACATATGACATATAAACTATGTGTTAATCAACTGTTTATGTTATCAGTAAGGCTTCTGGTCAATAGTAGGTTATCAGTGGTTAAGTTTCAGGGGTGCCCAAAGTTATAAATGGATTTTCAACCAGCTCTAACCCCTACATTGTTAAAGGGTTCAATGTGTATTCTATTGGTCCTGTGTCTCTGGAGAACCCTATTTGGTACTGAAAGTGGTTCTACAGAAAAGGAATGTTAAGGATAAGTTTTCTGAATTCTTTCTAGAGTTCTGAATCTCTCTAATATGATAAAATTTAAGGATGCTAATGACTCTATTCCCAGCAGTAAAGAAGGCACTGATAGTCCATAGTGTAATCTGGTGATAGAGATTCTCAAAATATCACCATTGAATACTTCTACTAATCAACCAACTCTAAAAAGCAAGGATCTAGGTGATGGTGTATATAATATGTCCAAACACACAGGACAAAATAATGAATATAATAAGATTGGCTGGTTGCTCCTAATATTACTGGAGAAAGTAAAGACTACACTTCTCAGCTCAAACACTGCACCAATGACCAGAAAGCTATTATGTATGTGTTGGAAAAGATCTCCTTGGAATTCAAAGGCAGCGTATTTCTATTATGGCTGCGTCACCCTCACCCATTTACCAAACTATCCAAAAAGCTGCTAGTTTTGAGGGGGGCCCAGACCAAGAGAACGCTCTGCAAAGGGTCCAAGCTGCTGTGCAGGGGGCTCTGCTGCTTGAGCCATTTGATCCAGCAGGTCGGAAGGTGCCTCCAGTCTCAGTAGCAGACAGGGATGCTGTTTGAAGTAACAGTAAGGATTGTGGGGTGATGGTAAAAATCGAAGCTCAGCCTCAAAATATGGATAGTTTTGTCACTGGAAAACAATGACAATAGAGGACAAGGAAGAAAAAACTACAGTCAATATTAGCATGCTTAGGGGCGCCTGGGTGGCTCAGTCTGTTAAGCATCTGATTCTTGATTTCAGCTAGGTTCACGATCTCACAATTTGTGGGTTCAAGCCCCACATTGGGCTCTGTGATGACAGTAGGGAGCCTCCTTGGGATTCTCCCTCTCGCTCTCTCTCTGCTCCCCCACCCCCACTTTCTCTTTCTCTCTCTCTCTCAAAATAAATAAATAAAAACTTTTAAAAACTAATAGCATCTTTAAAGGAGCTTTGAAAAAATAAATAATAAAAAAATAAAATTAAAAAAAAAAAGAAGCTTTGGCAGTGGCAGAAATCATAAACTGTGGAAAAGGAGGCTGAAAAGCTAAGTCAAGGCTTATATTAGAAACCTCAATTGTTAGAATGAATAACTTGATACCCACTGTCTTGTCACAGGGAATGATGGCTGTCTTTCCTTAAGCATGCTCCCTTGGCAACTGAACCCCTGTAGTTTGGCTACCCAAAATGAAAACATTTCCTAGCCTCCTTTTCAGCGGTGTGCCCTCATCTGACTCAGTTACTAGGAATGATACAAAGGCAGAAATTCCAAGAAGCGTCCTCAGAGAAGAAGTCCATGGCCTGCCTTCCGTCCCCTCCTCCTTGTAGCCTATACATGGATCAGAAGTCTGGACCTGGACTATTCATCTTGGACCATGAGATTAAGCCTGTACTGTAGGAATGACAAAACAGTGATCTGGAAGTAGTCTGGATTCCTAAGATCTTTATGGGTCAGAGCTCTGAACTGCTGTAGCCATTATTGTGTTGCATTGTGGGTCACTGACAGCTGCAACTAATACAGAAACAAATTGTTTTTTGTTTGTATGTTTGTCCTATTAAACCAGGGGATGACATCGTTAAGGTTTTGTGTGCATAGACAGGAGCGGATAAAAGGAGAAGCTTTTGAAAAAACACAGGTAAGATAGAATAAGACTCTAAAACAAGACTATTGACAACAAAGTTCATGCCCGAGAGATAACTGTATGATTTTGAGTCCAGGTGTCTAGAATAATACTGAAGCCTCTAAGTTTGAGAAAAGGATGATTTGTGCACGTGTGTGCTTGTGTGTACATGTGTGTGTACATGTGTGTGTATTTGACCTGACCAGGATGGCTCTTAGAATCTCAATAATTTTATGTATTACAATTCACCTGTCTCCTTGGAAAAAGCAACTGGATCATAAAAATGGTTGAATTACAATATAACCAAATCTGTACCTTAGGAAGATTTATACAAATCCGCCTACCTACCTACTAGGTAGAATAGCAGGGATACTTGAGCTCTTGTTACTGTGGCCCATTACCTAAGTAATTCTGGAGTATGACAGAGAATTTTCTCATTTAAAGAAGAAAGCTGGGGCATTGGCGTGACTCAGCTGGGTGAGTGTCGGACTTCAGCTCAGGTCACAGTATGTGAGTTAGACCTCCACAATGGGCTCTAGGCTGACAGCTCAGAGCCTGGAGCCTGCTTTGGATTCTGTGTCTCCCTCTCTCTCTGCTCCTCCCCTGCTTGCTCTCTCTCTCTCTCTCTCTCTCTCTCTCAAAAATAAATAAATATTAAAAATAATTTTAAGAAAAAAGAAGAAGAAAGCTAACATATGTACCAGAGTAGTTTAGCAGCCTGCCTATTCTAAATCAGTGTTACTCATCCTTGGCAATTGGGTCCAATAATTTTGTGTTGTGGGCATGTTCCCGCTCGTTGTAGGATGTTCAGCAACCTCCAGGCCTCTCTACCCACTAAATGCCTAACACTCTTCCTCTCCCCTTCCCCACAGTTGTGGCAGCCAAAAATATCTCCAAACATTGTCAAATACACTTTGAGGGATAAAATCTCCCCCAGTACAGAAACTGGTTGGAGGGTATAGTAAGAAAAGCATGTTTTTCACTTGGTTTGGTTCTTTTTTGTTACTCCAGTCTTTCTTTTGTTCTTGATCCTGGAATGTGATACATGAACTCAAACAAGACCTCTTTATGGAAAAGGAATTGCAGTCTGATACTTCATCTCTATCTGCATCATCTCCAACAGTGATAGGGCCAGTAGACAAAGACTGAAGCATGCCCATAATAAAGAGTGGCTGTCATCATTGTGATTTGTAAATAAGGGCAATATATACCAAGTCAAAAATGTTCCCCTTCTTCATTTGTTCTGAAACTTTTGAGGTATTTAGTTATCTGTTTCTAAGGCCTCCTTTTGACTATGCAATTCCCCACACTCTGGTTTTAGATTCTGATCTCCTGTACAAGAGAAGTAGGATTATTTAAATTTTTTTGCACACAGTTCTGTACAGCATCATAGGTGCCTGGGCCTCTTCATAACATCAGCTACACTGATAGCAATGGTGTCAGTCTGCTTTTCATCTCTTTCCAATAACACCCACCACGACATGCATGATACATTGTTCATTTTTATAACTATTTTTTTCATTCTGGAATAGAATTCTATAGTTTCAAAGCAAAATAGGATTCCTGAGTCTCACACAAAAGATGTGATCAGGGACCCAACTGTGCCTTCCCTTGGGTCTAACTTTGAGTCATTACTGTGTTGTATGTTTATGAAGTAGTCGGCATCCTCTGCTCAGAGTAATTATTGTTCTCTTCAGTTATAGCTAAAGCTGATATAAAGAACACACCCGACAAAAATTACACTGAGGCATCTGGATTTCTCTAGAGAATTTTAAGAATATCTGCATTGCCATGTTCCAAAGAGGCTCTATATAGTGCCTCTTACTTTACACTGACAATGTCATAAACAATTACAGTAGTCTGGCAGTCACTATCGAAAGATCTCTAGCCATGTTTCAAAGGGTTTATGGTCAGCCATTGAAATACATTTTCTCCCACATAGGTATGGACGGAATTCCATCACTCCAAGTGTTCTGCTTCAGAATTGTTCTCAAGTAGAATAAAATTTCCATCTTTTTCTGGTGAAGCAGGAAATGTTTGTACACTGGTTTATTCACTGTAGCAGGGTACCAACCCAGTGAACTGCCTTGCTCAGCAACTTCCTCTGAGACTATATACAGAAGTCCCCCCTCACCTGTCATTTCACTTGCCATGGTTTCAGTTACCTGCATTTAACTGTAGACCGGAAGCAGGTGATCTCCCTTCTGATGATATGTCAGAAGGTTAACGGTAGCCTAAAGCTAAGTCACAATACCTGTGTCATTCTCCTCACTCCATCTCATCTCATAGGTATTTTATCAGCTCACTTCATCACAAAAAGAAGGTTGAGTGCAGTACACTTTGAGGCAGAGAGACCATATTCACATAGCTTTTATTTCAGTATATTGTTATAATTGTTATATTTTATTATTGTTGTTGTTAATCATAGGTAGGTATGTACAGGAAAAAAGACATTATATATAGGGCTTGGTACTATCCATGGTTTCAAACATCTACTGGAGGTCTTGGAATGTAGCCCCTGTGGATAAGGGGGGAATACTGTACTTCTCCACAAATAATCTCCACCAACCACAGTTCCAGCATAGAGAATCATAATGTGCTAACATCTGGGCAGGTGCTCTTGTGACCTTTCCAGTGCTACACAGATTTCCCTATGGTGACAATTGCATTCAGACAACAGTGAAATCTAGATTCAGTGATGCAACAAGGCACAGTTCAGCAGGCATCTATGAATCTTATGTACAATTTCGTGCATGAAAATAGTTCCAAGAGGGGAGAAAAAGGAAATGGGTGTTTTTATTCAGAGCTAGTGTTTCAATGCCTGTCTAAAAGAGTCTATTGAAAGAAAAAAAAATCTTAATTTGACTTGTTCTTGCTCATTCTCTTCCCCTTTTTAACAGATAGATTTGGGGTTTGAACTGAACATACTTCCATCAAGCATTCCATCTTAGTTACCATCTGAGAAATTCAAAGAAGAATTTTAGACACACTGTCACATTTCTTTGTACATAACACCTAAAGGAAGTTAATTGAATCAACAATTTAAATACAGACAACCTATCGCAATACAGATGGTTTTGGCGAAGAGAAGGTGAAAATGAATCACTCAATAGCAGGTTGGCAGATAAAATACAGAATACCCTGTTGAGTTTTAATTTCAGATAAACAACACATTTCAAATTTTAGCATAAAGATGTCCCAAATATTGTCTGGAGTATACTTACAATAAGATAATTTTTATCATAAGTTCAAATTTAACTGGAAAAATCCTGTATTTTTATTTGCAAAATTTGACAATCTTAATCAGTGAAGGCAAATGAGAAAAATATATGTTAAAATCTGGCCAAACTAGAATGCCAGTATCACTGTATTTAAACATCTGAAGTTACTCCCTTTATTTTCAAGCTCCATAATATAAAATATTTAGAACAAATAAAAGGAGATGCTTCACTCAGCAGGCAGTCACCTTGTGAAATTCACTGTCACCATAGGTCACTGGGCTGGATAATTTTATGACCAATAATAACATTTGTCTGAATGCATGCTGAGAAAAGGTAATCAAATCTCACACTTTAGGGAATAAGTTGCTCATTGCAGAAATTGGGAGGGAATGACTTCCTGCACAATTGGCTAGGGGTATTATGAGGTTTATGGTCATTGTCAGAGAGGCCGCCTACCTCCATGGATCTGTACAAAGGCTGACTAATCAATGAGTGTTGTCCCAAAAATTGATGCAAAATTCACTATTATGAGGTTGATTGTGATGATAAAAATAATGATGCACAGACTTATTTAAAGGAGCCCACTCATGTATTTGTGAGGATAAAATAGTGAATTTAAGGTTATTTTGAATGATACAAACTCAGTAAATATATTCATATTTATAAGTTATATAATAATCATTTTTTTCTTTTTTGAGTCAGAATTATAGAAAGTAAGAAGAAGTAGAAACTGTTCACTAGCTCCAGAGAAGGAGATCCCCTCCCCTCTTGAATAGGATTTCTGCCTTTCCTTACAGCCTCACTGCATCCACAAATTAATCTCAGTTTTACAGCATCAAGGTAGGACAAGATTATACATAATGGTAACTGAAGTCATATAAGAAAGGTGATTTCACAAAATTTTGAAAAAGCAAAGCTTGCCTATTCTTTCCAGGTATCAGTATCTCCTTTTGTCTCATAATGAATCTACATTTGCCATGCTCTCTTGGTTCCTTTTCACAAAGAAAATAGTATGATAAATTCATTCTAAAGTAAAACTAATCTCATTGAGTGGAATCCTGTAAGGAAAGTCCTAGGGAAAGGAGGTGGGGAGAGGCAGTGACTTACCCAAAGCAATGAATGTCTAATGATAAAATTTCAGGAGCTGCCCGGGAAATTCCTTAATGTTCTTCAAATCCCTTCATATTCAAAACTTTCTATTTCACTTACGTATAAGGTTATTATTACATTTTGAGCCCCTCTATCTCTCTGATTCCTGAGTTGGATTATATTGACTGAGTCTGATGAGTGACTTAAGGCAAAGAAAAAAAACCAATGCAATGTCAGAATGATGTGTCCTATCTACTTCTCTAATTCTGAGAGGACACAAATAAGCCAAAGTAAGCAAAAACAAATTCATGATTTTTGATTTTGATTTTTGTTCCCAATTAACATTTATCATTGAATTATTATTAAATATCAATATATCATTTAAATTGCAAGCTAATTTTCAGTCATTTACTTAGTTTAAGAGAAACGATATGCGGGATAAATAGCAATTAGTAGGTTTAATATATATTTTTTCCAAGATCCCAAAGATTAATATAATACATAAAAAATAACTTGAAGAAAAAAAAGGAATAACATGCATTTTAACAAATAGAATCTCTAGGTACAATTAAGCAATTGTCCATTGACTCCATCAAAATAACATAGCATTTATTATTATTTTTTTTGTTCTAAAATAAATCTAGTTGTTCCCATATTAACTAGTTCTAGCTACTGGAAACCAGCTAAAATGCAATGTATTGTATATAACTAATATCCGAGATAAAATAGATAAACAAGGAAGGATTTAAGTATAAAGACATAAATAATTTCCTATTTCTTGAATGAAACTTTTCCTTAACATAGACATAAGTGATATAATCAAAGACATTGAAACCATTGTCAAAATCTCAATGATTAGTTTAGTATTGTTTGTTGTTGAGACAAAGAGAAATATTTGGATTAAAAATGAAAAGTTGACTGTTAGAATATTTTTAAATACCATACCAAATACGATGTTTTAATGCAAACTGTTATTATTAATATTTTTACAAATACAACTGATATGATTTTTTTCTTCATGTTTCAGTGTTACACCTATAATGACTGCATCTGATATTTCCACTGAATTTCTTAGTTTAGTCTCTCTATTGCCATTAAGTCACTTATCTCTCTAGATCTAATTTACCAGTATATTGAATCTGGAGGACAAATTTTATCCTGATAGATTATTCTGGAAGTTAGCCAGGTCTTTTATATGGTATAGTTTTCTCTCTACTCTTTTGGTTAAATTATTTTGGAACAACCCATATGTTTAGAATCTTGCAACAAAAATGCTTAGATTAGTTAATTTTCTGTTTTTGGAACAAATATACCTTCTTCATTACAACCTTTTCTGTTTTCATGATCATAATTAATATTGACTTATAAAGGAATAGGTAAAATAAGGTAGTAGATTTTTGTCATGTTTTATTGTTATCAGGCTTAAAAAAATTGATTTTTTTTCAAATATAGGCATCTGTCTAAAAGTCACTACATTTACATAATGTAAATGCATGAATAATACCAAATACTTTAATATCCATCACAAATTATTTCAAATAGCTTCAATTCTGAAACCTCTCCCCCTTTTTCTTTTCTTTCATTTCCTTAGGTTACAGTTAGCAAACTCCTTTCTTTCATCTTGCTGAAAAATTGGAGGCAACTTGGGTTTGTTCTCCAAAGGCTGTATAATTTTTCACTGAAGTAAACAAGCCTAATTTTAGAAGCATATATTGTGGTCATTAAAGTGCTCCATATGTAGCTATATTATAAAATATCTAGAGAGAGTGGATTTTGTTTAGTGTCTACAAGTACTTCATTTTATAGATATTTTCCAACCAACACACACAAACATACTTCAACCTTATGGCTGGTAACAGTATCTTGCCATCTGTGTGTTTGTATTTTAAGCAGAACATGCTATGAAAATGTAGTAAAAATATACAACAGAAAAGAAACCTGAAGCCAGTTTTAAGTAGACTACTTCTTGGCTTAGAAAATTTAGAGGGCCAAACATCATCTGTGCTTTTCTAAAATAATACACTAAAGAAATACAGATGAATACTTGTTTTTTAGTGAGCAAACTGAGTAAAAATAGATAACATGGCTCAAGAGTTTTCTTTTTAAGGAAAGGCCATTTTTTTTTTTGAAAATTTGGTCATATATATTCCCTCACATTTTCTTTATCTTAAAATACTATAGTTAGAACTATTATTTATCTCTATTTAATTTTTTAAAAATGTTGTTGGGTGTATGTAAAGACTGTTTTGTACTTTGTGATTTTGTTCACTATTTATAAGTTTTCTACCACTGTCTTAACTTCAGTTCCAGAGTCGAACATGTTTTTCTGCATCAAAGAATGAGTATGTTTACTATGAGTAACTCAGTTGGTGTGGATTATTTTCTATATTTTCTTGAGGATTATTTTGTCAGTGGCTAATATCACATTTCTCAATAGAAATGGAACATTTTGTAAATTATGTACACATTTTTATATCATGTAGTATGCCTAGGTCATTAGAAGAATCACAAGATTTGAATGCAGTTTCCATTATTTCTACATATTTACTACATTTAAAATTCCAGGTTCATATTTTTATGGCATTAAAACTTGATTAAGGGGCGCCTGGGTGGCGCAGTCGGTTAAGCGTCCGACTTCAGCCAGGTCACTATCTCGCGGTCTGTGAGTTCGAGCCCCGCATCAGGCTCTGGGCTGATGGCTCGGAGCCTGGAGCCTGTTTCCGATTCTGTGTCTCCCTCTCTCTCTGCCCCTCCCCCGTTCATGTTCTGTCTCTCTCTGTCCCAAAAATAAATAAAAACGTTGAAAAAAAAATTAAAAAAAAAAAAACTTGATTAAAATTTATTTTTTTAAGTTTATTTATTTATGTTGAGAGAGAATGTGAACAAGTGGGGGAGGGGCAGAGAAGAGAGAGAGAGAGAGAGAGAGAGAGAGAGGCAGAGAGCAAGGGAGGGAAGATAATCCCAAAGCAGGCTCCACACTATTAGTGTAGAGCCCATTGCGGGCCTCCAACTCATAAACCGTGAGACCATGACCTGAGCCGAAAACAAGAGTTGAATCTTAACCGACTGAGCCACCAAGGCACTCTTTGAAAAAGTTAATTTTTAAAAATTCCAATTCTATTTACATACTGTGTGTAATTTAAGGTTCCCTAATACTATTCACATCTTACTCTATATTTATTCATTAATTTATAAAAATTGCCCCTCATAAGGTTAAGACATAAGTACTGCCCACACTTCAAATAACAAAAAACAATCTAATGCCTACAACATGACTAGAAGATGCTAATATTTACAACATATACCAATGACCAACAAAGTGGAATATAATAAAATCCCACTTGCATGTTTCAAATGCAACAAAAAAATGAAAAAGCAAACAACAGAATCAAAACCAAGTCTAGATGATGGCAGTAACACAAACTGGACATAATTTCCCACCTGAAACAACCAAAAACTCAACAAAATATATAAAACAGTGATTTGGAATACACTAATGGACAATGAACCCTGAGAAAAAGGAAACAAACTAATTGAGTCCTATGATTGCGTCAGCTTAGTGCCTTGAAACAATTTCCATGCTAAGGAGCCCCATCCAAATGGAGCCACTGGACTGTCTAAATTGAGATCTGAGGAGATCAAGGGGGCTAGAGTGTGTAGGCCAGAGAATCAGAGGAGAGCAAGGCACAAAGATAGGAGCTGGATGCAAAGCAATCCTCTGGAGTATTCAAGTGAGTACTTCTCAGTGCCTGCGTGTAACCAAACTGCCTAAGGCCAAGGAAATAATCAACTGAAAAGATTAGAGGAAACAGTTCACAGCAGTCACTCAAGGCTAAGAATCCTGCCTTTTCTCACCAGGTGAATGGGAAACTTGATTCACAAAGCATTCATGGTACTCAAAATCATTTTACCTTAGTAGTGAGAAATACTTAGCCTTAGACTAAACACTGCTCTTGTCCCACTTGACAAATCATAAAAGCAGGACAGAAAATGATCAACCTGTGTCCAAGTAACTTAATTATGAGCAAGAACAATGATAAAGAATGTTAATGGAAACACAAAAATATCCAGCACACAAAAATACCTATCACCTATCAAGATGAATTGGTTGGTTTCCAACCAAACATAACCAAAAACACAATGAAGTAGAAAAACACAATCCACAGTGAGGAGACCAATGAGTCCTAACCAATTCAGAACTGACACAGATAACAGACTTAATGAACAAGGGCATAAAACAGACATTATGAACTGCCTATGTCGAAAAGTTAAGATGGAAGATTTACAAAGACCTAAATCAAACTTCTGGAGAGGAAGACCAAAACATTTGCATTGAAAAGCACACTAGAAAAAAAGTTAGAGAGGGAGGGAGCCAAAACATAAGAGACTCTTAAAAACTGAGAATGAACTGAGGGTTGATGGGGGGTGGGAGGGAGGGGAAAGTGGGTGATGGGCATTGAGGAGGGCACCTGTTGGGATGAGCACTGGGTGTTGTATGGAAGCCAATTTGACAATAAATTTCATATTAAAAAAAAAAGAAAGAAAGAAAAAGAAAAGCACACCAGAGGGGCGCCTGGGTGGCTCAACCAGTTAAGCCACTTTGGCTCAGGTCATGATCTCAGGGCTCATGAGTTGGGCTCTGTGCTGACAGTTCAGATTCTGGAGCCTGCTTCAGATTCTGTGTCTCGCTCTCTCTCTGCCTCTTTCCCACTCATGCTCTGTCTCTCAAAAATAAATAAACATTACAAAAATAATAATAAAAAGAAAAGAGAAGTACACTGGATAAGATTGATGGCAGATTACACAGAGCAAAGTGAATACACAGCAATGGAAAATATCCAAACTAAAACAGAGAAAAAAAAGATAACAGAAAGAGAATCAGTGAGTTGTGAGAGAATTTTAAAAGCAGTCTACTGTGCAAATAATTGGAATACCAAACAGAAGGGAGAGAGAAAACAGAAAAGTATTTTTAAAAATAATATTTAGATTTTCCAACTTTCAGAAAAAAAATAAATGCACAGATCCAAGAAGCTCCACGAACTCCAAGCACAAGAAACATGACAAAAAAAAATCAATGTACACCATAATAAAGTCACTTCAAACCACTGAAAAAAGAACACATTAAAAGCAACCAGAGAACAAAATGCATGTTACAACAAGAGGAACAAAGTGTAGAACAGCAGATACCGCATTATACACAACGCAAATGAGATGAGAGTAGAGCGGTGGGCAGCAGTGGAGAGTGCAAACTAAAAACAAAGAAATAAAACCCACTCATAAATAACCCACTGGCAAAAGAAGAAATAAATCAAAGAGTACTTGGAACTGAATGAAAATGAAAAAATGTATCAAAATTGTAGGATGAGGCTCCTAAAGTAGTACTTCCAGGCAAACTGACAGCACTAAATATTTACATGAGAAAAGACAATCAAATTCAACCACCTCAGTTTTCACCTTAAGAAACAGGAAAAAGTGGGGCGCCTGGGGGCTCAGTCAGTTAAGCGTCTGACTTGGGCTCAGGTCATGATCTCATAGTTCGTGCGTTCGAGCCCGTGTCAGGCTCTGTGCTGACAGCTCAGAGCCTGGAGCCTGCTTCGGATTCTGTGTCTCCCTCTCTCTCTGCCCCTCCCCTGCTCATGCTCTGTCTCTCTCTGTCTCTCAAAAATAAATAAACATTAAAAAAAAAAGAATTTTAAGCAACAGGAGAAAGAACAAAGTAAATCTAAAATAAGCTGACAAAAGAAAAAATAAAGTGTAGAATGAAAACCCATGACAAAGAAAACAGAAAATCAGGGAAAAAACATCAATGAGATCAAAGCTGGTTATTGTAGAAGACCAATTAAATTCATAAATCGCTAGTCAGATTGATCTTCAAAATAAAAGAGAGAAAACAACAAATTTTCAATATAATAAATAGAGAGGTGGCCCAGGTATTAAAAGCATAGTAAGAAAATATCATCAACAACTCTATGAACTTACACAAAAAGGACAAATCCTTGAAACACAAACATGACCAAACGTCATTCAATACGTGACGAATCCCTTAACTATTAAAAAATTTGGTATATAGTTAAAATCCTTTCCATAAAAAAAAAAAAAATCTCCATGATGAGGAAGCTTGACTGGTAAATTCTACAAATTTAAGAAAGAAATATTGCCAGTTCTATACAAAACACTGCCCCACACTGCTGGTGGGAATGTAAAATGGTAAAACCACTACAAAAACAATTTGATAGTTTCTTAAGAATTACCGTAGAATCTGGCCATTCCATTATCAGCCATTCCATTTCATTTTTTTTTAATTCGAGAGAGATGAAAACAAATGTTTATACAAAGACTGGTATGCAAATTTTCATAGCAGCTGATCAAAATGCAGTAACCAAAACTGCAATAACCAAAACAAGCCAAATCTTCACTAACAGATAAGTGAATAAAAAAATTATGTTATATCCCATGGAAAAATATGAGTTGGCCTTAAAATGAACTATTGATATATCATCACACACGGATGAATTTCAAAATAGTCACGCAAAATAAGTCAGACAAATGGTAGATACTATTATGATTCCATTTATATAAAATTCTAGATATGAAAACTGATCTATTTTGACAGACAACCCTTCAGTGAATGTCTGGGAAATGGGTTGGGGTAAGGTGGAGATGGGTAGGGAGAGGTTACAAAGGGGCAGTAGAAAATCTGGGAGGATGATGAAGAGGAAAAAATTACATTTACATGAAAGGGGTTTAGAAACATCTTGATGCCTCCATCCTTAAACCATATCGTTAAGCTCATTTTTAACATTCTATTCATGCTTATTTCAAGGAGACTTTATGTAAACATGATTATCTGTTTTTAAGTTTACTAAAGATCAATGGTGGGCGAAGATATAAAAAAGAGTAACTTGATAGTGACAGATAAAGATGAGTTAAAATGCATGCATGCACCTCTCCTAGTTAGTGCAGCATGACTTAGATGCATACATTAAGTGACCTTAAGTCATAAAAGCAGGCTCTATTCCTGAAAAGTATCTAGTTTGACATCTATCTACTGGAGGCTCAGCTAATTATTCCATACGAAGTTTTTCATTTAATACTCAGAGTAAACCTAGAAATAGCAAAAGTTTAATGAAATAAGCTACCTGTTTAAGATCATGTAGTTCTAAATAGCAGACAGAAGATTTGAACCCAGTTCATTCTGAATCCGCTCTGTTCCAACACCTTTCAGAATAAATGCAGCATTACTGTCTTGTATTCACCTTCGGTAAATACACAAAACAAAATATTTAGAGAATCAATTACTTTTCTTTTAAGAAACATAAAAATAATGACTCAAAACTATGGCTGCGTGTCAGTGTTTCTGAAAATAAAATGAGATCATTATTACTGTATAGAGATGGAATAAAGGCGGATGAAAAACAACAGTTCAGCCATAATGATTTCATTAGGACAAATCTGTGGAGAGATGAAAGGGGCAGATCACTAACAGATTGCTAGTGAAATGGAGAGTGTGTTGAAGTCGTCGAATGTGATAACACTTACAGAAATGAAAGTTGAAATGCTTTAGAGGAATGGGGGGAAAAAAAAGAAAGCAATATTTTCTGTCTTAGACAGCACATCAGCAAAAGGGAAAAAGCATATTTTGTCAATTCAGCCAAGTCATTGATCTCTTTTGAACGCCGAGTCTAATGAGGCAAGTAGGGGAAATGCATAAAGGTGTTTTTACATGTGTGCTTTGCTGGGTTCAGATTATTGTGCAGAACTAAACTGTGTTTCACAAAAGACGGCTTATTTAGAAGGATATGTCTTTTATTACAAAAAAAATAAGATTTAAATTATCAAAATAATAAAAAAGAAGCTTTTAAAATTGCTAACACTCAGCTTCTCCTAAAGCCTTAGCTTTATAACTAAACAAACAACAAAACAAAACAAAGACCTCAAATATTTATTTTACTTGGGCTGCTTTCTATAATACCAAATTTCTATGCATTTTGGGGATTGCTTTCAGTTATTTCACAACAATACCACTTCTGCAAATGTGAGGTCATTTCTTACACTCTACATCAATCATTCTTTAAAAAAAGCACTAGACTCTGTCACCATTAATTGAATTCAGGTCAATTATTGCAGAAAACCTAAGAGCAACACATACATACACCTTTGAAATACAAACCAGATTTTAGTTATACCCAAAGATAATTGTTAATATAATATTTAAAAGTGGTACATTTTCATCCTGAATATAATTAGCTCCGTTTCACCATTTTAACTGACATTCCCGGCACTTTGCTAGGCATTTAATAAGCACTCAATAAAAAATAATTGGATTTGTAAAATATAGGAAATCTTAAAAATGTGAAAAAGTATGAATAAGAAAACTTGAATTATCCATAACACACCATGCTGTCATTTAAACAGAACCTTGTTATCACATTGGTGTGTATTTTTCCAATCTTTCATGTTATATATAGAAATATTTTTATATTACAAATAGTTTAAAATTTTGCCTCTATTAATCATACAGAATTAGAAATGTTTTTCTCTAACCTTAAATATTCTTTAAAAGCAAGATGGTAATGAATATATGCATTATAGCCAAATTTCCCTATTAAAACTATAACCTCAATATATGTAGTTGTTTATTTCCCCATGCAATTCTAAATTGTTTTCTTAACATCCTAGAGTAAATGGTTTGAATTTCTTTAGAATTCTTCATACATATTTCCAAATTACTCTAGGGGAAAAAAAAACATTTTTAGATCAATTCATTCTCTTAGAAAACGTTCTTTTCCTTCAAATTTTTTGCTCACTAAAAATAGTTCCCAAATCTCTATGAGTAGTACACACTCTTAAAGCATTACTTCTTTCAAATTTCAATAGCCAAAACAAAGAATCTTCCTCTTGAGATCATCAATAACAGTTTGAAAAATCCTTAGATTTCTGTTACGATTTTTCTCCTTTTATGCTTTCAGAGAAATTTGACTTTTTTTTTTTTTTTTTTTAGCAACATCTTTCTAGGAGTTCTTTTTCTCTTTTACGTGTAACGAAAGACTGGAATGTAATTCATCATGATTTCTATCGTTTAGTTACATGAACTACCTTGACCTTTAAAAATGTCTTTCTGGGAGCATTATACAGAGTTAGATATTTTGTACGACAGTAACCTAAACCAAACTTCTGTGAGTGATTACATCATGAAAAATATTCAAAAATTCTCTCCACTCACTGCTGATTCTATGTTTTTTTTTTTTTTTGTAACTACTCTTTAAAATAAATTATTTCAGAAGACAAAGCACTAGAGATCATGAAAGGGTGATTTTCCTCCACATATATTTCTTCTATCCAAAAAAAATATTTTAATGCTTATTTATTTTTGAGAGACAGAGAGAGTGAGAGCGGGGGAGGGACAGAGAGAGAGAGAGAGAGGCACAGAATCCGAAGCAGGCTGCAGGCTCTGAGCTGTCAGCACAGAGCCCAACATGAGGCTTGAACCCACGAATCCTTAGATCATGACCTGAGCTGAAGTCAGACACTTAACCCACTGAGCCACCCAGGCGCCCCACCCCCACATACATTTCTGTCATGTGTTTCCGGAAAGCTGTTAAGAAGAAAAAAGAAAGAAAATGTATATGCCTGATCCTACTTACTGTTTTTAAAAAATAATTATAAAATTTTTGATGTTTATTTATATTTAGAGAGAGAGAGAGACAGAGCATAAGCAGGGAGGGCAGAGAGAGACGAAGATAGAATCGGAAGCAGGCTCCAGGCTCTGGGCTGTCAGCACAGAGTCCCACATGGGGCTCGAACTCACAAGTTGTGAGATCATGACCTGAGCTGAAGTTGGACACTCAACAGACTGAACCATCCAGGCACCCCTTGATTGTGATTGCTTTTTTTTTTTTTTAATTTGAGAGAGAGAGATACTTATATTTTCATTTTTATTTTTTTAATATTAATTTATTGTCAAATTGGTTTCCATACAACCCCCAGTGCTCATCCCAACAGGTGCCCTCCTCAATGCCCATCACCCACCCTCCCCTCCCTCCCACCCCCATCAACCCTCAGATTGTTGTCAGTTTTTAAGAGTCTCTTATGGTTTGGGTCCCTCCCTCTCTAACATGATTGCTTTTTATGCATACACACAAATATCTACAATTAGTCAATAATTACTCTACATGGAGAAGATACATTTATATTGATGCAAATCAACATTATCTGAAGCATATTATCATTATCATACCAAACAGTTATACAGTTCTTTAGAACTCACAGACCACTTATATATACAATTCTAGGAACATCGCTATTCCTAGTTTACAAAGAAATTTCAGGGAAAGCTTATGAGCTAAATAAGGATGTTATTTAATGTCCAACAGACTGTTGAGAAAAAAAAAACCTAGAGAAGTTAAGTAATTTTATTAGTATCATATAGTGTCAGATTACATGACAGTCAGCTCCAGAACCCAGAATTTTTAAGATTCCTGCTCTTACTAATATTTTACATCTATTTAGGGAGCAAACGTTAATAGTACAATTGGAAATACCTTCATTATGGAGAGTAAACACAGTAAATATATAAGGAAGCACACATATATTGATTTTTTAATGTGATTTTTTTGCAAACTGAGGTTGCGGTAAGTAAACCAATGATGCCCACTATTGCCCTTGTGCATGGCATAAATCTCGTTTCATTTTAAAGTCCACATTTTTATGTTCACTGTCCTAAATCAGGATCTTACTGATGCTTACTCAAAATCAAACCATCATGACCATTTTGACAGAATCTCCAGTGCTCTATTTTGAGCTTTTTGAGATTTTGTTTTGAGCTTTGAGTTTGAGTTTTTAGCTTTTGTTTTACATTCTCTCATCTGCCCCTTTGTTTTCTCTTCATTGTTCACTCCTTTGTTTTCTTTTCTATTTTTTTTTCTAATTCCAATACTAAATATGTTTGTAACTTCTTTGTGCCAACAGTCCTGAGGACAAGATAAATTATTATATTATGGAAGAATAAGAAAACCCTACTTAATCTTCAGAATATTTTCTAGTTCATGGCCCAGTCAATAACTTGAATATCAGATGGGAAGAAAAGCTTTTAGTGATGACCTAAGGTAAGACTCTCGGTCCTTCATAAGTGGGGCACATTTTTATGATATGCTTCTTAGATTCATTTTCCCTCACTAGCACTCCATCATTTCCAATTCCTTGCAAACTTGCCCATGTAGAGATTCTCGGTTCTTGTAAAAGGTAAAGGATTGTGTGCACACACCTGTTTGTTTTTAATATTATCCTTAGTATTATAATCTTCTAAAGTACATAATCTAAAATTCAGAGTAAGAGCCACATAAACTATTATACCATATATAATATGTACCATTTTGTAATTAATGCTTTTTTTTTCTTTGTACTTCAATTCCCACATCTGCACTGTTATGCCTCTAATGTGATTTCTATACCTCACATTCAAGGGTTTTTGTAATGCATCATCTTTATGGGCTTACTGTTTTCTTTTAAAAGGTTTAATCCTTCTATCCTGTATATACACAGAACCTCTCTCTCTTCCATCAGTGAAAGTTCTCACCAATTTTGTAAGATGTGTGTTTCATCCAGGTTACTGAAGCCAGAAATATGTTGTGTTGTGTTTAGCTATTAAGCTGATTTGAGATTCCCAAAGGCAGGGTCAGCATTTTATTTATGATTCTATTCTCAGCTCCTAATACAGTGGTGGCTCTTAATATGAAAAGTTTCTCTTTCTTGAACAAATAATCTTTAAGTTCATGATTCATGTCTTTATTCTATAATTAATTAAAACTTGTCTGTATATATATTACAAAAGTTCTAGGATATATTGACATTATTTTAAAGGTATATAAGGACCAGTTGAAAAAAAGGTTGGTTTATGCACATTTACAGCATATTCTCAAAACCACAAAGTTTAACTTTTATCCTTTTCATAAACAATCAAAGAATACTTGGTCATTTTATAAGCTAATATAACTGAGAATTAAAGTAGCTATTATTTAAAATATAAGCATCACAGGAGGTATAAAAATCATATAAAATAAAAGAAACTAGTGTGCTTTTCTGCATAAAAAGAAAAACAGGAGATAGGTTTCCCAATTAACAAATTGTCATAGCATAAAGAAAATTTAAGAGTCAAATATTGCTTGTTTATGTAATAGTTATTCTTGAGAATCATTTTATCTGGGTTTCTTTAATTTAAACTTTCACTACCTGCCTACTGAAATATATACAGCAGTATTCAAAGCAAGTTATCTTCCAGAAGGAGGTGTTGTGAATTGTTTTAAAATTTACTACAGATATGTTTCTAGCATAAGTTCAGCACTGAGTGTAGGAGTAATAGAGCTGATACCAGCTCACTTGGGGCTCTACTTGTCTCCCTCAGCACGAACACACTCTGCACTGAACTGGGCATATGCAAGGCACAATGAACTGTCCATCACAATTCCCATTATTAGAGGACAAAACACGCTGATCTGTGTCACTGGTCACAAATATATCCTCCTTTCTCCCCCAACTCTCCTCTTTCCTCAGTGCAAAGTTTTTGCTTGAGGTTTTCTTCTCAGGACTCACCCTGCTGGTTACAGTGCCACAAGCCTCAAGGCACTCTTACTAAGGTTTTCTTGCAAATGGAATACAAGTGGCATGAATATTCGTGACAATAAATGTTCCTTGTACTTGGTTTATGCTCTGCCAGTAATTTCTGCTTTCTTGATACTTCCACAGAATGCTTTTTTTGTTTTGTAATGATTCAGTTTCTCCTGCTGCAGACGACTGATTCCTTAGCCTTTTTTGTTCATGTGTTTGCTCTTTATCTGTGTTGGTCATTCAGGAAGGCTGGAGCTTAGTGATTTTAATAGCTCTGTATTTTACCATAACTATGCAGATTTGATTTTCTGAAAATGTGATCTTATTAAAAGGAGATGGCACATAAAATACCAGTGAATCTATTCCAGTTGATTTCTTTTTTTTACTGGGAAAATTGCTACCTAGCAGTTTCTGGTTCTTTCTTTCTCTAGCTCTGATTCTTCTTACATTATCATTATGTCAATTATTATATGACAAGACATGTGAATAGCATAAATCTAGAAGTGTGCAGAATGTATTGGCTGTTATATTTTAATAAAAATAGACACAACTCTGATAATAATCAATTTCAAAGTATTGTGCTTACTATCCTTTCCACAAAAAGGGAATACATATGAAGAATGAATTTTAGTAAAACATGTGACATTATTTTTGATGTACCTTGAAACAATGTCATGTTATTATATTAGTTTTTTCCCTTAATTAGCACATAAGAATGATAGTATATGAAATAAAAAAAAATTAACAATGTATCACAAATGTTATTGCTTCCTCCTAAAAATAGATTGAATAAATTAATAACATGTTAGGGACATTTTATGCTTATGTGTTTAAATGGGTTTGGATCTAATTACATTAATGATTCTTTTCTATATCCTTTTACATAATTTGTCTTATCTATAGTTTTTAAAAGCAAATCAAAATTGTAACATTGCCATGTCATTAACAAGGGCAAACACATAATTAACATTTGTATAGTATACATCACTATGTAATGAAGTTGTGTTAACACCACTTTAAAAGGATATAGACGGCATGGACTTGAAGTTGACAGATGGGAGCACAGCATTTAAAAGCTTACAATCTGCAAATGAAAGATTTTGCAAAATGCCAATCTAATATTCAGCTCAATAATATGGTAGCAAATATTGCAATTAAGTGCATATACAGAGAATCAATTATTCTAATCATCAGCTTTCAAACATTAATGTAAAAATGAAATGCCATAGATGAGAAGGCTTAGTTTCCACCAATTGTTATGTTACTTTTACAGTTTGGACTTCCTAATCCTTCCACAGCAGCATAAGTGTATTCTCTACCTGAACAAAAATATTAGTTAAATTTATAGATTATTTTTTAAAAGATAACAACGGAGAAAATATCTAATAATTTTTAGCCTTAAGTTTTAATCTGTAAGCAGAAGAAAGCTTAAATTTAGGTGACAGATAGGAAGAGAACATTAATATATTGTCCAATAATTATGTAGCATATTATTTCTGCTTAAAATATGTGGTTGAAATATGTCCAAAGGATACTTATTCCTCATCCTGTATCTCTTCCCTTTGTAAATGGCACAAATATTCACTTAGATATCTGTATTTTATAGTTGATTACTTTTCTGTAAGTAATTTATTTTTTTGTTTTCATTTTTTATTTATTACTCTTATTACTATTATTATTATTATTATTATTTTTTTTTTTTTAGAGAGAGTGAAGGCAGGGGAAGGGCAGAGGGAGAGAAAGTTAAGCAGGCACCACGTTCAGCATGGAGCCCACACAGGGCTCAATGTAGTCATCACCCCAAGATCACCTGGGTAGCTCAGTCCATTGAGCGTCCGACTTCGGCCCAGGTCATGATCCCACAGTTTGTGGGTTCAAGACCAGCGTCGGGCTCTGCGCTGACAGCTCAGAGCCTGGAGACTGTTTCGGATTCTGTGTCTCCCTCTCTCTCTGCCCCTCCCCCACTCGCGCTCTGTTTCCCTCTGTCTCAAAAATAAATACACATTAAAAAAAAATTAAAAAAAAAAAAAGACTGTGAGGTCATGACCTAAGCCAAAATTAAGAATCAGGCACTTAATCCACTGAGCCACCCAGGAGCCCACATATTTGATTGCTTTTTATACCTTATCTGTAAGCCCTACCACTCAGTTCTCCAGTTCTTGTGAGTATTTCTCTTGCCTGCTTTTTTTAACTATCATTTTACAATTGCTCTCATAGAGTGTTCCACTATTTCACACCTGCATTAGTAAGAAGTCTTACAATTGGATTTTTGGTCACCAAGTTTTTTCTAATCTAATTTTTTAATACCTCTGGGTATTTTCTATCTTGCCTTAGACATCTATCATAGATTTGTAGCTAGCTGCCTGGCCTAACAAGAAACCTCAACCCTCCTATAATACTGAGACCCCACGTCTCCTCAGCTGCTCTCATGTCTCTGTGGCTTGTGCCCCCACTCTGACAAAGACAATTTCTCATAGCTGCCCCCAGAGCTATAATTAAAATTAGGACACCCCTTCTTTTTCCAGAAGCCCCATGATCTAAGGATAACTGACTGGATGATGGGCTCTAGAAAAAAAAATAAATCAACCTTTCAAAAATATCTATTACCCATCTAGTATGTTTAATACTAGGTAAAAAATACAGAAGAGAAAAATTCTTCTGAAGTAACTGGCCATCCACTAAGTGCTTTCTTTCTGCCAGATCTATGTTCCCTGCAATATACACTCAGTACTGCGTTGTGTTCCAACATTATTTTTTGCTTCTAAAGTAATTTATTAATTCAGAGAAATGTAAAAGTCAATATGGAAATAGGAATTATATTTTTATTATGATAAGAACACTTAACCTGAGATCTAACCTCTTAAAAATGTTAAGTTTACAATACTTTATAGTTGACTATACATGCAATGCTGTACCTTAGACATCTAGAGCTTATTCATTTTAATTAACTAAAGCTTTGTGCCTGTTGTTTAATGACTCCCTATTTCCCCCTCCTCCCTCAGTCCCTGTTAAGTACTATACTAGTCTTTGATTTTATGTATTTGACTATTTGGATACATCATGTAAGTGGAATCATGCATTATTTGTCATTCTCTTCCTTATTTCATTTAGCTTAATGTCCTCAAAGTCCATCCATGTCACTGAATACTGCAGAATTTCATTCTTTTTAAAGGCTGAACAGCATTCTCAGGTATGCATATACCATATTTTCTTTCTATCCATCTATCAATGAACATTTAGATTATTTCACATCTTGGCTACTATGAATACTGCTATAATAAACATGAGATTGCTAATATTTCTTTGAGATCCTGATTTCATTCTTATGGACATATAACTAGAAGTGGGATTGCTGGATCATATGTGAGCTCTATTTTTAGTTTATTTATTTTTTAACAACTTCTATAGTGTTTTCCATAATGACTGCACTATTTTGTGTTCCCACCAACAGTATGCAAAGGATCTAATTTCCAACAATTTTTTAAACAGCTGTCATTAGCCTGTTTTTACAAATAGACAAACTGAATATTAGTGGCTTTAAATAAATTATGTTATTCAACAAAAGCAGGTCAAAGCCATTTGAAAGCCCACATTCTGTTTTTTTTTTTTCCAGTTAAAATCTTTTCCTTTACTCTGCTTTTAAATATAAATATACAGGAACAACCTAAATAACCACCACATTTGAAAGGACTAGATAAATTATAATACATCAAACTATACAAGAGTATACAGCAATTAGAAAGAATGAGAAAGATATACATGGAACTGAAAGCCCACATTCTGAACCACTGCAGTTTATGAATACAAACACCATATAGGTCTTTTATTAGTTTGCTGCCTGGCTCATGGTTGCTGCTTGACAAAGGTTTTTGAATAACTGAAAGAATGCAGAGCACTAATTCTGCCTCCGTAGAGTACCTGCCTTCAAGGAGTTTACAATATATCTAATGAGATAAGAGTAAGGGAGGAAAATGTTACTCAGCATTTCATTCAAGAAATACTTACTGAATACCCACTATGTGTTAGACATTTTTTGGAGTTCTACTAATACCGCAGTAGAGAGGTACATATAGACTATATACCCAGATGGTGGGGCGGGGAGGGCAGAGATCCCTGCCCTCATGAGAAGAATAGAGAAAATAAGTAAACCATATCAAATATTAGAAAGCTATGTTTCTAATATGGTTAAAAATAAAAGAGGTAAGGAGAGATAACCCAATAAAAGAATCAAACAGAAAATACTGTAGAAATTCAAACGGCTTCTATAGCTAAGATTTTTTAAATGAAATAATTAAAAAAAAAGAACTTTCATTATTCCAGTTCATTTTTTAAGAAATATGTAGGAATATAAGTTCATTTTCTAAGTATATCAGACAAAATTATTTAGGTTGAACACAGAAAGATTACCTATGCATACTCATTGGGCTGTCTTTGATTATTTTTTGTCCTATATGTGTGCAATCTATTTTGTGATTAATTAACATTTGATAGAGTATACATTCAAACATTTTTTTTGAGTGATTTAACATGTAGATGAGATTTAGCTACAAATTCCTTCCAGGAAAACAGCATCCATGCAAGAAATACTTAGAATTTGGAGTCCTGCAAATTCTTGGAGTAATGAAAAAATATATATATAGATATCCAGTCCAGTTCCAGATATTTGTTCTTTCTTAATTTGGTATCTCATTTATTTAGAAGCTAGAAGGTAGAAAATATGACCTTAAAGTATATAGAACATTTAGAACTTGTGATTTCAGGGCATGAATAAGTCCGAAATTCTATCTCCTTGAAATTTGTTTCCAGAATGTTAACTGCAAAGCAAGTTATATATAGCAGTAAATGCATGCTTAATTTGTGCAGAAATCATGGTGTGATGAATACAATTAAGAGCCTCGGAGGGAATAATTATATTACTGCATAAAGCTGGTGGTTCTCAAATTGCTTGGTGCCTGGACTTTAAATTGGCCTGATTTCCTGTTGTGAAAGTCATCCATCGCGGCAACACAACTGCAGCAGGAACGGCAGAGTTTCAAAGTCACACAGAAAGCATATTCTTTCTGATCAATTGCCATATATTCTTGTTTAAAGGAAAAAAATTGGCAACATGCTACCGAAGTTGATTAAACTGATAAATTAAAATGCATTAGATCGAATACATTGTTATGTGTGCCATTCAGAGGAGAATTTTTGTAACAAGATTGACTAAACAGTTTTTAATGGCAGCTTTTTAAGCAAGTGCATATGCAAACTTATATAAATTTGAAGTGAATTGTTTAAAGTTAATAACATTTTCATTTCATGGTACTTGGCTTATCAGTGCCTTGAAATAATAGATGGAAGTTTAGGATTACCCTTTCCAAAACATAATTAATTATAGTAAAAACTGAATGTAACTGTTTAGTCCTATATGAAAGCTCTGAATTATTTTAGAATCACCCATTGCTTAATGTTGTCAAATAACTCATTAGCTTTATGTGACCAAAGAAGCTTATATGATATCAAATAATTTTGCATTTCTTATTAAATAGTTAAACAACAAATCATTTTTATAACACTAAAATTTTTAATGGCTTTACATGAGGTTGCTTATATCTGAGACTTAAAATAGCACTTCTTATCCATGATAACCAAACTGTAAGGAAAAGACAACACAGCACAAGGAACACCAGTGATGAATTTGGAATCTCTGTCTCCAAAAGGTTTAAGTGAAACTGGTAAGAAACAGGCATTGGCAAGAGGTTAAACAGGTAAGAGAAGCATTTCGGCCCCCAAAAAACAATGGTTAAAGAATCCAGAGAACACACTGAAAACCCTCCAAAAACTTCTAGCTCATGGATGTCACCATTCCCATAAGGCCCATGACAGACATTACTAACCAACCATCTACAGTGCTCTTGACTGCTCATTGCATAGAGAGGTGGTCTTAGAATTGCACACAGTTTCAGAAAACAGTTGCCAATCTATTGGCGCTTGAAGTCACTAGGGTCCTGGTTCCAATTCATGACCTACCAGAACTCATGAGGAGACCATGGCCTGGAGAAGCTATATGATTTATCAAACACTCTACCGCGGAGCTGCAGCTAGAAACCCATCCTTCATTGCCAGCATACTGCTAATTCTCTTGCCAATGTTACAGTATCCTTGCCAAAAAGTGAGGTTGTTTACTCTGTATACATTTTTCCACCTTTTCTCTCATTGGCTTCTTCACCTCTATAAAACGTAAATTCCTCATGTCCTATTTCTTTATTTTTATTCATCCATTTATTCCTGCATTCAACAGACATTCTCTGTAAATGCCAATATACACAATGCTAGATGCTGAGGTAATTACAAGAGTAAGGTGTAAACACGGTTTTGGACACAGCCAAGAAAAAAACAACATGGCCACAGACCCTATCCTTATTATACATCTAATAGATTTGGTTTGTATGCAAAGTACAGAGATTATGCAGCTGGAAAACTTGGAGCAATTTCTATCCAATAAAAAGCAGGGAGGTGGATATATGGGTAGCCGCAAGACTGTTGATTCAAGTAATCTAATTTGGGCTCTCTTCAGTGACTTTGAAAACCCTAGAGAGTTTGCAAGTAGAACTGTTGATTTAACAGGAAACAAACTATTCATGGAATGTTCCACATGTGAAATACTGTTTTCTGTCTTCTTTTTCAGATATATTTCAATTTCACCTCATTTTCATCTACCATGTAAGTACACACAAATACACAAACACACACATATAATCCATGATCCTAAAGTGAAAACACTACGGACTTATTTGTGTGTGGGATTAATTTTAAATCCTAACAATTTTGTATTTACACTGGACCGCCAAGTGTATCTTATCATCAATGTCACATCTTTCCAAAACTGCCTTCCAGATTTGGTGGCATAGCTCTTGACCAAGAAATTAAATAGTTTAAGTGGGGGATTTGATCACTGGACCTGGTCTCACTGATGCTATCTCTAACCACCTAAACTGAAACCACTTAAAATAAAAGAGGAGAAGGCCTAAAGCCAGGACATATTTGATTTTTTTTCAGCACATATTTGATTTTATAAGTAATGTGTATATATGACATTCAGCATAAGTTTACACCACTATTTTACTATTAGAAAGCCATATTATTATTTTTAAGTTATCAAGACACTGGCAAATTAAAAGAAAATTGTTCTAGAAGACATAAATAAATAGATAAACAAATGACCAAATGAATCCTATTGCTCAGCAGATAACCTAAAATAATGGCAATTTTGCAGACTTCTAAAATGGAATAAAGCAAATCTACATTTGTATTTTAAAAATATCACAATTTGTATTTATCTGTCAGTATCTGGCTATTGTCCTCATATTTGTAATTATGTCAAATATGGTATATTTCTGGACATGAAAAGCCCATTCCAAATCTTTGAGTCAGCTCCAGCAGTTTTTTAATGCCTTAAATATAACAGGTTATCAACTAGGATTTATTGACTTAAATTACATTTAAAAAATTTTAATGTTTATTTTTTAGAGGAAGAGGCAGAGGGTGAGAGAGGGAGGGGCAGAGAGAGAGGGAGACACAGAATCTGAAGCAGGCTCTAGGCTCCGAGCTGTCAACAGAGCCTGATGCGAGGCTTGAACCCACGAACTGAGAGATCATGACCTGAGCCGAAGGTGGATGTTCAACCGACTGAGCCACCTAGGCACCCCTAAATCACAGTTTTTAATACACAACTTTCTGAACTTCAAATTATTAAATGCCAGGTACATGCTTTTAGGAAATTTAATTGTATGCTTCCATTACCAAACACTGAATGATATTTTAAAAGTAAGAGTATTCGTTGAAGGACAGGACATTATAACCAATCTTAGATACCTAGATGTTCAAATAAGTTTTCCTGTAGAATATTATAACAAGTCCTGTATAGCAAAATATAAGGATCTGAAATGCATGGGTGTGTTTTGCAAATACTTGTATCATTTTATATATACTTTATCCTTGTCCGAACAGAAATATACTAAAAAATAAAGATGATGAGATTACTTCCGATAAACAAGCACATTGTTCTACCTGGTGCCAATGTTAACTCCTGCCTTGTCCATCGAATCTCTGATTTAGTCAATGTTTTCCAGTGCATAAGTGTTCATCCCTATGGAGACTAGTTTACATTAGGAGAAAACACTAGAATTCCAAAACCTACAAGTCCTACACTTTGCTAACATACAGTCATGCAGAAAGCAGAGGTTTCCATTTATGATCTTTGCATACACAGAAGTTATACCGAAAACATGGTTGTATACAACCCCACTTTCCTCCAAGGACAAAAATATTTATTCTTGCAAACCTAATAACCGGTAAATGTCTTCATAGATGTCATCACTGACCAGGAGGAATACTGAGTAAAAAAGTCCAGTCTGGTTTTGTGTTTGTCAATTAATAAAAAAGAAAATCATTACAAATATTACTTCTTATACTACATACAGCATTTAGGTAAGGACACTGTGTTCCCCTCTATAAAGCTCAGCCTGCCCTAATTCTTTCTGGATTGCATTTCCAAGACCCAGATGCTGAGCCGAGAAAATTTTCTTTCCAGCAATAGCATCTGGTTCCTTGGCAGCCTGTATTTGCCCCTGTGTTGACTACACTGCAGTTGTCTTCAGGCTGTGAAATAGTAACGATGCTGATGTGATATCTTATTCACTTGGATGTGGTACATTTTAGCTTTCTTATTTTGTCCCCACATGGATATTTTTCATACTTACAATCTTTTATGAATAAAGTTAATCAAGGAAAATTTTGGTAAATGATGCAACATTCAGTAACAGGTAATATTTCTGTCTATATAAGGTGAGCCACTCCGACAGGGACACAGATCTAGTCTTGGTCTTATTGTAGTTTAAGGACAAAACTAGTTGCCTTGCTCCTTGTCCTGCTCTTTATATACGTAATTTTGACTCTTTAGATTTCCTTTGGCAAACCGTATACAAATGATAAAGATAATGATGTTGCTAATAATAATAACAACTATAATTTATGGAACACATCTGTAAGCCAGGGACAATACAATACAATACAATGCAATAGCCACGGACTATTTAATTTCATTTAATTCTCACAAGAGTCTACCCTGTCTATCACATTCTTCGCTTAAAAATAGGGGAAAAAATTATAAGACCTATAGTATCAGATCAGGAGACTGTTCAGGAAGAAAGACAGCTATTATCACAGGGAACATTGTAGAAATTGTCCCTGGAGCTGGGGTTCAGTGACTTTTAAATGTTTTCAATATGACAATTACGCTGGTCACAGTTTGATGCCAGCCTACCTTTCTCACCTTACTGCCAACCCTCCCATGTGCCCTAGGCTTCCGTCTCATTGCAACAGTCCTGCCCAAGCTTTTCAGCTGCCATCCACTAATTGGCATGCCCCCTCCTCACTCTCCCACTCGGTTTGCATTCCTCTAAAAGCCAACTCACTGCTGAACTTCAAATAAAGCGGGGTGACTGCTGCATGTGAGGAAGGTGTGGAAAAAGTCTCTTCTCTCCAGGCTTAAGATGGGATAATAACAGTAATAACACAACCAGATATTCAGCATTTACCACATGCCAAACATTTCAGAGAACTTTACATATATTAACTCATTCCATCCTCACAACACTCTAAGGGATGGGATTATTATAAGCCATATATTATAAATGAGTGTATGAAAACAAAGAACAGTTATGTCACTGCTAATGAGACACTGCTAGTGAACCCAATCACCAGGCATCAGGAGCCCACCCTCCTAACATCTGCACCATGTGACTTCTCACTCAGGCCCTCGTCCCCCAGGGAAGTGCTTACACCTTGGCTATAGGTAATGGAAAGTCGTCTTCAGGGGGCCCATGTGGCTCAGTCAGTTAAGCGTCTGACTCTTGATTTTGGCTCAGGTCATGATCTCAAGGTTTGTGAAATTGAGCCCTGTATCCAGATCTGCGGTGAGAGTGGAGATTCTCTCCTTCTCTTTTGTCCTCCTCCTCCCCCCACCCACTCTCTCTCTCCCCAAATAAACAACCCCTTAAAAAAAAGATTGTTTTGTTTCTGTTTTTGTTTTTACCTCAATTCTCCATAGAAAACTGTGAGATTTGTTCCAGATACTCTATATTTTTAAACATAATAGTTTCTCTAACACTGTGTTTTCAATGGATTTTCAATAATGAAAAATGTACCAAATGCAAGTGAAATCTTCTCTCTCTCTCTCTCTCTCTGTTTACACACACACACACACACACACACACACACACACACACCACACACACACACAAAGTATATACATAAATACACATACATATACTCTTTAGGTATTTCTTGGTTTTGTTTTATCTATATGTATCTAGTTATGTAGCTGGATAGATACACAGATGATTGATAGATATGAAAAAGAATTCCACTTTTATTTAGAACACATTTATGTGTTCTTAATTCTTTTGTGGTAAAAGCTATTGGATATTATTTATGTTATTGCATTGTGGATAAAAGATTTTGTACGTGTATGTAACAACATCTGTGTATAAATAATGTTTTTCAGAAACCATTTTAAATGGTATCTCCATATGTAGCAAATAAATGGGAAGAAGAATTATGTTAAACTACAAGTAGAAAGAAATTAAAATCGAAACCACTATGCTACCAATAAACATGATTTAAACGAAGAAAAGTGTACGAGGTGAGCTCACGTGGAAACCTGACCATATTTGCTAAACCACGCCAGAAAGTGTGAAAATGAAAATAATGATGATGTAAATATTTTTTCATATGTAAAACATTATATAAGAAAGGGAAGATTCAAAATTTCTGCACAATGATCAGAAAAGGGGACCATGCAACTGACTTTCTCTCAATAAGAGCTGTGATTTTTCATGTATGTGGTGGGAAAAATGAAGACAGAGAAACACAGGAGATTAGGCAGACCTCTCCATGTTGGGCAAGAGGGGAGGGTTTTACCTGTGTTTGGTACTTATTCCTGTGTCTTAAATGACTGCTTTGGTTAACATTATTGTCACTATCTATCATTTTTTGCTAAATATTTAATTCTCAAGATGTAATCTTCTTTTACTTTAAATTATGTTAGAATTATTAATGGCATGGTAACACTGAAGAGACACAATACACGTCCCTATGACCAGAGACAACTACTTTCAGGAGATGACCAAGAACTGAGAAAAGAAAAAGGTTCCTGTGACACCTACAACGTATCTAAAATTATATATGAACTGTGTTGCAGAAGCTATTAAATATTATTTATACCATTGCACTCCAAAGAAAAGATTATTTTGCTATGCCAGTTATTTTATTTCCTAAAAAATAAGCCAAATTAACATTTCCCTTTGAAATATTAAAGTGATTGAGCATTTTTTTCTTGGATAGACTCTGCTGAATAATTGCCTCGGATATCCACTTAATTTTGAGTAGCTTTCACAGCCTTACTTTCATGAGTTGTCTTAAATCTCAAAGAAGTGAATACCAATGACAACTGGCAAAACATATTTACAACACTTGACACAGAGCTAATACCTTCAATTTACAAAGAACCCACACAAATTTAAAAGGAAAGGATGACTGGATCAATACAAAAATCAACCAAAAATAGGAATATGTAGTTCACAAAAAAGAGTCAATGGCCCATAAATTTATGAAAAACTATTTATATTTAGGTGGAGTGTGTGTATAAAATGTATAAGTATATATATTCCATTCATTACACTTATCAGGAATAGCAAAACAGAACAATGAAAATACCTAAGGGGTCTATTAAGAGATACCTGGATACTTAGTTAACTAAGTTATTATATTCTTATTATATTCTATATAATGGGATAGTCTGCAAGCATTAGATAATAAAAAGGAATATAATATGAAAAAATCTCCAAAAAGCGTTAAGTGAAAAATGCATAGATCTAAGAAGTATCTCTACTGTCTTCTTTTTTACATTAGAAAAACAGAGATGAAACACAGATTTGCCCATATATACACATATAAGGGTGTGTAAATATGTTTTTCTAGAAGAAATTACAGTAGTCTGATTTGTTATATAAACTGAGATCTCATTAAATAACACATCTTTTTCAGGAAATGGTACACAAGGATGAGATATATATTTTTGAAAAGCTTGGAAAGCTCTGAGAATTATCATAAGTCAAAAGTCTTGCACCTTCCAATATAAAATATACTTCAGTTAATTTGTATTTACTTAGTATTATAAATAAATAGATAGCTAACAGCTATCTATTCAGCTAACTAAATGTTTATATTCCTCCCAAATTCCTATGTTAAAACCTAATCCCTGATATATAGTATTTGGCGGTAGGACCTTTGCAACATGAATAGGTCACGAGGGCTCTGCCCTCATGAATGAGATTAGAACCTTTATAATGAGACCCCTGATAGGGGTCATGTGAGACCAGAGCAAGAAGATGACTATTTACGAACCAGGAAGTAGAGCCTCGCCACACAACAAACCTACCAGTGATTTGATCTGGAGCCTCCCGTATTTTAGAATTGTGAGAAATAAATTTTAGTTGTGTATAAGTTACCTCATCTGTGGTATTCTCTTATGGCAGCCTGAAAGGACTAAGACATCAACACAAAGGAATACATGATATTCAGGTCTAGGCAAAAGATTTTGGAGTTGGAAGCCTGGGGACACAGGTAAAATTTGTCCTCAATGAGCTATAAACTTTAAGTAAGAAGTAATGTGTCAAGTTCTCAGTTTATTTATTTTTTCACTGTGAGACTGAATAAAAGAATCAGCAGGTTCTTTTTGTAACCACTGTGAGTTGGTTTAGTAAAATCTACATAAGAGGGAATTGGGTCCCCTTTGAAAGTAGATAAAAATTCAGACAGACAAAGATATGCAAAGAGAATGATCTCAGCACAAGGAAGGATTTTCTTTTAATGTTTATTTATCTTGAGAGAGAGAGAGAGAGAGAGAGAGAGAGTGCTAACATGTGAATGGGGGAGGAGCAGAGAGAGAGAGAGAGGGAGAGAATCCTAAGCAGGCTCCACACTATCAGTGTGGAGCCCAATGCAGGGCTCGATCTCACGAACCTTGAGATCATGACCTGAGTCAAAATCAAGAGTCTGACACAACCAACTGAGCACCCAAGTGCCCCTCAGTACAAGGAAGAATTTTCACACAAGTTCAGAGTTGATCATTTTGAGGGCATACTTTTAGGAACAGTGGTTGCTGCTTACAAAAGAGGCTTTAGAGAGAAATAAAGAAGAACAGTGAAATGAAGATAGATTAAGGAGGATTTGGACTCTAACTTGACCTTAGAATAGTAATGTTATAAAACTTTATAACCAAAAGAAACTTTAGTGATTACTGAACTAAACCCTTCATTAATGAGCAATAGGTAAAGAAAAATTAAACAAAGTGCAGATTTAACAGATTATAAATAATTTGTATCTAAGAATTTATCTCCACAAGGGGCAGTCCTGTGTCTTATTCAGCACTGTATCTCTAGTCCACTTGTAGTATAATGCTTGTACAAAAAGGTTATTAAGTGGTTGCTGAATGACTTCATGCAACAACTATTTATTGAATGTCTGCTGTATGCCTGGCATTGTTCTAAAGTCTAGGGGTTATACTACAGGCAAAGCAGACAAAGCCTGTGCCCCTTAAAGTTTATATTCTAGGAAAGAGGAGGAGAAAATAAATAAATAAATAAATAAATAAATAAATAAATAAATAAATAAATGTAAACTTGGTCAAGATGCTTGGGAAGGACTTGAGGAAAATTAAAGGAGTTTAAGAGAGAGAAAAAGTTCTTGTGGATGGAATAAATTTTTCATTCAGTGGTCAAGGAAAGCCTACTTGATAAGGTTACTTCATTTATTTATTTAATACTTATTTTTGAGAGAGAGAGAGAAAGAGAGGGAGGCAGAGCGTGAGCGGGGGAGGGACAGAGAGAGAGGGAACACAGAATCTATAGCAGGCTCCCAGTTCTGAGCTGTCAGCACAGAGCCCTACACTGGGCTTAAACTTATGAGCCGTGAGACCATGACCTGAGCTGAAGTCAGAGCCTTAACCGACTGAGCTACCTAGGCGCCCCATAAGGTTACTTTAGATCAAAGAACTGAAGGAAGTGAAAATGCTTGGAGTAAGTATGATCTGGGCAGAGGAAACTGCAAAAGCTGGGGCTGGAGTGTATTTGGCAAGTTCAAGGAACAGTGATGAAGCTACTAAGACAGAGCCAAGTGAATGAGAAGGACAAGAGTAACGGGAAGTTCACAGAAATACTAAAGCCCCAATCATTCCGGACCTGGAAGGCCACTGTAAATACTTTGGAGTTTGAATTATCAATCCAGGGTTACAGAAGTAGCTAATGGAATAACTCAAAACCAACACTCTTGATTTTCTCTGCATTGTCATTACATTAAAATAATTAAACAAATAAAGACAAATGTGATGAAAATAACATTTTCAAAATACTAGCCTGTCAGATTATTCAATGTTATTGGAAATGCTGATTATAATGACTAGGTTCAGATTTCAGCTACTCTCCTTCTCTCAGGGATGAACCATTTCTGGCGCCTGGGTGGCTCAGGCAGTTAAGGATCTCATCCAGCTCTTGATTTTGGCTCAGGTCATGATCTCATAGCTCATGAGTTCGAGCCCTGCAAAGGTCTCTGTGCTGACAGTGCAGAGCCCGTTTGGGATTCTCTCTCTTCCTCTCTCTCTGCCCTTCCCCTGCTCTTCCTCTCTCTCTCTCAAAATAAATAACTAAGCTTAAACAAATTTTAAAAGTGACCTATTCCTCTACCCATCTCTTCCGTGGGCCCCTACCCTACCCTCCTGAGAAGAATCCCAATGTAGGCTTGCCCCTAGCATGACTTAATTTCCTATTTCCCATTCACTCAAACCAAGAGGAAAGAATTGTTTTAAGGAAACGTAAATTAAATCCCTTAAATATAATATTAAAAATCAGGGCTTTATTAAAATATAAGAAGTATTAATTCATTTTAATAGAAGATTTTAAAAAACTTAATGTTAAGTTTTGATCTTTTGGGAAGACATACAAGAACAAAGCAAAAATTATGTCTAGATTTTAAGCCAACAGAATATATACGTGTTTTCTCGGAGGCTCTAGAGTTTTCATGACCAGTTTAGTAATCATGCAAGGTACTTAGTTAGAAGGAATGATTATTATATCGTCCTAAGGATGTTAATAATACAAATAGCAAATTATAGCAATCTTTGTAATTATATGTACGGTCCCTATTAAAAATTTACATGCCTTGGTCTGATTACGCTCTGAATCAAAACTCTTTTCCTACCACCAAAGGAAAATGCATTCAAAGCTAAAATTAGTCTTACCAAATTAAACAAATATTTAGAATATCCCATGACCTACAAGCTATATTTCATACTCAACATGCTTTACCATCTAGGTGCACAATAAGAGAAACAACTCAGCTGCTATGAGAGAAACAGATGGTGAAAGGTACCTGCTGACCAAACAGGAGCAGCAGGGTGGAATCAGGGTGGGTCAGCTCATCTGGAAAGGATGCTGGCAATTGTCATTACACACATCAATTGTTTCTGATACTACTGTCTGTCATGCGGTGCCCAGGGGCCGTATGGCTTTCCTTGAAACATTTAACATAAAACTGCTGAAATATAATTTTGGCCTCACATTCTGAAATGAGTTGCTAAATCCCCACAATAAGAAATTAATGTTGCCAGCATTATATTATTTTAATTAAGCATCCCTCCCTTCTGTAAAGATACAGAAGCATTGTTTGATATATTTCCAATTTGTCTGCTAATTTATAAAAGTAAAATGATACTACATTATTGTTATAAAGTTAATCAAGACTTTAATGGGACAGTTATGTTACTATCAAGGATTTTTTATTATTTTTTCTTACTATAATGTATGTGTTCAATGAGCTGATTATGCCGTGTGACAATGATTTCACTAATTACAAAGTTATTACTGTATCTCTAATGGAAAGAAATTCCAGCTTCCTAAGTTGCAGAGATGTAATTCCTAAGGAAAACCAGCAAACAAAAATATATTTTAAAAGCCCATTAAAAATATTAATTTAGATTATATATCTATATCTATATACCACTTTGTTCCCAGACTTTTTGTGTGTCCTACGATGTAATTTTTTTTGTAAATTCATTGATTTCAAGAAATTTATGCAATTTTAACCATAAAGAAACAGTTTCCTATAAAATGTAACAATTAATATTGGGCTGCTATCTCTAAAAATTAATAAAACATTTTAGAGATAGCATGGAAATTGTGTTGTGCCTATATTTTAGTAAACATATATACAAATCCCCATCAAAACAGAGTAAGTTGACAAGATTTATGTTTTAGTACTTGAATTTTACGTGCCACATATTTTACCAAACAGCTACAAAATGCATTTTTCAGGAAACCTTAATAAAGGAAAAAAGCATTTGACAAGAGGTTGTGGTACATGGAGTTTTTGTTCTTCCTTACTCCAGCATGTTCACAAAATCACTGCAACTGAACATAGCTCAGTATTATGACAAAGGCTTGTGTCGTTATGTGTTTGTTGTGACCAACAGACAACCATCACTACCACAAAGACAAACTGCTTTGTCCATACTTGGTGTTGATAAGAGTGCTAATGTGTAGTTTGAGAAGCATCAGAATGTTTAAATTATAGCTCCCCTGTTTTGCTACCTAAAATGCTGATCCTGAAGTCACTTCTTTGGTCTCAGCTACAGCAGTCTCCTGTGGAAACAAAATAGGAATCAAAATCCAAATACATAGAGCTTTAGGAAAAATCATGGAATTCAAAATAGACTCCTAAGTCCATTTCAAAAAATCTCATGAAATACTTGACATAATCATAATGTATACCCATTATCAAAGCTCAGTGAATTGAATTTTTTTAAAGAGAAAGAAAAGAAGAAAGAGGAAAAGGTCTAGAAGTGACAAAGTGTCCCCTAACATAAAAACTTAAGAGATAAACCAATTTCATGAAATTGATTATCCAGATTTCAGAAACTGGCTAAAACTGAAAGATTTGAAGATTTAATAAATAAAAATAAAATATAATTCAAACAGATACAGTATAAGAAATAATTCATGTTCATTTAACGAAAAAGATATACCTAGTCAATATTTGTTTCAAATTTGATAGTTATTATTTTTAATTTCTTCATCCGTACCCAACTTAAAATACAATTCCCAGAAGTTGAGGGCTTTGATCTGTTTTACAGATAGTCCAGTATTTAGAAAACACACAGTAAATATTTTTTAAAATGATAGGCCTTATTTCAAGGAGCACAATCTAAATGTAATACTGAACATTAAATACGTAATTTATTCAATATTCTTCCTTGTGAACATGTTATTATTAATTAAATATTAAACGTTTTTATTAATAAATTCTTGTATGTTGATATGTACAAAAGATGAACCATGTACTATGCTTGTTTAAATGTTACTACAGACCCACTGCTGTGAAAAGTCCTAGTCATACTTTCTGCTCAAGTTTTCTAATTCTATATTACAGCACCCAGTCCTAAGTCTATGTTACATAACATCTTCCTGTCCGGTATCCTGAATCCCCAAGAAATGGTCTCTATTTGAGTGACTGCAGGTCCTTCCCTAAAGCAGCACATCAGCATGCCATTTAGTCTTTGCTTGACAAAGACAAACTATTTATATTACTTTTAAAATAACTAGGCATCAATTATTATATGCCTGATGGCACTACTTTTATGGCGTTATGTCTAAGTCTCAAATTATAAAGTAACAAAAATAACTAAAATATTACCTTTATAAAAAGTAATAGTTTATGTGAATTATCACTACAAGTTTCACTGCTCTATCAATTAGAGCCTCCTCACCGTTATTTATTTTCTATCTACTTGTTTCATGAGTTTATATGGTGAGATAAGATGCCTAGTATAACGTCTTATTCCTGTCCACTTAGTTTTGCATTTTTTTATATTTGATACTTCTACTTATTATGTTATTTATATAACCATAATTAAGCTTATTTTATTTTTAAAAAGTTTTCCCACTTGTTTTCAAATTTACTTTTGGTTTCAGTTTTATTATGATCCTAATATTAGTGTTAAGAGTATAACACGCTCATTAAATATCTAAAAAATTGATTAGATAGTACTTTAGATAGTAAATCAATGCAACAAAACTAGAAATCACAATAAATACTAGAATCAAAGAAATTCCCTTTACTGGAAATGAAAAAAAGAATTAAGGACACTCCCAGATAAAAAAAAATCAAAGCCTTAATAAAAGGTTATTTACCAAATAACCAATCATATCCCTATGTATTAACACTTATCAAATATAACCAAAATGTTGCTCAGAGGAAAATTTATAATAATTTATCAGAAGTTATAAAAACTTAACAGAACTATTTACGGTCATAAAACCTTGGCATCCTAACTTCAAATGTATATTTTAAATTATAAATGAAGTAATACTTAAATATAAAAAATAGGAGTTCTGAGTATTGTGATATTTTGGTCATTTTTTTTAATTTTTTTAATTTTTTTTTTTTTGATGGGGGGAGAGAGAGTATATGTGAGCATGCTCGCAAGCAGTAGAGGAGCAGAGGCAGAAGGAAAAAGAATCTTAAGCTGGTTCTGTGCTCAGTGCGGAGCACAATGCGGGGCTAAATCTCATGACCATGAGATCATGACCTGAGCCGATATCAAGAGTCAGACGCTTAACCAACAGAGCCACCCAGGTGTCCCTTGGTAATATTTTTGATACTGTTTTAAATGCATTTCATTGTCACCCGCGCGCGTGCGCGTGTGTGTGTAATTTTTAGGTGATATCAGCAAGATGTTGGGATAGGAGATATCAGACTTTGTGCCCCCCATAAAAACCAACCACTATTAGATAGCCATCCACAAATGAAAATAGCTCCCAGGAGGGCTCAAGAGTCCACTCAGAACCTGCAGCAACACAATGGAGCCAAAAACAGAGAACCACTGCACATGAAGGATTGCTGGAAAGACTGGCATAGCTGAGATGTCAGGGGTGGTCAGAAACAAAGAAAGGGGCAGAGTTTATCAGAACTGCCTATTTAGTGGGTGCCACCATGGTCCCTAGTAGCCTACTGTGTGTAAGACCCTGGCAGCCTTTACTGAGGACCTCAACAACCCTCATGGCAGATAGCAGCCGTGGATTATGCACATTTTGCACAGTGAATGCCCACATAGTGTTCACCAGCATGAATCTGAAGAGCTCATTTTGTAGAGGACACCAGCAGCTTTCAATGGTCATCACCACTACTGACCCCTAAAGAGAAAGACACTGTAGAACCACTCCCCCCAACCAAGGAAGCTGCTGTTTGAGCACCATATGACCAGGCTTCAGACTTCAGCTTCATAGCCACTTCAAGCACTCCTACATCTTAAACTCTGGAGCCACCACCACTGTAGGCGAGCTCCCATCCTGGCCCTTGTTTCCATGGTTTTGTAAACCCCTGCACCTAGATGCTGAAGTATCTGCCACAGTGAGAGTGCCCATGCCTTTGACCCTGGAGCAACAATGTGTGCCTGCATTCTGGACCCCAGATACACAGCTGCTCCAAGGATATTCATGTTCCAAACATTAGTTCTGTGGCCACTCCTCAGGTGCCTGTGCATTAGACACTACTACCACTGCCACTGCAGGTGCACCTGCAAACTGGACCCAGGTTAAAGACAGAATGCTCCAGCCATGACTGCTTCCATGGAAGTAAAAGACATCAGGAGGACTCCAGCTGGCTTTGCCACTGAACACCTAACTGCACTTGCCCCTGCTGCAGATACCACCAGTCTTGGCCACCACAGGCCACTGCAATTTTCACTGATGCTGAGATCCACTGCTATAGCTGAACAGAGGTTACACTGCTATACCCTCTCTGGAACCAGAACTGCTACACTTCACACAGATAACCCCTCACACTCACCTGTAGAAAACCAATCTGTAAAGCTTAAGAGAGGTGACTACTTCATCAAATGTACAGATATTACCAAAAAAAATCACAAGAAACATAAAATACCAAGGAAACATGACACCACATGAGGAACACATGTTTTCCACTAACTGATCCCAAAGAAATGGTGATCCATGAATGGCTTAACCAAGTATCAAAATAATTGTTTTTTTTTTTTTTAATTTTTTTTTTCAACGTTTATTCATTCTGGGACAGAGAGAGACAGAGCATGAACTGGGGAGGGGCAGAGAGAGAGGGAGACACAGAATCGGAAACAGGCTCCAGGCTCCGAGCCATCAGCCCAGAGCCCGACGCGGGGCTCGAACTCCCGGACCGCGAGATCTTGACCTGGCCAAGTCGGACGCTCAGCCGACTGCGCCACCCAGGCGCCCCATCAAAATAATTGTTTTAAGGGGGCTCAGAGAGCTACTAGAGAACACAAATAAATAATTCAAGAACATTAGGAAAACAATACACAAACAAAATATTTTCAACAGATAAAAATTATAAAAAAAAAAAAAAGATTACTGGGGTGCCTGGGTGGCTCAGTCGGTTAAGCATCCGACTTTGGCTCAGGTCACGATCTCATGGTTGGTGAGTTTGAGCCCCACATTGGGCTCTGAGCTGATGGCTCAGAGCCTGGAGCCTGCTTCCGATTCTGTGTCTCCCTCTCTCTCTGCCCCTCCCCCGTTCATGCTCTGTCTCTCTCTGTCTCAAAAATAAATAAACGTTAAAAAAAAAATTTAAAAAAAAGATTACCAAAGAAAAGAATACAAAAAATGAAAAGAGAAAGAAAAATATGGTAGAGGTGTCAACAAAAGACTTGATCAAGCTAAAGAAAGAATCTGTGAACTCAAAGACAGCTCATTTAAAATTATACTTTTAGAGGAGCAAAAAGAAAAAAAAAAGGCTGAAAAAGAGTTTGGTACCATCAAGTTAGCAACAGATGAGTTAAGGAAGTCTCAGAAGGAGAAAAGAGAGAGAATGGAGCCGAAAGTATATTTGAAGAAATAATGGCTAAAAACTTCCCAAATCTGGGGAGAGACATGGACATTCAATTATATGAAACTCATAAAATCTCCAAACAGATTCAACCCAAAAAGGACTTCACCCAGACACATTATAATGAAATTGTCAAAAATCTAAGACAAAATTTCTAAAGCAGCAGGAGAAAATAAACTCATCACATACAAGGGAATCCTCAGTAGGATATCAGCAGATATCTCAGCATTACAAGAAAAAGAAAATGACAGGCTGGTATCTTTCTTGACGATAAGTCCAAAATTCCTCAATAAAACACTAGCAAACTGATATCCACAGCACATTAAAATGACTGTACATCATGATCAAGGTGGATTTATAATTTATCCCCAGGATGCAAGGGTGGTTGAACACATGTGAATCAGTAAATGTGAGGCACTACTTTAACAAAATGAAGGAAAAAAATCACAGGACCGCCTTAGTGGGTATGAAAAAAAAAAACAAACAACATTTGACAACATTTAACATCCATCATGATAAATACCCTCAACAAATTAGGTAAATATAAGGAAGGTGAATGTGTGTGTGTGTGTCTGTGTGTGTCTGTGTGTGTGGGTGTGCGACCAGCCTACAATTAATACCCTATTCAATGGTGAAAATCATAAACTTTTCCTTTAAGATAAGGAACCCAACAGAGTGTCTAGCCTTATCACTTCTCTCAATCGTGCTATTGAAGTCCTAGCCAGAGCAATTAGGCAAGAAAAACTCATAAAACGCATTTTAAATGGAAAGGAAAAAGCATAATTGTCTGTTTGTAGATGACTTGACCTTACATATAGAAAACCCTAAAGACTCCACCAAAATACTATTAAAACTAATAAACTAATTCAGTATAATTGCCGGATACAAAATCAACATATAAAATAGAGTTGCATTTCTATACATTAATGATGATCTGAAAAAGAATAAAATATTTAGGAATAAATTTAATCAAGAAGGCAAAAAATCATCCAGTAAAAGCTATATAAAATTTATTAAAGGGGCACCTGGGTGGTTAAGTCAGTTAAGCGACTAACTTTTGATATCTGCCTCTTTTTCTCTCTCAAAATAAATAAGTAAACATTTTTTTTAATTATTAAAGAAACTGAAGAAGAAACAAATAGAAGATATCCCATAGATGGGAAAAATCGATATTGTTAAAATATCCAGAGTACCCAAAGTGATCTGTATATTCTATACAATCCTTATTTAAATTCCAATGGCATTTTTCACAGAAATGGAAAAAAAAAAGAAAACCTGAAAGCATAATGCCATAAAAGTCCAGGAAGAAAACACAAGACAAAATTCCTTGACTAGCATTGGCAATGAGTTTTTGGATTTGGCACTGAAAAACAAACTGAAGCAAAAATAAACAAACGGAACTACATCAAACTAAAAACTTTTTGCACAGCAAAAGAAACAATCAACAAAATGAAAAGACAACATACGGAATGGAAGAAAACATTTGCAAATCATATGTCTGTTAAGGAGTTAGTATCCAGAATACTTAAGGAACTTATGTAACTCATTTGCAAAATCAAATAACCCAATTAAAAAATGGGGAAAGTGCAAGAACAGATATTTTTCCAAAGAACACATACAAATTGCTAACAGGTATTTGAAGAGATGATCAGCATCACTAATTATCAGTGGAATGCAAATCAAAACCACAGGACACATCCCCTCATATCTGTTAGAATGGCTATTATCAAAAAGTAATAAAATAGTAAGTGTCAGCAAGGATGTAGAGAAGAGGGAATCCTTGTTCAGTGCTGGTGGAAATGTAGATTGGTACAGCCATTATGGAATAGAGTATGGAAGTTCCTCAAAAATTTAAAAATAGAACTACTGTATGATTCAGCAATTCCATTTCTGGATAAATACACAAAGTAAATATAATCATTGTCTGGAAGAGATATCTGCACTTCTGAGTTCACTGCAGCATTATTCACAGTAGCCACGATATGGAAATAACCTAAGTGTCTATTAACAGATGAATGAATACAGAAAATGTAGTAAATACATACATATATATATATATATGTATTATATATATACACACATTCTATTCCATGTATATACTCTCTCTCTCTCTCTCTCTCTATATATATATATATATACACACACACACACACATATATATATATATATAGTAAATGTAGAAAATGTAGTAAATACATATATATGTGTATATATATATGTGTGTATATATATGTGTGTGTGTGTGTGTGTATATATATATATATATATACACACACACACACATACATTCTATTCCATGTATATACTCTATTATATTAGAAGAGAGAATATTATTCATCCTTCAAAAAGAAGGCAACCCTGCCATGAGCAACAAGATGAATCTGGAGGCCATTATGCTAAGTGAATAAGCCAGACACAGAAAGGCAAACACTGCATGAACTCATAGCAACAGAGTTTGGTAACTGTGGTAACATAATTACTAAGGCTAAGTGTAGGGGTAAAAGGAAGATGTGAATCATCAGTACAAACTTCAGACTATCGTCAGTCAATAATGTGCTGTATACTTGAAATTTGCTGAGAGTGGATCTCAAATATCCTCACCATCAAAACAACAACAACAACAACAACAACAACAACAACTAAACAATCAGTAACAATATGAAGTGATAGATATGTTAACTAACTTATTTCTAGTAATAATTTCAAATGTAACCATATATCAAAATGTCATATTGAACAAACTATATGCTATATTTACTTATAAAAAATCAATAAAATGAGTAGGTGAGAACTTAGAGAAATAGAGAATAATAAATACCAATGAATAAAATTAAAAACTTATTATATGTCCTATTCGTGGTTTCCCTAATATATTAAACACAGAATTTTATATTAAAATTTTTATAGATGGAAATATATAATATATAGTAGTTTTCTATGTGATATGAATACTTGAACTCTGTTGACACTTTTAGATATATTATGATCTGTTAAAGAATATGTGATCAAAGAGATATATTAAGAAAATGGTTCACATGATTATAGAGTCTGGCAAGTCCAAAATCAAGTCCAGCCTGGTGGCAGGCTGGAGACTCAGCAGAGCTGATGTTCCAGTTTGAGTCTAAAGGCAGTCCAGGAAAGGCTGGTGTTGCAGATGAAATCCAAAAGCAGACTGCTGGAGAATACTCCCTTCTTTGGGGAGGCCAGTACGTTTTCTATTCAGGCCATAAACCAATTGCATAAGGATCATCAACATTATAAGGGCAATCTGCTTTACTCAAAGTCCACAAAATTAAGTGTGTAAGTGTTTATTTCACCCAAAACACTCCTAAAGAAACACCAAGAATAATTTTTGACCAAATTATCTAGGCACCCTGTGGCCCCTTGGCCCAGCCAAGTTTACTCATAAAATTAACTATCACAAATATTGTCTTACTTGCCAAAGAAAGCACATCCCTCTATCGCTTGAATATTAGGAGATCAGAAATAAGGCTTCTCTAATGTGCTCACCATGTGGAAGGTCAGAGCTGAGAAGAAAACCAAATTTATAGACAAGTGCCAATATCAGGTCACAGGAGTGCAGTCTGTGGTGTGGAAAATAGAGAATACTTTTATATGTTGCTTGAAAAATGGAATACTTGCAGAAAAGTTTGTCAAAATCCTAAACTGTCTCCAAATGCAAGGTGGGTTTTTGTGGAGGATGATAGGTGGTTAGAGGCACACATCACAGATGTCACAGCAGGGCTACTCTGAAGAGAAGAAATTCAAAAAGAATTCAGTCACTGGGGAACAAGAGAGGAGGACAGCTCTGAGAAAGACAAAGGCAAATCCAATAGCAAGTTGTTATCACTGATGTCATAAATTACTAAGCCAAATCTCTTTATCCTACTTTTCTAGGAGAGAATTAGTTAAAGGGGTAAGACAGGAATCCACTAACATGTGATGATTATGTGACTAATTTTGAAAAGTCAAAGGATGCTGAACTGAGAGCCTCTCAGGTCATAAGTGAGTATTCTCATCATACATTAATGTACAACAGTTTCTATATTACAGCTTTGAAGCACGAAGAAAATAACTGGGTCATAAATCAATGAGATGGTGATCCATTTCATTCTTCATCTTTGAGCTATGATTAAATTCAGTGATGAAACTTTGTATTTGGGTCTGAGATAGTTTGCTTCCTTTTACCCCTCTTCGTATGATGGAGTTTTTCTTTTAGAAGTTTTGATTCCCCATAGTAACTCAGTTAGAGATCGCCACAAGTGCCATTTTCTTCTTTCTGTTTTTCTCATTCTCATAGACAACACTGACACTGTGCTATTTTCCCAAAGATGTTATTTTAATGGACATTACACTGGTGAATTTGGCAACAACAAGGCAAACAGCAGAGTTGGGAGACATGTGGCTGTGTGATGTGATTGCATCTTTTGGCTGAGATACAGACCTTAGATTTACTATTCCCAAATGTCTCATCTGACTCATTTTTATTATTTTTACAACACAGGAAGATGCTTTTGGTATCCATAGGCCAAACTTCAACTTGCCATAACCCCTATCCCAAACACCTCTGTGCTTGAGTTTATCCTGATCCTTGAAGCTACTGAAAATGCTTTAATAAAATCATAATAAAAAATGCCTTAAATACAAGTGGTACATTGCAAATGCTTCCTTTTCCTTGCTTCTGCTCCAATCTGTGCTTTAGGGATGCTTTCAGTGCCAAATCCGGTGCCTTTGGAGTGGGTCCCCAAAGATTTCTGAGCTTTCTATTCTAGCTCTTTGAATAAATGAGACAGTTAGAATTGGCAGGACTTAGTCTTCATCTTCGAAGCCTCAGGGAATGAGAGTACCAGTCTCTTCCTGGTGTTAGCTTTTGAAGTCCTTTCTTTGTTTTGTTTTGTTTAAATATTGAAGCCTTAGAATCAGAAGAAGTGAGTTTGATTCCTTATACTACAATTTACTTTCTACAATTTTGAAAAAATAACTTGGACTCTTTAAATATGTTTCTTCGTCCATAAGGAGAAAATATTTCTTGCCTGCTTGTTGTGATGGATAAATACCGTAATGTAGGTTGGAACATACAACAAAGAACACATTGTTAAGTACTAGCAACACCAATTCCATTATGATTTATGTAATTTTTATGTAACAGAAAAATAAACTTAGTGTTCCTGAACAAAGAGTAGTCATCAAATAATTCATTTTTGATTAATTGATTCAACAATCACCTAGTTTCCTTTTACAAGTTCGATGTCATATTCAACACCAAATCCAAAGGATGTAGTCATTAAAAAACTGGTTGATACAGGTTATTTCAAAAGATTTCATTGGCAACATTGTATATATTCAAAAAGAACGATTCATGGTCAATCAAGAGTTATTGTACCCTCTGACACAGAAAGCTTTTTCAATAAACCAGATTTGTGTCTATAGCATGTCCCTAGAAAGGAAGGAGAAAACAAAGATATGTGTGATTTATTTGTATGTTACGTTTGTGCATATTGAGAAAATATCACAAATCAAAGGACACTTGATGAGCAATCTCTCATTTAGAAGAGAAACCAGAGGTATGTGATAAGATTTTTTTGTTATTTAATACTGACTTATTAATATATTTAACATCTATTTCATGCTAAGTCCAAAATGGAATTGAAGTGACTTGTCAGCCTTCAAAATCCTCTAATATTGTTGGAATATATGCATTACATTTTTATATATTATTTCATTTATTGTAACTTAGTCACTGTCCACTGACTCACTCCCTCAGACAGTACACAGTGGCTAAGGAAGAAGTTGGAAAGTAAAGTCAGGTCTCTTGAATCCAAAGTATACCTTCCTTCTATCACATACCTCCAGACATGGACACTTTAGAGAAAAGGATCACAATGTTGTCCTTTCAGTATTAACGTGTTGGTTTAGTCAGCACTAATTTGGGGATGAAAACTAAGAAGTTCAACCTCTGATAAGGATTTTAAAGGAAAATCTTTGTTACCTAGCACCTAAGTAATTAGTGAAAATACAAGTATTTAACACTCTGCAGGTAAAAAATTAAAAGCACGAGTCACAGAAAATCATTCCGAAAATACCAAAAGCTAAGGCTACTATAATTCTCTAACGCAATATGGTGGACTTCAGGAAATAGTACATCTTACTCAATTTCATCCCTCTGAGATACTAACATAGTTCCTCACACATAGCAGAAGGCAGATTAATGTATTTATGACATTAAATTAAATTCAAGCAAAACCAAATCTCAGGTACCCAGCCCTATACCAAACTTGAAGTTACTTGTCTGAAACATTCAGAAAAAGAAAAAAATGCTTCAAAAAATATCCTAAGTTGTTGTATTTCCATACACCAATAATGAATTACCAGAGAGACAAATTAAGAAAACAACCCCACTTAAAATTGCACTGAAAAAAATAAAACACCTAGGATAAATGTAACCAAGGAGGTGAATGATCTGTACTCTGAGAACTATGACACAGATAAAGGAAATTAAAAATGATACAAATAAGTAGAAATATGTGCTGTGCTCATGCATTGAAAGAATTAAAATTGTTAAAATGTCCATACTGCCCAAAGCAATCTAAAGATTCAGTGCAATCCCTATCAAAATACCAACGACATTTTTCACAGAACTAGAACAAATAACCCTAAACTCTGTATGGAATCACAAAAGACCCTGAACAGCCGAAGCCATCTCGAGAAAGAAGAATAATGCTGGATGTACCACTCCCTGATTTCAAAATATAGTACCAAGCTTTAGTAATCCAAACAGTAGAGCACCAGCACAAAAACTGACATGTTTATCAATGAAACAGAGTAGAGAATCCGAAAATAAACCTTATATAGTCAATTAATCTTCGACAAGAAGGCAAGGATATACAAACAGAAAAAGACAGGGTTTTCAACAAACGCTGTTGGAAAAACTGGACAGCTATAGGCAAAATAGTAAAACTGGACCACTTTCTGACAGCACACGCAAAAATAAACTCAGAGTGCTCTAAGGACTTAAAAGTAAGACTGGAAAACATAGAACTTCCAGAAAAAAGCATAGGCGGTAAGCTTTTGGACATAAATCTGAACAATTTTTTTTTGATCTGTCTCTTTAGGTAAGGGTAACAAAAGCAAAAATAAAGAAATGAAACTATATCAAACTGAAAAGCTTTTACACAGCAAAGGAAATCATCAACAAAACAAAAAGGCAACCTACTGAATGAGAGAAGGGATTTATAAATGATACAACTGATAAGGGGTAAATATTCAAAACACAAACAGAACTGACAAAACACCATATAAAAAACCTGAACCATTCAATTAAAAAAATAGGCAGAGGATGTGAACAGACAGTTCTTCAAAGAAGACTTACAGATAGCTAACAGATAGATGCAAAGACGCTCAACATCGCTTATCAGGGAAATTCAAATCAAAACCACAATGAGATACCTCACACCAGTCAGAATGGCTAAAGTCAACAGCACAAGAAATAACAAGTGTTGGTAAGAATGTGGAGAAAAGGGAACCCGCATGATCTGTTGGTAGGAATGCAAAGTGGTGCAGCCACTGTGGAAAACCGTAGGGAGTTTCCTAAAAAAATTTAAAAAGTAGAAATAACATATGATCCAGCAATTCCAATTTACCAGGTAAATTCTGGGTATTTACCTGAAGAAAATGAAAACACTAATTCAAAAATATATGCTCAGCTCTGGGGCGTCCTGGATGGTTCAGTCAGTTAAGTACCAGACTCTTGATCTCATGGTTCATGGTTTCGAGCCCCACATCAGGCTCTATGCTGATAGTGTGGAGCCCGCTTGGGATCCTCTTTCTCCTCATCTCTCTCTCTCTTCCTCCCTCACTTGTGCTCTGTCTCTCTCAAAATAATAAGTAAACTTAAACAAACTTAAAAAATAAATAAAATATACACTCACCCCTATATTCAATGCAGCATTATTTGCAATAACCAAGACATGGAAATAGGCCAAGTGTCCAGAGATTGATGAATGGATAAAGAAGAGGTGAATGGAATATTATACAGCCATAAAAAGAATGAAATCTTGCCATGTGTAATGACATGGATAGAGCTAAAGAGTATTATGCTAAGTGACATAGTTTGTCAGAGAAAGACAATACCATATGATTTTATGTACACATGGAAATTAAGAAACAAAACAAATGAGCAAAGGGGAGAAAAAAAGAGAGGGGGGTAAACCAAGACACAGCCTCTTAACTATAGAGAACAAATGATGGTGGGGCGCCTGGGTGGCTCAGTCGGTTAAGCATCCGACTTCGGCTCAGGTCATGATCTCACAGTTTGTGAGTTTGAGCCCCGCGTCCGGCTCTGTGCTGACAGCTCGGAGCCTGGAGCCTGCTTCGGATTCTGTGTCTCCCTCTCTCTCTGCCGCTCCCCCAGTCACACTCTGTCTCTTTCTCTCCTCTCAAAAATAAATAAACATTAAAAATAAATTTAAAAAACTGATTGTTATCAGAGGAGAGGTGGGGGGGGATGGGTAAAATAGTTGAGGGGGATTAAGGAGTGCTCTTGTGATGAGCACCAGGTGATGTATAGAAGTGTTGAATCACTATCTTGTACATCTGAAACTAATACTACACTGTACATTAACTGAAATTTAAATAAAAAATAAAAGGTACAAACTTCCAGTTATAAAATAAATTAGGCATGGGGATGTAATGTACAGTATAGAAAATATAGTTAATAACATTGTAGCAATTTTGGATGTTGATAGATGGTATCTATCATGATGGTCATTTTGTAATGTCTATAAATATTGAATCACCACGTTATATACGTGAAACTAATATAATACCGTATGTCAAATACACTTCAATAAAATTATATATATAGATATATTTATACACACTATATATGCAAATATCTGTCATGGCATATATAATTTTAAACTTAACAATTTATCAGAAAGTTAGATCAAAATAACAAAAATGACTTTTTTTATTCTGAAAAACAAAAAAGGGGATTGAATTTCAAGAAAGATAATCATAGGGTCAGAAAAATGCAAATGTTTATTTATTTATTTACAAAACTAAGTTCTGTGAATCACAGTCATCTGAATTCATAGTTCTTAAAAATATTAAAACTTTTAGTGCTACTATAATGTGTCTTAGAAAGTGCTAATCATGCAATGAATTTTAGTGACATCTTTTTGGCTGCTTTCCCTTCACTATAGGCACTGTGCTTAGTGTCGAGGAAAACATACTTTTAGAATTTGTATGAGCTTGAATAAGAAGACATTACAAAAATGTATAGGATGCATCAGGTTACACATAAAATCATAATTAATTTCAAAGTGTTACACACAAAGAAGAGTTGATTATCTCTGTTAGATGTGGAATTAGGGAAGCCATCAAGAGGTGACATTTGAGTTGGATTCTGCAGGATGAATGTGATAGTGCCTAGTAGTAATGGAGGAGGATTGAGCTCCAAAAAGAGGGAACATTATATGATAAGGTAAACAGATGGAAAATGCAGATACATTTAAGCAGCAATGTATTCCTGGTCATAAAGTGGGCAACTTCAAAACAAAGAAATCTTTGCATGGCATATGAAGGAGCTTGGATTTTATTCTCAATGTAATAAGGGATTCATAGGAAGGATGTCATCAGGGAAAATGATATTATTAGAGTTGCATTTCAAGAAGAAAACTGGCAGAGACAGGCTGCTTGTTTGCCAAATATGGTGAAACTTTTAGTTTCTGGTCCCTATGAATGAATAGAGTTTTTCGCACTGTGTACACGAGGCTAATTGTGAACAAGAATTAAACTTTTATTGTATTAAGCCACTGAAATTTGGGAATTTATTTGTTATAATAGCTAGCACTATTTCCCTAAGTAATAAACATTGGTGCCTTGAAGTTGGGTGTTCCTGCAACAAAAATCTGAACATACAACATTGCTTTATTGGTCAGTAGTTACTAGAAGAAAAAGAACAGTTTATGTGAGAATTGTGTAGTTTAGAAACAAAATAGCAAAACAATGATGGAATACAGATTTTTGCAGCTTTGTAGGGTTAGGAAAAAAAGAGTACTTCTAGATCCCAAACAGTAAAAGAGAAAGCTTAGTCCATTTTGACTATTATAACATAATACCATTGACTGGGTGGCTTAGAAACAACAGAAATTTATCTTTCACAGTTCTGGAGACTGGGAAGTCCAAGACCAAGGTGGCAGCAAATCCAGTGTCTGATTTGAGTCCACTCCCTGGTTCATAGATGATTGTCTTCTCACTGTATCTTCACAAGATGGAAGGGATAAGGGATCTTTCTGGGGCCTCTTTTATAAAGACTAATCCTATTCATGAGGGCCCCAACCTAATGACTTAATCACATCCTAAAACCATAACACTGGGATTAGGATTTCATCGTATGAATAAGGGAAGGGAGGGGAACACAAATATTCATTCCATAGCATTCTACCGCTAGCTCCCCAAAGAAATCCCTGTTCTTCTCACATGCAAAATATGTTTGTTACATCTTAACAGTCCCATACTTAAAAGTCTGAGTTCATTCCAGCATCAACTCTAAACTCTAAAATCAAAGTCTCATCTAAATATATTTTCAATCAGATATGGGTGAGACTCAAAGTACAATTCATCCTGAAGCCAGTTGCTCTACAATATAAACTTGGGAAACCAAACAAGTTATGAGCTTTGAAACTACAGCAGTTAGGCACAGAATAGACATTCTTATTCCAAAAGAAGAAAGAGGTAACAGGTCCCAAGCAAGTCCAAACTACAAGGCAGACTCCATCAGATATGAGGGTTTGAGAATAATTCCCTTTGGCTTGATACTCTCTGCCCAGAACCACTGGAATGGAGGTCCAATCATACACACGGTGAAGTGAGTGGTCTCCCCTTCTGGACCCACTGGGATAGGTGTCATGCCTTGTAGTTTGGCCCTACCCCTACTGCTCTGGGCAGAGGTTATCTCTGGCCCTTCTTTTTGAAACTGAAGATGTACCCCTGATGATCTCTGAGCCACTTTTTGGGTCATTCTTCCCCAGTTGAGGAATGAAACCTGGCACTCTGCTGACATGTTAATTAGGCCCATGATTCACATCTATACTTACCTCCTTATCAAATGATAAACCCTTAGTTTTCTCTTCTGAACATGCTTTCTCCTTTTTTTTTCAGTATGGATTTGTTTATTTATTATTATGTCACTTTTAAGTCATTCTTTAACTCACTTCTCCCTTCTCATATTTTACTATAAGCAGTCAGAACAAACCACGTTGTACTTTCACCATGTTGCTTAGAAATCTCTTTAGTTAGCTGAAGAAATGGTAAGCTCTTCAGTTAACTATCCAATTTCGTCCCTTGAAAATTCCATCTTTCACGAAACACCAGAACGCAAGCATAACCCAGCTAAGTTCTTTGCCACTCTATCACAAGGATGGTCTTTCCACCAGTTTTCTATAACATATTTCTCATTTCCATCTGAGACCTCATCAGAATGGCCTTGACCATCTACATTTCTATCCACATTCTTTTCAGAATTCTTTAGGTATTTTTTTAAGGAGACTCAGGCTTTCTCTACAGCTCTCCTTTTTCTTTCTGAGCCCTCATGCAAATCACCCAGAACAGTTCATTTATGGCAATGCAGGCTTCTTCTAGCAGGCAGCTCAAAACTCTTCCATCCTCTACCCCATCACCCAGTTCCATAACTGCTTCCACATCTTTAGGTTATTTGTTAGAGCAACACTCCTATTTCTTGGTATCGACTTCTGTTCTAGTCAATTCAGATCACTATAATAGACTGGGTGGCTTAAAAACAACAGCAATTTATTTCTGCTCTGGAGGCAGGAAGTCTAAGACCAAGGTGGCAGCAGATTTGGTGTCTGGTGAAAGTGCCCTTCCTGGTTCATTGATGCCTGTCTTCTCACTGTGTCTTCCCATGGTCAAAGGAACAAGGGAGTTGCATGGGGTGTCTTTTAAGAGGACAATTATCCCACTCATGAGGACTCTATCCTCATGACCTAATCAACACCAAAAAAGGTCTTATGTCCTAAAAGTATCACCTTGGGGGTTAACACTTCAAAATATGAATTTTTGGAGGACACAAACATTCAGTCTATATACAGTAAGGCATTAAAGATTTTTAAGAAAAAAAATGATGCAAGTCAAGTTCAGATTAAGGATTTAGTCTTCCCAATCAAGCCTACTATCTCAGTCAACTTCAAGGTCACCAGTGTTAAGTTGAGACAGAGGTAGGGGACTGAGGAATGAGGAAGAAAAGAAATAGATTGAGAATTAAATCTAGGAAATAACTTTGGATGTGTTTTCTGGCACCTGAAACTATCTGGAAGCAGTTAGTATTTGAGAAAAAATTATTATCAACAAAGTTTAAGCTCACACTTGCTTACAATTATAAGCTAAACTTGCACTGACAAGAAGTTGTCTACAGAAATGGCTGAAACACTATAAAGTTTTCAAAAAAGAATGCCTTTCAATACACATCTCAGTCAAATAATGGACGTGGAAGAACATACTGGAGTGAGATCAAACAATGGATAAAAGAGCTCCTGTCACAAACTATAATGAGAGTGTATTCAAAGGTCTCCCCTTATTCAGGGTAGGAGATTTAACACTATCCACCAAAAAAGTTTCCAAATTACTATGCACCATGACTTGATGTTCACCCATTTTATTCCTTCCAAATGAGATATTTATTATGTTGAAGAGATGTGTGTGTGTGTGTGTGTGTGTATGTGTGTGTGTGTGTATGTGTGTATGTGTGTGTGTGTGTGTGTGTGTGTGTTTGTGTGTTGAGGGACAGGAAGAACAGAGATAACATTTTTATTTCCTAGAATGAGTGGCTACCAAGTCTCAAAAACAGGATTAAAAACTGTCCCATATTGTGGACTCTGTGGTAAATGCAATGATTGAAAGGGACTTATGAACCATCTCACTTAGAGAAGTTGAAATGTGTTCAAACTATGGAGACAGGATAAGATAGATATTTATTTGCCTGAAGAGTGGACTACTGAAGAAACTGGCAAGGTTTTCATTATTGCATTTCCATCCTGGGTACACAGATAGACTATATTTCTTTGCCTTCCTCACAGTTATCAGGGAACAGGTCTCATACCACTGGATAATATGCAAAAGTAAAGTATACTACTTCTAGACTTGGATCATAAAAACATTTATAGTCTTCCATTCTTCTTCCCTTTCTGCTGGCTGGATGTAGACAATCCAGGAGAGGATCTTGAGATCCAAAGAGACCATAGAGCCACAGGTTGAGAATGGCAAACTCCACCAGCCTGGGTCTTTGAATGACTACATGGAGCAGTGACATCATCATGCCCACCACCACCCAGTGGACTTCACATGAGTGAGAACTGAACTTCTACTGCATAAAGCCACCAATATTTTTGTCATTATAGCAACTAGCACTGCACTGTACATAGTCTGAAGAACTACAAAGCTGAAATCAGAAAACATTATCTGTCTACTAAAATAATCCAGGTAAGGAAGAATGAGGGCTTGATATTAAATAGTAGTAGTGTGGGGCGCCTGGGTGGCGCAGTCGGTTAAGCGTCCGACTTCAGCCAGGTCACGATCTCGCGGTCTGTGAGTTCGAGCCCCGCGTCAGGCTCTGGGCTGATGGCTCAGAGCCTGGAGCCTGTTTCCGATTCTGTGTCTCCCTCTCTCTCTGCCCCTCCCCCGTTCATGCTGTCTCTCATGCTGTCTCCCAAAAATATTAAATAAACGTTGAAAAAAAAAATTAAAAAAAAAATAAATAGTAGTAGTGGATGAAACTGTAGAGAACTTTGATGTATTTGAATAAAATATGTTTAGAAAACAATGATTAATTATGATATGAGAGGATGAGAAGAGATAAGATATAAAAACTATAATCCTGAGTTGTATTAAGGTCACAAACTAATATAAAGAAAGAAGAGGCACCGAGAGGAAAATAAGTTTTGTTTTAGGTTTTAAGTGTCAAGGGACGTTCACTAGGCAGGTATATTAAGTGAATTTTGAGCACAGAAAAAAAATGAGAAAAAAAATAGACTCAGTAGTTATAAGCATGGCATATAGGTGGTCGTAAAGTAATGGAAGCCCTCAATTCATCTCATAACAGTAACATGATATAAATACAATAATGTAAACAGAAAATTAAGTATACAATTACATGTTACATATAATATGAATTTAACAAGATATAGAAACAATACAATAAAATAGAAATAATTCAAGAAACATGAGAGTGTGGTCCATATCAAAGGGGAAGGGGAAATCAACAGACACAGATCTGAAGAAAACCCAGATATGAAATTATCAGACAATGACTTTGAAATAGTTATGATAAATAGGTTTAAGATTTTTTTTTCATGTAGATATGATGATGAGCAGAGGGAAATCTCAGAAAATGAATGGAAATTGCTTCTTTTTTTTTTTAAAGGACAGAACAGAAATCACAGAAAACTAAAATAAGCATCCAAGAGACAAGTTTAACTATATACTAGAGTCAGAAGAAAGGGTCAATGGCCATGAAGAGATACTATTCAATCTGAACAGAAAAAAACAAAAAACAAAAAACCAAGAAAACGAGAAAAGCCTCAGTAATTTGTAGAAAATAGCATTTGATATCTTATCAGAAACAAGAGAATTAAGAATACAATGGAACAAAATCTTTAAAGTGTTGAAAGGAAAATAAAAAGAGTGCTTACAACTCCATATCTAGCAAATAGTATGTTTCAAGTGTGAGTGTGAAATACAGTTGAATAAACAAAAATTGAGCACCAACAAGCCCACTCTAAAAGAAATGCTGAAGAAACTTAATCTTTTTTTTTTTTTTTTAGTTTATTTATTTGTTTGAAAGAGGCAGACACAGCATGAGTGAGGGAGGGGCAGAGAAAGAGAAAAAGAGAGAATCCCAAGCAGGCTCCAAGCTGCCAGCACAGAGCCCAAAGTGGGGCTCGAATTCACGAACCGTGAGATCATGACCTGAGCTGAAATCGAGAGTCAGAGGCTTAACCAACTGAGCCACCCAGGCGCCCAAAGAAACTTGATCTTTAGATTAAGAAACAAAACTACACAAGTCTGTACTCAAAGTTTGTGAATTCCAGCCTCAAGTTGGGCTCTGTGCCAACAGCAGAGAGCCTGCTGGGGATTCTCTTTCTCCCCCTCTCTCTCCTCATCTCTTACACACACATGCCCACACACTCTCTCCCTCTCCCTCTCCCTCCTCTCTCTCTCTCTCTCTCTCTCCTCAAAATAAATAAACATTTTTCAAAAAGAAAAAAATAAAAGGACCCTCTGGATGGATCAGTCAGTTAAGTGACCCGCTTGGGCTCAGGTCATGATCTTGCGGTTCATGAGTTTAAGCCCCACCCAACGCCACCCCACCCCATCCCACCCCGATCAGGCTCTGTACGATAGCTCAGACCCTGGAGTCTGCCTGGGATTCTGTGTACCCCTCTCTCTCTGCCCCTGACCTGCTCACACTCTGTCTCCCTCTCTCTCTCAAAAATAAATAAACATTATTTTTTTAAAACAAGACAGTAACTTTCAAAATAATTAAAAAAATATATTGTGGATTTTAAAATTCATAGAGAAATAAACTACTGTATTTGAGAAAATAGCACAAAGAACAGGAAGATAATAAATAGAATTATGTAGATGTAAAGTTCTTAACATTTTACACAAGTAGAACAATATTATCTCTAAGTAGACTATGATAAAGATACGTATTGTAATTCCTATAGCAAACATTGAGAAAATTATGGGAAAACGTATAGATCAAAACTATACCGATTCTGTGTCTCCCTCTCTCTCTGCCCCTCCCCCGTTCATGCTCTGTCTCTCTCTGTCCCAAAAATAAATAAACGTTGAAAAAAAAAATTAAAAAAAAAAAACTATAATTCCTCCAGTAGGTGAATTAAAATGGAATTCCAAAAATCCAAAAATAATTACTCCCATATTGGGTATGAACGGAGGGAAAGAAGAACACAAATCAGAGGAAAACACTGAAAATAAATGGCAAGATGGTAGGCTTAAAGCAGATTGGATCAATAACAACATTAAATGTGATGAACTAAACACCTCCATTATGATGCAGAGGTTGTTGTACCAGATAAATAGGCAGAAAGTAAGTATTTGCTTCTTATAAAAGACACACTTTAAATAGAGATACATCACTGTCAAACAGTAATGAATGAAAAAAGATAAACCATACAAACAATAAGCACACACATACACACAAAGATAAATGGACATAAAGTCAAAGACACAAAAAGGAATGTATTTCAGTTATATAAGGGATGCTATATCAGGAAGGCATACAAATCATAAAGTCAGATGCACAGATTCAATACATGAATAAACGTTGGGAGAACTAAAGGCAAAAACAGATTAGTGCACAGTCATCATTGGAGATTTTAATGTTCCACTCTTAGTAACTGATAAAACAACTAGAAAATTCAACCTTGCCTAGTTGGGACTTACAGAACACAAATCCCAATCATTACAGAATAAAAGATTTCACATACCCACGGAACACCTACCATAATAAACCATAAGCTGGGTGACAAAATGGGTCACAGTATATATCAAAAATATCTGAAATCTTAGAAATTATTTTTCTGACTGTAATATAATTAAATTAAAAATTAATTACAGTAAGATATCTAGAAAATCATGAAAATATTAGAAATTAAGCAACACATTTCAAATTATCTCTGACTCAAAGGAGTGAATATAAATAAGGTTACAAAATATTTCTAACTAAATGATAGCAAAAGCACTACCTACAAAATTGTGGAATTTAGTCAAAGCAGTGCTGAAAAAAATTATACAGTCTTTTTAAAAGAAACATATAAAATCAATAACGTATGTTTGTGCGTTAAGAAGCAAGAGAATTACAGGCAAAATGAATCCAAATTACGTAGAAGATAAAAAATAATACAGATAAGGACAGGAATCAATGAAACGGGTATTTCTTCCACTTAGGACATAGAAAGTCACAAGAGAATTTATCTCTCCCAACCTAACAAAGAGAATAAACCAGATACCCCCAACAAAACGTCAGTTTTTGTTGTTATTGTTTGTTTTTTTATTTAAGTTCAGAGATAGCAAATAAAACCTAATGAAATAAAAGAAAAAAACACATGACGAGTACCCTCCAGAAGAGAAAGAAATAATTGTTGCTTTGATTATTGCATATTGAGAGGGAGACCAAGAAGCTGCCATCCACATGGGTAAGAAGAAAAAACTGAACATTAAATAAAATTTTAAATGCTCAATATGATGTGATCTGACGCAAAGAGACTCTGCTCTCACCTGCTGATTCCTCCAGAGGGCTTCAGTGAGTACTTATAAAAAACTTGGAAAAGAAAATGTTAAATTAATTAAATAAGGAGGCCAATAGACTGAGGTGGTTATAAAGCCCTGACTGCCTGCCTGAGCAAACCAAAACCTAAGCATACAAAAGCCTCCCGCGTTACAAAATCAAACCGGAAACCTGAGGACAGCCAATCAGCAACAACTAAGCTTAAAGTTGTAGCCAATCAAATAAGTTCCTTTGCTTCCCCTTCTGATCTCTGGAAGTCTTTTCCCGGCCACCTGTAGAGGGAGAGCTGTTAGCCGCTTCCAGTTTGGCGATGTCGTATTCCAATCGATGTTTGCTCAGATAAACTCTTGAAATTTTTAATATGCTTCGGTTGACCTTTTAACTATCGGGAGAGCCGACAGAGGTTGACACCAGGGTACAGGCAGAAATGGAAGACCTGGGAGAAACGGAAACTTTCCAGGCACTCTGGATGTTACCTAAGTAATCCACACTCCCCATCTCTCTCTGGCAGAGAGCCCAGCCCCAGCCCGGAGCCTTGGAGAAAAAGTCACCTGAGGCATGAGTATTAGGGCCTTCCTGAAATCCGAGTTTGAAGAGGGAAAATTGAAAGGTAACCAAAGGACACAAAGGGTCTAGGGGGAAAGGCAGCGGCCAGTAAAACTGCAAGAGGGGACAGAGAGCTGAGAGGCAACCACTGATGGGCAGACCACCTGGTGTGCCAAAGGTTGAGAGCCAACAAGAGAATTGACAGAAACCTTCTAGGCACTCAGATCCCTGCTAAGGGAAGATTATACTATCTTCGAATAATTTAAGCATGCAGCGAAGTGAATCCAACAAGCAACCACAAAGCCCCAAACCACTACTTACTACATTGCCTCAACTCACAAGCAAACAGCCTGATGCAAGCAGCCTACCCTTTTCTGAGCATAAATATTATGTACTTCCATTTCATATCTGGCATTTAAATAAAAATGATAACACATGAAAATGTACAAAATCTGGACCATCATCAAGAGAAGATACTGTCAAAAGCTTTTAATGCATTATTGGATGATCATGTTTTTTGTCCTTATTCTATTAAAATTGTGTATTGCACTAATTGATTTTCAAATGCTAAACCAATTTTGCATTCCTGAGATAAATCCCACTTGATCACAGTGTATAGTCCTTTTTATGTTTCTGTATTGGGTTTGCTAACATTCCGGAGGATTTTTTGTCTCTATTCATGAGTGCTAATGGTCTGTAGATGTGTGTGATGGCTTTCTTTAGCCTTATATTTAGGTATTAATATTGACCTCATAATTAATTAGAAAGACCTCTCTCGTCTGAGTGTTTGAATGATTAGTATTATTTCCTTTGAAATGTTTGATAGAGTTTCTAGGAAAGCCTGGGCTTTTATGTTTCTAAAGATTTTTAATCACTAACTTAATTTATTTACTTGTTATACATTTATTCAGATTTTTTATTCTTCTTGACTCAATTTTGGTAATTTGGCTCTTTCTGGTAATTTGCCCATTCCATCTAAGCTATTTAATTTGTTGGTAAAAAGTTGTTTGTATTACTTCTTTATAATTATTTTCATTTCTGTAAGGTTAATAGTGATGACCCTTCTTTTATTCTTGTTTTTCATAACTTGTGTCTTCAAGTTTAGGTATTTCTGGTGAATTTTTCATTGCAATTTTTTTTTCATTTTTCAACACCAGAATTTCCATCGGCTACTTTTCTATAATTTGTACCTCTTTACTGGTATCCACTCTTTAAGGAGTCATTCTCATACTTTCCTATAATTTTTTAAATATGGTTTCCTTTAGTTCCTTCAACATATTTGTAATGGTTTCTTTGAAGTCTTTGTGAAGTTCAACATCTGGACTTGCACAGACAGTTTATATTGATTTATTTTCGTGTGTGTGTCACATATTCCTATTTCTTTGTATGTCTCATAATACTTCATTGAAAACTGAACATTTTAGATAATATATTGTAGCAACTCTGGATTCTGGTGCCTGTGCCTACTGAATCTGCAGGTAGTTGTTTTTTTTATTATATTTCTACCCACTTACTTGGACTAATTATTTAGAGTTTGCCTATTGTGCATTGCGAAGCCAGTGATCTCTCTTTTCATTTTATCTATTCATTTGCTTATTTTTATTCAGTTTAGATCCTACTGATCACAGGTGGATTATATAACTTAATAGTCAGCCAGTGATTGACCAGAGATAGTGTTTAAACACCTGGATTCAGTAAGGTTTCTACTCCACAATGCATTTGTGTAAAGAATGAGCTATACATTCATAATTCAGGCAGTTTACAATTCTCCAAGTTTTTACTTTTTCCTGAGTCTTGTCATGTCTTCTATGAACCTGCACATGGCCTTACATTCATGCAGGGACATGGAGATGACTGGGGCCTCTCCAGTGTCTCCAAAGTTTATGTGAATCCTTATGCATATATATATGCATACTTATATGCATATATATAATTGAGACCACCTAGGATATGTGGTAGCTTATCAGAAAAACTATGTCTTATTCCTCAGATCTTCTAGATAAACTCCTGACGTATCTGCTCATCTGTTGCTTGCCATAACCAGTATCACAACTTCAGGTGGCTATAAGGTTGGTCGCCATCAAAATCAGTATTGTTTTCAGTAATGACTTTGGTCATGGAGCTTTACATGTTCTGAACTGTCTCTGACAGGGCAGGATTGGAGTGTGTGTGAGTAGAGAGGTAGGATCTATATTAGGCTAAAACCCCATAGTCTCCCACTGTTCTTACATAAGATTCAGTAATTTTTCTTAGAAAAACAATTTCACATTTTTTTTTTAATTTCAGAGAACCACAATGATTGTTTTTGAGAAATTTGTCCAGTTTATTATTGTTGGAAAGATTTTGCAAATCTCCTTATTCCACCATTCTATAAATGCCATTATTCATTGACATGAGATATCACGCAATATCACCTTACATAAAGGGACCTGTTTTACAGTGAGGTTAGTATGACAGTACACTCAAAAAACCATGGGATCCACTGGTGTCACTACCTACCACAGCATCCCAAAGATACTTGCCTACAGGAGTAGTATGGAGAAACCATATCCTTGCAAAGAAGGGGTGCTAATCTTTAGTATGGGGTGTGCTCCTTTAAAAATAGTCATAATTGGGGCGCCTGGGTGGCGCAGTTGGTTAAGCGTCCGACTTCAGCCAGGTCAAGATCTCGCGGTCCGTGAGTTCGAGCCCCGCATCAGGTTCTGGGCTGATGGCTCAGAGCCTGGGGCCTGCTTCCGGTTCTGTGTCTCCCTCTCTCTCTGCCCCTCCCCCATTCATGCTCTGTCTCTCTCTGTCCCAAAAATAAATAAACGTTGAAAAAAAAAATTTTTTTAAATAGTCATTATGTAGTACTATATCTCTAGTAAATAGAGTATGTTGGTCTGAAAAACAAGAAGTAAAAGCAGCTGTGGCCTTATGATAGGGCTGATATAAACACACACACACACACACACAAATTTATTTCTCACAGTTGTAAAGCTAGAAGTCCAAGATCATGGTGTTGGCAGGTTTAGTTTCTTCTGAGATCTTTCTCCTTGGCTTACAAATGACCACCTTCTTGCTGTGCCCTCACATAGTTTTTCTCTGGTCACATGTGTTCGTCATAACTCTTTTTGTGTCCAAAATTCCTCTTCTTATAAAAATGGTAGCCATATTGCGTTAGGGCCCATCCTAACAGCCTCATTTTAACTTAATTGCTTCTTTAAAGGCTCTATGCCCAATAATGCCACATTCTGAGGTACTAGAGGTTAGAACTTCAACGTATGGATTTGAAGGGGTATAATTCAGCCCTTACAAGTCCCCACTTACAAATCCTTCCAGGTACCCACTTGAGGAACTCATTGATCTCATCCCTAAAACTCTAGGATCTATGAGTTCAGAAGTGCTCATTCTCAAAGGGTGGATCCTCCTAACAGGAGACACAGTGAGACTAAATCTAGGACTGCTGTAGGGCCGCTTTGGACTCTTTACACAAATACACAGTTTGGCAGGGATCACTGACCCTAATTATTATCAAAAGGCAGGACTTCTGTTTTGTAATTAGGGAAGGAAGAAAAATATTTGATATTCCAATGATCCATTGAGACAACCAGCGGTACCCACATGCCCAGTTTTTACTGTAAATGAGCACGTACAACATCCACATCTGATGAGTGCATGGCGACCTGAGACCCAGACACCAACATTCTCCAATGTTTGGGACTAGCTCATTGTACCCTGCAAGCCTCCAGTCCAGCAGAAATGCTATACAAGAATGAAGGGAAGTTCCAGGGGTAGTTACAGCTTTGGTACTAACTGCAGCATCCGTGTTGGTGGGCTGCAGCTCTCCAAGTAACTGTCCTCTTGTAAATTCCATCTGGAATTTTGGTCGGAGAATTCTTGAAAAGCTATGTCTGGTTGATGCTCCCACCCAGCCACTCCAGATTCCCTTTCCAGGTTCTGTGGTCACAGTCCATTTCTGAACTGCTGTGAACGTCGGCTGCTACTAGGAGCAGATGCCACTCTTTCTACGGAAGTTGTCACTGGCTGACAATTAGAGCCACCTTACCCAGGAAGTATACACATCGGCCCAAACTCTGAGGGAAGCCCACAGCCCATGATATCCTGATATAGGGTTTTAAATGCCAATCATCTTGCCTTGAATGTGAACAAGGCAGCAGAGCAGTTTATGTAAGCCAGCTGAAGACTAGGCTTGACCTGAACTCACATTTTTTGCATTGCATTTTTCCGTTTCCTATCTTCTTCTATTCCCTTAAGTTTTTCTTGAAAAGTCCTTCATTAATAACTTATGTGCACTCAGACCTCTGTGTCAGACTTTGCTTTTCAGAAACTTGATCTGAGATATTTACATCTGGAATGGTGGCAATAGATAAGGGAAAATAAAGGACTTGTGTTTTTAATGATGGGAAAACAAGTAGTATATGGACTTGGGTGAGAGAAACATACACAAATTGAACCTCAGGCAGATGAGACATTCTTCACCCTGATTTGAGATAAGACATTTACCTATAATTTGAGGACAAAGAAAGTTGAAGGAGTTATCCTCTATCTTTATAATAAAGGATTGTGTTAATACCATAATGAAATACTCTTCTTAAAATAGCAAAGTGATTTATCAATTGAATGCCATTATGCAATCTGAATAACCAGTGACTAGACATTAGCCATACTGTCACTCTTGATATACCTACGTAAGTGTTCAAATTTCCTGTGCCTGAATACCACAGGCTGGCACATCTCTCTCATTTGCCTTTCAAAATGTAATTTTAAGGAATTTCTCCAAGATTTTTCAGTTTTTTATCTTTCCATGAAACTCTGCGTAACAACCTTACTGCAGACTGTCTTAATGAATACTTCCTATTTATAATATCAAATTTAGTGTCGATCAGAAAGTCTTAAAACTACCGTTTGGCCGAAGATACAACTGAGATTAAAGCAATTGCCTAATACCTCTTGCTAGTTCTGTGACTGCATACCTTAGCACATCATCCCTGTAGACATTCATGAAAATTGTCTAACACGAGCATCAGAGCAGCTAAGGGTGAGTGATGGGCCTTTCTTAGGCGGTACAAAAACAGCAGAGTGGTTGAATGCAGAGCAACAAAATGTGGAGTGGCGAAAGTCCATGAACAATCAGGAAATTAGTAGATGGGGCCAATGTTGACACTTGAGTTCTTAATTATCCTAATTAGAGGCCATCAGAACAGCAAAATAATGTTTATTGAGCCTGGCAAAGTGAAACATTTTCATTGTGCTTATTGCTTATTTTGGCAGCCATGTTACATTGTTGACTCACAGACTATGTAGTTAACAAAATCTCCTAAGCCATTTTATATGAACTGTGGTTAAGCTGGGCCTTTCTCATCTTCCCCTTATAAAATTGCTATTTTGAACCCAAATATAAGAATTTGCATTTTCCATCTACACTTTACCTTACTGGTTTCACTTTATTTTTATGGTGTCTGATCAAGTCCATCTCTTATTTGATAACAGTATGAATAGTATTTCTTCATAAATAACAGCAGAGGATGAATTTCTTGTCTTTAAGGTTTTCACAATTTTGAAGGAGAAGGTAACATTTAGATTCTCATAAAATCATGTGCTACACAAGTTATAATGAAATGTGAACAGAATTCTATGGGAGAAGGAAATATTTGAATTAAGCCTTATATGATGAGAAATAGATATAGATATAGATATAGATATAGATATAGATATAGATATAGATATAGACACTTTTCTTAATAACCAATTCAGCTAAATTATTTGACACATCAACCTATACTGAATTATGGATTTTTTAGTTTCTTCTACAATCCATATTTTTATTAGGAAAAAAACGGCAAAAATAACTCACACATCATTTCAACATTAGAGAGATATATTAAGAAGTAAAAGTGACTCTTTCCTCCCATAAAATATTTAATTAAATAATCTTTAGAGAAAAGGCAAATGGGTAGTAGTGAATTGTTTTGGATGAAGGCTGTAATTTATAATGGAAAGACTCAAAATTCAGTGACTAAAAAATGAAAACTTTTATTTCTCTCTCCTTCAATTTCAGAAATATACCTAAATATACATCCATGTGTGTACATTAAAACCTTAGTTTACAAGCACAATTTGCCCTGGAAACATGCTTGTAATCCAAAGCACTTGTATATTAAAATGATTTTCCACATAAGATAATGGAAACTTCGATGATTCATTCCACCACCCAAAAATATTCATATAAAAATGATTACAACACTGTAATATAATACAAAATAATAAAGAAAATATAAAATATAAAGAAAAATAAACAAATTAACCTGCACTTTCCTTTGAAAACTTTCATGGCTGGTGTGAGGGAGACAAGAGAGGAGGGTTACTGTGTAGGGCGACTTTCACTATCACTAACAGAATCACTGCTATCTACTGGCTGAATGGAATCTTCTGCCATTGTATATGCTCACACGGATACTGACTACAGTACAGTATTAATAAACTCTTGTCATACACAGTATTTAATGTAACTGGCAATAAGGCAGAGGAAAGGATCTATATCTGCAGCCAGACCTAGGATGAACCAAAGCATTCCTAAGCTTACTCTTGAATGGAAAAGCAAAGGAATGTCCATAGGTGCTTTGAAATGCCAAAAAACCCCACTAGTGCCAGTTGTGGGCACCTTCAAACATTCTGAAAAATCAATGATTTCTGCCAAACACTGAGGGCTGAGACCAAGCATCCGAGCATGGGAGATGATCAACCATAATCCCATAGAGAGTGAGAGAGAGAGAGAGAGAGGAACCATTGTCTCAGATGTGATTATGTGACATTCGGCATCATGTACTACTCTGTTGCAAGCCATCACTCGTATATCAAGTTAAAATTTATTAGTAATGTTTGTTCATTTTGTGGAACACTCACAGAACAAGTCATTTCCAATCCAAGCTTTTACTGTAATTTATTCCTCCACTTTGCCTGGCACTGCATCTGCCCACTGAGCTAAGAAATAAGAATTCTTCATTTGGGGGAAGGTTTCTTCTTTCTTGCACTGATGTGAACAATCTGGATGTATAAAGCAACTCTGCTCCTCAGAGTTGATGAGAGACCTAGGTTTCCTTTAAGCTCACCTGGGCACTGAGTTTTCTAGGTAGTAGAAACTGGGGAAGGAAAGAGGTATGGTGAACAAAGCACATCCAAATGTCTCAGGCCACAGGCCAGTACATAATCACATCTGTTCCTAACTCACTGTCAAGAACTTAAACACGGGCACCTAGATGGCTCAGTCAGTTAAGCACCTGACTCTTTTTTGGTCTGGTTGTTTTAGTGTTTCTTTCTTTCTTTCCTGTGTTTCTTTCTTTCTTTCCTTTCTTTCTTTCGAGAGACAGAGCATGAGTGGGAGAGAGAGAGGGGCAGAGAGAGAGGGAGACACAGAATCTGAAACAGGCTCCAGCTCTGAACTGTCAGCATAGAGTCCTAGGTGGTGCTTGAACTCTGAAACAGGGAGATTATGACCTGAGCTGAAGTCGGATGCTTAACCAACTGAGCCACCCAGGTTCCCCCGCATCCAACTCTTGATTTCAACTCAGGTCATGTTTTCCAAGTTGTTGAGTTCAAGCCCTAAATCAGGCTCTGTGCTGACAGCACGATGCCTACTTTGGATTCTCTTACTCCCTCTCTCTCTCTGCCCCTCCTCCACTCACACTCTCTCTTTAACTCTCAAAATAAATAAACTTACAAAAAAAACAAAAACAAAAACTTAGTTATGTGGCCTCAGCTAACCTGGGGAAGTGATGGGGAAGTATGTTGTGGCTGAGCAGACACTGGGCCAGATACAAACCTAATACTATAGTAGAAGCTAACAATCTCCATCACAAACAGGGGGTCCATGAGTTGCTTTTTGTTTCCCTCACAAACACCACTGTTTCTAGTATAAGTTCATAAGCGCTGTTACATGTTTTTAAATTTTAGTTTTGAAAAAAATGGCAGCCTGGTTCTCATTCTTGGCTGGTAACCTGTTATGTCTGACAAGTTTCCAGACTTATCTTTATTGCTACAGTCTATACACTTATTTATTCTACCCAGTCATTTTCTGTGCACTTGTAACCTAAAAATTATTTTAGGAAGGCATTCTCTATTTTGACTATTTTTTCTTCACCTACCTTGTTTTCTTTTCCATTGAACTTCTATTATTCAGTTATAAGATCCTCTGGATTTGTCTTTCACATTTTTTTTAATTTTCACTGTTAGTTTTCAATTGTTTGTATTTTTGTTTTAAATTATTAAGCACTTTGTTAAGTATGAGGTATACAGCAATGAACGATAAAGTCTCCACCCCCCCAAAAAAATACTTTCTTACAGCTTATGTTAGAGGATACTACAAACAACAAATCAGAAAAATATGTTTTATGTCAGATAATAATAAGTGCTCTGGAGAAATATAAAGTAGGGAAGAAGAGGAAGTGGGAGAAGAGAAGCAGTTACTACTTTAGGGCAGTCAAGAAAGGTCTGATTGTGAAGATGACATTTGATCAAAGGCTGAAGTAGGTGGGGGAGCAACGCTTTCAGATTTCTGGAGAAGCAGGCAAAGGAAACAACAAAGACCTTGAGCCAGGGGCATGACCAGCAGGTGTGAAGACTGGAATGAGCAAGGGGAGAAGGGTGAAGGGGTGGTGGGAAGATTACTACCAGGGGCCAGGGTGTGGGCTGCTTTGGAGGATGAGTAAGAAATGAGTTTATATCAAGTGGTAAAAAGCCACTAAAGAACTTTGAAAAGAGCAGTGATATGATCTGCCTGATATGGATCACTCTGAGCCAATGTTGAGGATACTCTGCTGGGCACATAAGGAAAACAAAGGGGGCATTTAAGCAGGTATGTTAATACCCAAGTAAAAGAAAAATGTTGTCTGGACTAGTGTATTAGCAGCAGGGATGGTGGGGGTGATTAAGTTCAGTATGTAAATGGAAGGCAGGACCAAGTGGATTTGCTGAATAATTAAGTGCAAAATGTGGGAGAAAGAGAAGAGTTCAGGCATTAAGACTCAGCAACTGTTTGAGTAGCCATTAGCAGCTGGGGAAGATTACAGCCATTTCCCACAAGATGGAGTCTATTTTATTCTGTTGTTGTTTTTTTCCTCTTGATTTATTTACATTTCACAAGTCATTCTGTGGGCTTGTTATTATTATTTCCAGAAAATGTTATCTAATTGTCACATCGCACATTACAGTTTTAAGTACATTTTTAATGTTTATTTATTTATTTTTGAGAGAGAAAGAGCACACAAGCAGGGGAGGGGCAAAGAGAGAGGGACACACAGAATCCGAAGCAGGCTCCAGTCTCTGAGGTGTCAGCGCAGACCCGGACACAGGCTCGAACCCACTAACTGTGAGACCATGACCTGAGTTGAACTCAGACACTTAACTGACTGAGCCACCCAGGCACTCCGCAATAGTTTTTTGAATCATCACAGAAATTTGTATCAAAAAATGATAAATTCTGTCTGGTTTCTTCAATTATATTAATGTCATGTGAGTAAACTATTCTGATTTTGTGGCTTGGTTTTTCTCCTTTGAACCACTGAGACCCCTTAAATAGCCAGTCAACTTTACTTACCTATCTTTGTCTATAATTTTAGTATTCTTAGAAATATGTAGTTACAATAGAATGTATGAGTGACGATTTCGGCCTCATATTTTCATTATGGATGAAATTTTATTTATATATTAGTTAAAATAATGCTATTTATAGGAATGATATTACAGTCTATGTAGGTAAAAAAGCTAACATAAAATCATCTTTGTTAGTAGCTGAAACATTTTAATTACAACCATCGGCACTGCCAGTAAGTGTGAATTCCCTCAAAATACATGCAGATCAGCCTTTCCATCATGTAGCCAATAGCTGAGTCAATAAGCGGCGAGGTGTAGGGAGAAAAACATTCTTTTTTTCTCCAACCTGTCAAATGGGCTGGGATCCTGGTACTTCTCCATTTTGGAGTAGTTGTAGGTTAGAATTCGGGATCAATCTTTTCACATGTGGTTTTTAGGTCATTTTAGATTTTTTTTTAACCAATCCATTTTTTTAATTTTTAAATTCTTGACATTAGAGAACTAAACTGAAACTTATTAACATTCCACTTTTACATTTCTTATCGACAAACAGAAATAAAATTCATGAGCCAAAAACTCAAAACAAAACTAAAAACAGGGAGTAGCTTATAAAACTAAATATGGATCCCAGCATTAACAGCTGAACAGAGAATGCGATTTTTAAATTCTTAGCGGACGATAAAGTTGTATAGAAACTGAACACTTACAAATTATTTAAAACCTGGAATCACTGACCAGAAATTACACAGTTGGATCGTGGGAAAACAGCAGAAAGGGATTATAAGTGAGCCTACACTGTTCTAGCTGCACCCCATGCCCTTCTCAGAGGAAAGCCTGGCATTGATTAGATATTGGGCCAGACTAAAACTGGCAGCAGAACCAGTGATAGTAACCTGCCTACCAGAAGAGCCTTCCACTGGATTGGCAATTCCACTGGATCAGAAATTCTGCAGATGAAGCCCAATGATCTGTATGTTAACAAACAGCCTAAGTCATTTTGTGCATGCCGAAGTTTGAGGAAAAACCTCTCTAGCTCTCTGCTGCTCAAAGTCTAGTCAGTAGAACCAGCAACATCACTTAAGAGCTTGTTAGATACACAAAATCATGGCCCAAACCAGACATTGAATCACAATGTAAATTTCAATAATATCCTTTGGTGATTTGTATGTTCAGTAATATTGAAATGCACTGCCTAGGTTCTCAAGCTTCTCTAGGTGTGAGCCAGTAGCATGTATCAGCAACAGAAAAGGGTAATATTTCAATTAACAATGCAGCCTATGTCAGCAGAAGCAGATCTGCACTATAAAGTCGCACACGAATTTCCTCTCCATGCTTTCATATCTGAGGCATTAACTGAGGGCTACAGAAGTCACTCCTGCCTTGTTCTCTTAGAAGGCAGAAGTTTCTATGTCCAATAACTGAGTCGCTCTGACAAGAAGCTATGTTAGCCATAGATAGAGACAAAGGCCAATATTTTGTTCTTTTAGCTATGATTGCTCGAATTTTCAAGAAATGCTGTCATGTTTTTGAGAAAATTTATCTCATTCTACAGTTCATATTGAAAAGCAAAAGAAGTAGAATAGCTAACACAATACTGAAGGGCAAAAAAAGTTAGAGGACTTACACAAGTTGATTTCAAAACTTATTTCAAAGGTGTAGTAGTTAAGACCGCATGGTATTGGTGAAACAGTAGATATATAGATCAATGGAACAGAAGAGAGGGCCCAGAAAAATGCTCATACAAGTAGAGTCAATTAGTATTTGGCAAAGGATCAAAGGCAATTCAATGAAGGAAGCCTAATATTTTCACCAAGTGGTAATGTAACAACTACAACTCCATATGCAAAATAAATAAATAAATAAATAAATAAACCTAGACACTAATCTTACAACTTTCAAAAAAATTACCCAAAATGGATCACAGACCTAAATGTAAAATGCAATTCTACTGAACATCTGAAAGAGAGCATAGAACATCTATGTGACCATGAGTTTGGTGGTGAGTTTTAGTGGCTATTATGGGTTAAACTGGGTCCCCTAATATATGTATGTTGAAGTCCCAACTCTTAGTACCTCCTAATATGGCCTTATTTGGAAATAGGATGGCAGAAATGCAATTAGTTAAGACAAGACGAGACCTCACTGTGGTAAGAGAGGCCTCTAATCTGATATGATTGGTGTCCTTATATAAAGAGGGAGTCTGGACACAGAGGGAATGCTTGAAATAAAAATTGGAATTAAGCTGCCACAAACCAAAGAACACCTGCAGCTAGGATAAAAACTTTGGACAGACGCCTCCCTGATACTTTCAGGGAAAGCATGTCCCTAATGACACCTTAATCTTGGAATTCCAGCCTCCAGAACTATGAGAGGATACATTTCTGTTGTTTAAGCTGCTCAGGTTGTGGTATATTATAACAACATCCCTAGTCAACTAAAACAGACATAACACAGAAAGCGCAATCCATGAAACAAAATATTGATCAATAAACTTTGTTTACATTAAATGCTTCTTCTCATCAAAAGAGACTATTAAGAGAAACACAATATAATCACAGACTATGAAAAAATATTTCAAAATCACATATTTTATAAAGAATGATATATATATATAAATTATATAATGAACTCTGAAACTCAACGATAAAAAAGTAAACAATTCAATTGAAAAATAGGCAACAGATCTAACAGGTGCCTCACCAAAGAAGATATGTAGATGGCAAGTAAGTATTTGAAAATACGTTAAATATGGTTTATCATATAATTGCAAATTAAGGCAACAATGAGATACTACTGTATACTTATTTCAACGACTAAATCCAAAAATCTGCAGTTTCAATTGTTGACAACCATATGAAGCAGAAGGAACTCTCTTTTATCACTGGTGAGAACACAATGGTAGAACCACTTTGGAAGACAGATTCTCAGTTTCCTATAAAACTAATCAAAGTCTTAACACACACTCCAGCAATCACACTTCTAGATATTTACTCAGCAGATCTGATAACATGTCCACACAAAAACCTTCATTCAAGTGCACATAGTGCTTTATAATAATTGCTCAAAAAAATTTCACAATACCCAGGATGTCTAAGGGACATAGGAGCCAACAGAAAAAGCATCAAATGGCCAAAAATGAAACAATTTGAGCAACATCATATAGTTTTAGATTAGAACTTAAAGTAAAAAATACCTGTCCATGAGGTCATAATGGTACAAATAAATGATTGAGTAAATAAGCGGGGAAAATAGATATACCTACTGTACAGAAGAATTCCAAATAATTTATGCAGATATTCTGCCCTCAAGGAGATTGACTATAACTTCCTTATTCTTATGTGTGGGATGCAAACATTGACATCCTTTCAAGAGTATAGCATAGAAAGAGGGAAGAAAGAATGACTTCACAGTTAAGAACTCAGAGAAATACTGCGTTACCCAGGCAATCAAGGTTAATAATAATAGTTATAAATCATACTTATTTTATGTATTCTTAATATAATCTAATCTTATTAGCACCTCAGTATGCTAATATAATCTTCATTGTCCTTGTGCTCTACCTCCCCAAAACACATAATCATTCCCAAGAAAAGCATTCAACAAAACCCAATTGAGAGATATTCTATAAATACTTTACCAATATTCTTCAAAAGTCAAATATTCTTCAAGGTCATCAGAAACTAGGAAAGTCTGAGAAACTGTCACAACCAAGAGGTATACCATATCGATGCAAGATGTTAATAATAACAGAAATTGGGTGTGTAGGGCATGTGGAAACTCTGTACCAACTGTATTATTTTCCTGTAACTCTAATATTGCTCTAAAATAAAATGCTTATTTTTATAAAGTTAAAAAAGGTATGGGTGAGTAACCTCATTAAGATGGCAAAATAGGTTGTCTCCTCACAAGAACATCCAACAACTATTCCACAACAAGATGCCACTGAGAGAATCCCAGAACATGGAGTGAAGTTGAAGCACCCCCTGTACCATGGTTACCGAGACAGACAACATTAGAAGGGTAATGGACATGGCTATCCATGGGCCACATTGCCCCTCCCTCAGGTCAGTGCAGCACCATGCAGAGAAGACTCCTCAGAGTCTCTGGTTCCTCCAGTGGGGAAAAAGAACCTATGGAGACAACACCTATCCCAGCCCTTCCTCTGATCTCATATCACAGGAATTGCAGGGAAATCTATGGAACTAAACCACTGGGAATCTGACTGTGACAAATAAAGGGGGTAGGTAACAACCTACCTAATTTGTTGCTTGCAACAACCAGCATATGGATCTTGGCTTTGCTCATCCACAGAAGCAAGTCGGTGACACACTGTGACCACAGGATTTGGTCAGGTGCAGATCTGCCATATTTGAATCTTCAAACGAGGAGTTTTGCTGGTCCCTAGAACTAGGTTTGTCTACTCCCAGGCAAGGAGCAGAACCACAGCCTTACCCTCTGTGGAGAATGTCTTCTGGCCCCATCTGACCAGAAGGACTAGTGATAAGTACTAGAAACTACATGGTCCTGGGGTGCTCCAGCCAAGAGGTGGGTAGTCAGAGCAGTTACCTCTGAAGCAAAGCCAATATCAGACATGAGGAAGCCCCATGATATACACAGTCAGGAGGATTAATTCAGAGCCAAGGCTGAGGGTAGGTTCCAGCATCTCCCACACAGAAAGCCTGTTTTGGAAAATAAGAGTAACCTGGAACAGCCTCTCCCCTTCCTGCCCAGGCAAAGTTGCTGAAATATAGCCCCGCCCAGCATGGAATGTGTCTTTCCAGCCCATTTGACCAGAAGGGCTGGCAGCAACTCCTGGGATCTGTGTGGCCCAGCAGTGTCTCTCTGCATGGTGCAGTGAGCCCTGAGGAGGGCAGGCAGAGGCTATAGCGTGCAAAGCAAAGGTAGTGACCTTGTTCAGCCAGAAACTTGGGGTATGGGTCAGCTTGAGTTAAAGCAGCAAACAAAGAGCTTTCCCAGCTTTAGAGCTACTTCTCCCCCTGAGCCCAGGCAGAGAATCTAATTCATAGCCCCACTCACCACAGAATACAGACTTTAGTGTGTACAGCCAGGGAACCTCACCAGGGCACATGAGAAGCTCCCATGGCCTATTCAAAAGCCCTAAATAGAGTGACACTTAAACAGAGAGCATAGCCTGTGGCTTCCCTCATTTGCAGAGCAAACCAGGGGCTCACCTGGCCAGGGGATCTGGTGCACAGCCTGGCCTATCCAAATCATACCAAGTATCTTCTCTGACCACAATGGCATGAAAGTAGAAATCAACAGCAAGAAGAAAACTGGAAAATTCACAAACACATGAAGAACACTAACTTAAAAACACTAATTCAAAACACCAACTCAAAAAGATATCTGTACCCCCATGTCCATTATTTGCCATAGCCAAGATACAGAAACAGACTAAGTGTCCATTAGTGGATGAATGAAGAAGTTGTGGTATATATATGAAGGAGTATTACTCAGCCATAAAAAATGAGAAAATCCTATCATTTGCAACAACTTGTATGATCTCAGTTATATGCGGAATCTAAAAAAATCCCCCAAAACAAAACAAAACAAAGACCCTCAAACTCATAGTAAAAGAGATCACACTTGTGGTTACCAAAGGAAAAGGGTGGGGTGAGGGGGAATTGTAAGAAGGTGGTCAAGATATAAACTGCCAGATACAAGATAAATACATAGTAGGGATATGACGTACAGCACGATGACCATACCTAACACAGTTGTGTGATATATAGCAAACTTGATAAGAGAGTAAATCCTGAGTTCTCATCACAAGGAAATTTTTTTTCCTCTTTTCTTTTTATTGTACTATATGAGAAGACGGATGTTGGATGAACCCATTGTGGTTAGCATTACACAATAAATATAAATCAAACCATCATGCTGTATGCCTTAAACTTATACAGTGATGTATGTCAATGATTTCTCAATAAATCTGGGGAAATTAAAGTATTGGTAAACAAAAAAAGTAATGATATGGTTTATTCTTATAAGTATGGATATTTGTAAGTATCATTTTTACTTTAGTTCTGGAGTTTCTCCTCTGGCCCATTAAAATTTTCTTGGAATATTTTAAAAAATCAACCTCAATCTCAGATCTTCAATTAAAAATACACAACTGTAGTAAACAGAACGATATCCAGAATAATCAGCTATCTTAGATATATCAAGTTATGCCTTGTACTTATGGCTAACTCTTTGAGTGCAATAACTTTTTTTTAATTAATAAACTTTATTTTTTAGAGCAGTTTCAGGTTCACTTCAATACCTTTAAAATATAATTTCGCAACTGAAAAGACACAATAACAGTTGCTTGCTTCGTTGATTACATGATAAATATTTTGTTCCCTACTATGTAACACTTACCAATAAATGCCAATAATAATTGCAACAAAATCTTTTGCTTTTAAAGCTGTGTAAAAGGCAGAAATAATCATGTAATCATCTTGTAATTATATGGTACTTACTATGCAATTACATAGTAAATACATTGTAAATTCAAAATAATTACATGGTTATTTGCATTATGCATAGTTTCTAATCCAATTTTGACACATAAAACAGTGGTAGCATCCAAAGGGTTACCCAAATTTCTCCCACCTACACCACAGGATCAGTAATAATGGAAGTAATTAAAGGAAGTCCTTGAACCAATGCTTGATAGTATATGTTAGAAACTATCCATTCATATTTATGACATAGGTAGAATTATAAATTAGGGCAGAATGGGATTAGCAATTAGACTATAAATTATCAATTAAAATTTATGCTAACAATGACTTTGGTGTTGGTGATATCAAATAGTACTTTATCACGAACAATTAAATAAAGACTGTTCAGAAGGAAAAAAAAAACATGAATGATAATGGTATTATATGTTGTAAAGGGTTGCCATTTTGCATTTTTAGTCAAAATATTCATTTTGACAGAAACATTTGAGTTTAGTAATATTTACAAAAGCTTATCATATATTTGAGTCCCTAAAATGTTTATTTTTTGAATATTTTTTGAATATTTTTTTGAAAATAGAAACAAAATATTTATCTTTAAAAGTAAGTTCCTTAAGAGACTGATTTCTTTTGAAAAGGCAGAGTCAGAAGCTCAGCAAACCCTTTGCAACCAAACAACCATTTATATGCAGAAAATTATTTTATTTATTTTTTATTTATTTTTTAAGTTTATTTGGTTTTGAGAGAGAGACAGACACACAGACAGAGTGTGAGCAGGGTAGGGGCAGAGAGAGAGGGAGACACAGAATCTGAAGTAGGCTCTAGGCTCCCACGCTGTCAGCACAGAGCCTGATGCAGGGCTCTAACCCACAGACTGCGAGATCATGACCCGAACTGAAGTCAGACGCTTAACCAACTGAGCCACCCAGGCGCCCCTGCAGAAAATTATTTTTCAAAAAATCAACATTTTAAGTCTTTTTACTCAATTTTAAGTAAATTTTTCTGAAAGCATATAACAGGTGACCAAACATTCATTCAATAACATCTACTACATTTTAATAAGAACATTAAGAATCTCTGGCATTTAAGCTACAACTCTTTGCATTCCACTCAAAAAGCTTCATCTTATGGGGCTTCTTCCCCTTCTAGTTCCCAATCTAAGCAACTGTATTAACATGAGATGGGCAGGCAGCTGGTATTTCTTATTGCCCCCAATTCCATGTGGCTGAAGTAATGTTTTGGGCCAACACAGCCCTGAGGGCCAAGACTCCCTTCTAACACCCAGTCCCCACTCACAGGGCAAAATCTCTATTCCAGACATTACAAGACCAGAATACCGAACCCTGATCCCCAACCCATCTTGCTTCTAGGGTGGAGGTTCCAAGAACTGGTTCCAGCCAGTTATATAGGAACACTCTCCAGCTTTGCACAGTTCTTGGTCATAGAGCAAAGGTGTGACTCCAGTCGAAATGCATCATTGTTCCTGTCCTAGATCTTGTGAGTTAATGAAAAGCTTATACCCAATGGGAAAGACACAGCACAGGAGCAAAGAGTTTCACAGTTCTATCTGAGAAAATTGACTTTGTTTAGAAAAGAGCATGAAGAATTCCATGCCTACAGGACAAAGGGGAGATGTCATAAACAATGGTGATCTTGGCAGAGAGCAACAAAAGGTACACATAGCTCTACCAGTAGCAAAAAAAAAAAAAAAAAAAAAAAAAAAAAAGCAGAGCAATCACATATTTTAACAGAGAGAACCAAGCAAATAGATATCCATGAAGAACTACTAGGATCACATTTAACCCTTGGGTACAGAAAAGCTGTGCACAAGCTGAATGAACTGAGGAACAATTAGAGCAGGAGATGGGACAGGAACGAAAACATTCCCCAAGTCACACACAGATCCATAGTAAAGAGTAAAAGCTTCACTGGAACTAGGAGCTTAAGCACAATCTCTAAGCAAACATTGGCCAAACAATAAGCTACTGTGACTCAGAAATAATTACTAAGAAGCCAGGTTTAACAATAAAATCACATCCATTGTAGCAGTCTGGAAGACTATGTACATGCCCAAGGTTGCATCCTCTAAAATAGAATCATACAGGAAAATCCATGCTATCAGTTCTAAGCAAAAGGGGTGGAGGATAGAGGGAAAAAATGTAAACTCTGAACTATGATAGCAACCTCCAAACACACATGCATTTAATTGCAAAACTAAATATCCATCAGGCCAAGGGAACTTAAGCACACCTGTTGACCAATAACAAGCTTATGCTGACCTGGGCCAATTACTAGTCAGGTAAAAAGATAAACACAAGAAAACAACTGCATATTGTAATGGCAATAAACATCATAGAATTATTTTTGCCAATTCACTAAACAAATAAATGATAGCATCAACCCTAAGGGGGTAGGTAGAGTTAAGATTCTGATTTGTTATATTACCTAAAATGCACAATTTTCAAGAAAAAGTTAAGAGACATGCAAAAAAAGAAAAGAAGAAAAAGGAGAAGGAGGAGGAGGAGGAGGAGAAGGAGGACGAGGAGGAGGAGAAGGAGAAGGAAACTGTGATATGCATATGGGGGGAAAATAGGCGATTCAATAGGGGGGAATATAATCTTTTCAACAAATGGTGTTGAGACAATATCCACATGCAGAAGAATGAATTTGGATTCCTACCTCACACCATAAAAAAAAATCATTCAAAATGAATCATTGATTTAAATGTAAAAGCTAACATTATAAAACCCTTAGGAATAGGAAAATATAAGAATAACTCCTTATGACCTTGGATTAGATAATGATTTCTTACATATAATACCAAAACCAAAAAAGAGACAGATAATCTAGTTTAAAATGGACAAAGAATTTGAATATTCATTTCTTGACAAAGATATGCAATGGTTAATAAACTTAGGAAAAGATGTACATCATTAGCCATTAGGGAAATGCAAATCAAAACCACAATGATTTACCACTTCACATCTACTAGGATAGCTACAATCAAAAGAAAATGTAAAACGTATTGTCAAGGATGTAGCAAAACTGGAACCATCATGCATTGTAGGTAGGAATGTTAAATGGCTTAGCCAATTTAGAAGACAGTTTAGCAGTTTCTTAAAGAGTTAAGTACAAATTTACCATATAATCAAGCAATCCCATGTTTAGAATATGCAAGAGAAATGAAAACATATGTCCACAGTAAGATTTCTGCATGAATGATCATAGCAAAAATACTTTTAATAGCCAAAAAGTGAAAAAAACGCATCCATCAACTGGTGAATGTATAGAGTTGTGGTTATCCATACAATGGAATTGCATTTGGCAATAAAAATGAATGAAAGGCTGACACATACTACAACATGGATCAACCTCTAAACTATTATGCTACATGAAAGAAGCCAGATGCAAAAGACCACATTTTGGGTGATTTTATTTATGTGAAGTGTCCAGAAACAGTAAATCTTTAGAAACAGTAAGTAGATCAGTGGTTGTCTGGGACTGGGTTTAGGAACAGGAAGTGACCGTAGTGAGCACCATGTATCTGTTTGAGGTAACAAAAATTTTCTACAATTAGATTGTGGTAATTTTTATACTTGTCTGTCAATTTGAAAAACCATTTAATTATACTCTTAAACCAAATGAATTTAAGATGCATATGTGATACCTCAATAAACTCATCTTTAAAAAAGCAGGTCCTTGGTAAGTGACTGTAGTAATCATATCTCACATTTGAAGTCAAAGATACTCATACTAATTATAAGATGATATATACATATATACCCTCTTTTTGCCTCTCACACCATCACAACTTGTCTCATTTATTTGGAAAGTATTGGGTATCAGTCACCATAGAAAGCTGAAATATAATCTTATATGTTGATCTATTCTAAGCAGTAAGAACAAATCAATTTTAAGTATATTACAATGATACTCAAATTTTATATTTTGGCTTGATAGACCTAGTTTCTCTCATAGATACATTAGCTACATTTCCAAATGACATGAGAATTTCTACCTCAAAATTGAAAATACTTTGTTAGCCTTAGAGAGAATTCTGCACTTAACTCTAGTAAACAATGTGATCTAATATCAACTTTAGTTGGAATTTTTGCTGCTATCTTAAAAATACATCTTGCATAATGTATTATAATATGGATTAAATCAAAAGGTATAATGTTAACATCCAACCTTGTTTTTTATTCAAGTCAATCTACTTATATATACAAATCTGATATTTACCTCTTAAAATATTTAACAGGCATAAGTGCCCATAAATCAGTTATGACAATCATTGTTAAGGCAATCAATAGCAGGGAATATGCATTAATTCAAATAATATTGATAGGCTCATGAACCTGCATCAGTCTTCTGTGAAGTAAGAAAAATGAGACATCTTCCAAAAAATCAATATTTTCCTTTTTATGTCATTCACTTGAAGATTATCAATAATACATTACTTTTTTACCTGATGTGTCAATGGTTTAATTTTTAAATACAGACATCTCTACATTTTAATGTGAAATGATAATCTACAAGGAACCAAGAGACTAAAAATCATTTGATTAAAATATTTTTTGAGGTTTATAAAAACACGTGTGTTGATACACTTATACACACATACACACATATATGCCCCTAAACATATATACGTACATGAACTGTTGCTATATTTTTGTGTGCAGTAGCATAAGAAAGCTCTGTCTTTGAAACAGCACAAAAATGCTTGCTTCATTCTGAAGGTGTATTGAATAAAAGGAATAAAAGAAATCTCAGTACCCATCTTTTTTAGCCTTTGTGAACTGGGATGTTACACAGGTATGTGCTTAGGTAAAAATACAAAATGTGAAATTACAACACCCATTCATCAAAAAAGAAACATTTTAATTGGTTATAGGTGGAAAATATCTACTTGACAGTCAGTTTCTCACTTTTCACGTAAGTGCTTTGCTGCTTGGATGCCTAATCTTGTTTAGTGTAGGAAAAGTAATTTGACATGAAAGTACCTAGATGGCTGCCGAAAATTAATTGCCAATTAAAAAAGAAAAATGTTTGTGCTACTCTATAAACAAGCCAACATATAAACCTTTCAGTCTTGTTGCTTTATTTATGTCTTTATAGATCTGGTTTCAAGCTATTTGCATACAATTTACAAATTCATATTATAATTCTCCAGTATATTTATGATTTTATAGTTGTATATATTTTACCTCCATGAGAAATATTTATTTCTGTATGCTTCCGTTGCTTATTATTTAACAAAAACATCACATTGCATTTGATAGTTTATGTATCTTCTTTAGAATAAGACATTTTTATTTGTAAAGGGGAAAGAAAATATTTTACCACCACCAACGGGTATGGATGAGCACACGCATGTGTGTACACACCACACGTGCATGCACACACACACACACACACACACACATGCCACAGAAACCTTATTTTAGAAAATGTCCCATACCTTTCATCTCTCTGTCGGTCTCCATAATATTGATAATAATAACTTTTTAGAGGTAAGAGGAAAAGATTTCCTATATGAAAGAAACTTTGAGAAATCAATCGATTCTGAGAGGTTTCAGTACTTGAATACCTATAAACCAATATTCATCGGGGCACCTGGACTGGCAAAAAGGAAAGTCATTCATATACTTATCTCACTCAGGGCGCCTGGGTAGCTCAGTCAGTCAAAGTGTCGGACTTCAGCTCAGGTCATGATCTCAAAGTTTGTGAGTTTGAGCCCATGTCAGGCTCTCTGCTGTCAGCACAGAGACTGTTTTGGATCCTCTGCGTCCCTCTCCGCTGCCCCTTCCCTGCTCATTCTCTAAATAAACAAACAAACCTTAAAAAATGTAAATTCTTATCTCTCTTTGAAAGGAAAATTTCAGATTGAAGATAAAATCTGGAGCCTTATATTAAATCAAATGAAGAGTAAAGTATCAATATTCTAAAAATGTTAGAAGGGAAATTAGTAAATATGTATATGTGTATATACACATACTATATGAAATAATGATGTTTGAGCCACATTTTCATACTTCCCATTTTGAAGTTTTGGCAGCTTTTTCTGGCTATGTAAAACTACCAGTGAGATGAAAGGAGGTCATTTATTCTAAGTCAAGTATTCATCAAAGTTATCATACTGTAACTGGAGGGAGGGGAGGCACTGATGGAAAAGATTTTTCCAAATAGTTCCCCAAAATAATAAGAACTGCAGCATTTTACTTTGTTATTTAGAAACAAAAACAAGTTTCCTATTAAGAGTTGAATCAAATGATGTGTCTTCCTTCACCTGTACCAGCAATCAAGATCCAACTTTCTGACATCTTTATTCTTATTCATTTAAATATCTTTCTCATAGTCATACTGTTTCCAAACTATGGGATTATCTTTTTCTTGTGTTTTATATAAAATTAGGGCTTGGCTGTATTTCAAAGCATTCAGCACAATGCTTGACACACATTAGGCTCTATGTATTTTTTAACTAAATAGAATTCTGTTAATAATATATTTGCTCCATCTCTGACATCTGTCCTGTCTTTTTCTCCCCCAGTGTCCCTAGTTGTGGAGGCTATGGTAACTATTATGGCTATAATAATTATGGCTATGGAAATGATGGCTTTGATGCCAGATTGAGAGTTGATATTGATGGGCATGGCTAGGGGGAGCTGGTGATGCAAGTTCAGGTTTCTTCGGTGGTCATTTTGTACATATGGGAGGATTACCTTTTAATTCAACTGAAAATGACATCGCTAATTTTCCCCATGACTAAATCCAATATGAGTTGATAATGATATTGGAACTGGTGACAGAGCAACAGGAGAAGCAGATGTAGAGTTTGTAACATATAAGGATGCAGTAGCTACCATGTCTAACGGTAAGAATAGATGCAATACCAATACATTAAACTCTTCTTGAATTCTAGTCTGGCATGGGAGGTTCTGGAATGGGTGCTGTAGCAGAGATGGAATGGATAATGAGAGAGATTATGGATCCATTGGAAGGATGGAAATGGGGGACAATTACAGTGAAGGATTGGTACTACTGGTGGTTTGAGTGGTTATGGCCATGATAGTCAGGCAGTGGAGGTTACTATGGGCAAGGTGGCATGAATGGAGGTGGATGGTGTGACATGTACTGAAGCATAAACCACCAAGTACCAAGTCCTGTGAACAGAATCCCATCTACTAGGCTTTCTTACAGATTTAATTTCTTTTGGGGGTACCTGGGTGGCTCAGTCAGTTAAGTGTCAGACTTTGGCTTAGGTCATAATCTCATGGTCCATGAGTTCAAGCTCCACATTGGGCTCTCTGCTGTCAGGGCAGAACCCACTTTGGATCCTATCTCCCTCTCTCTGCCCCTCCCCCCATTACTCTCTCTCTAAAAATAAATAAACATTTAATATCTTTTGTATTTTAAGAACTGTATAATGGCTGAAGGAATGTGTTTTCAAAATATTATTCGGAAAAGCAACAGATTGTGATGGAAACATCTGTTTTCTATAGGTTTTATTTGTTGCACACTTTGCATAAATTTTATATTAAGAATAAGTGATGAACCCCTCATCACTTCTAAACTGAGCTATTGCAAAAGTACTCAAGACTATATATATTTTAATATTTATTGATATCCTACCATGTGTTCTATACTCTGAGAGGAGCCTATACATAGATCATCTTGTCACTCTTCTACAAGGTAGGTGTTAATAGTTCTAATAGTATGAAAAACATTGCAATAAGTCTTCTCCAAATACAACATCATTTTGCCTTTACATTTATGGGTCTACAGAACAGTTTCATATTCTCTATCTCCAGTCTTAATTCCTGTACTTTTTAATTTCTATTCATTTTTTGACATTTATTTACTTTTGAGAGACAGAGACAGAGCATGAGTGGAGGAGGGGTTAGAGAGAGGGGGAGACACAGAATTCCAAGCAGGCTCCAGCCTCTTAGCTGTCAGCACAGAGCCCTACGTGGGACTCAAACTCATGAACCGTGAGATCATGACCTGAGCCAAAGTTGGAGGCTGAACTGACTGAGCCACAGCAGTGCCACGGTTCCTGTACTTTTTAAAACATATTTAAAAACAATGCCGCAGCTGAAATAATTGCTTACCATTTCCCAAACAAGTCTCAGAAAGACATCTGCTTTCAAGAATCAATTTTACTTAAATTGGGGGCAAGGGTGATGAAAACTAATACCTTCATATTATTACAATATATTGTAATGTATTATCATATGGCATAAAATATAAATATATTATTAAATAATGTAAAATTGTATGTATTTCTGAACCAAATAATAAACTTTAAATAAATTTCCAGCTTCAGTTGTCATTTTCTTGGTAGATGAAGAAGGGTGGTGAGATGGTTAATTGTTCACAAGACCTCTACATTCAGACACATCAAGTTGTGTCCCTCAGTTGCAGGAAATGTGGCATCCCAGTTGCATCACTTCATAGCTGTGATGTTTACATTACCAGTACACAGAATAATTTCTCACTTGTAAGTGTTTCGTAAGTATTAGCTGAATGAATGAATGAATGAATACATGAAAAGAAAATTATTATTTGATTAGTATCAGTCTCCCGTCCTAGACTATAAGTTTCTTGAATGTAGGAGTAGAGCTTTCTATAATGATCATTGTTTTATTGCATTTCCAAGATTGAACTGGAATTTGGCATGTCAAGTATAATATATGTGGAAAAAAATACTCACATGTACACACTTACAGAGAAACACCTAGATCTTTCTCTTTCGTCCCATTCATTTTTGCTTTTAGAACATTTCCCTGAGAATGTTAAAATGCTGCAAGTTGTGCTACCCTTATAAAGGTTTATCATACCACTAACACAATTATCACCCAAGTAGGAGGCCTATGGTATACGAATTTTAACCCAATAATACCTTGAAAAAATGATATTTCCTGATGTTGATTGCCTCAAGAGCAACTAAGTTCCTAGCCAGGCTGAATTCATTTAGAAGAATTTTCACATATTTAACATTTAATAAAATTATGACATACATTAAATCTTAATGAAATGCACGTTTTCAACCTTCTTATGAGAGCAGAGGTAATAGAAAGGAGTCTGTAATTAGAATTAGAAAACTTTGGTCTAGGTCTTGGATCTGCTACTACAATTTGTGTGTCCATGTATGAATCACTTAAATTCTCTCATTTCAGCATTTACCTTTGAACTTGCAGAATATAATGTTTAACCTACCAATATATCTGCATTGTTATGAAGAACAAATGAGATCATGTGTGGTAAAATGTTTTGTGAATTTTGTGAATTGTAAAGCACAGTATCCCTATGTTTTCCTGTTATTTGGTGGTTCCCGGCCAGGCATACTCCAGACAGTTTGACCAGTTGTTCTGGAATATTTGACAAGCTGAACTTCAAACAAAAGATATAAACCTAAAATGGGCCCCTTTGGACATCTTGACGTTTCATCTTTCTAACTACGGCCATATTTGCTGATGTAGCAATGGGAGCAAAGTTTGCCTTTGTCATCAATTCCCAAATTTTTCATTCTGAATAGAAAAGAGAAACTCTCTCCACAGGTGCTCCACAACTCCTCTCTAGATACACCTACCTGCTGCCACGCTACATTAGTTAGCATAGATTCATGCTAACAATGAATTAATCACGTTCATCTAACGGTCTCCTTTTTGCATATTATCCATCTATATTTTGCTGCTATTCTATGTTCATTTGTGTTTCTATGAATATAAATGTAGTAACAAACTATTTTCAATGTTTTCAATATATAAATGTTTTAAAATAAAACAAACTACTGTTGTGATGATGGCAGATATTTTTAAGGTGCTTATTACTTAGTTCACAAGAGTGATGCATATATGCTAGGGAATCAACATCTTTGAAAATTAGGAACTTAGGTGGAAAAGCTCTACTTCCAAAAATAGCTTTGAGCTTGTTCTGAGTTTTCTGTAATTTTTACTGTTTCATAATTGTTTCTGATGGCTCAGTGTCAAATATGGATTTTGTGTGTGTGTGTGTGTGTGTGTGTGTGTGTGTGTGTGTGTGTGTATTAGCTGAGAACCATGGTCATATATGGAATATATTATTTCAAAGCTTGCTATTACAAATTTACTTTTGTAGATTTTTCCACTAGATATATGAATTTAGAGAATGCAACCTGATACCAAGAGGAGAAAACTCTTTAAATCTATGAAGGTCCTGATGACCTATAACTTAAAAAAAGTTTTACTTTTTTAAAAAAATAACTTGTTTTACTTCATGAAATTATAGCAATTTTATTTAGATGTATCAATAGTATATTTAAGCAACCCCATGCCTTTTAATAAGCAGTTTGGACTGTGGTACTGGAAGACTCTAAAATATTTCAAACAATATTGTATTTCTCAGATATCAACCATTAATGGATGCTTGAATATTTTACATACGCTATTTTAACTATCTTAGAGAGTAAAACTCAATTTAGAACATTAAAACTATCTCTCCCTACTAAATAAACCATAGGTGTCCCCTACACTTCTGACACTAATGCAATTATTATTAGCTTGCAATTCTTATCTGAGACAGTTATATAGATAAAGTAAGCCCTAAGTAACATTAAATCGGACAATTTGACATTCTTCTCAGTAATGACCCTTATATGGCTGTTTTGCTGTAGAATACGAGTATGATTAAGTAATAGCAGGTGGGTCTTTACTGACATTAGTTATTTACAAGTCACTTATTCTTACCTTATCTGAGCTCTTTAGGTCATACATAATAAACATTTATTAAAAGTTTTGAAACTTCTAAAGATTATCTGTGTATGTACAAGTACACAGATATAAAATAAATATTTGTAGACTCCATCCTACCACAAAAGATACTTTAACAACAAGGATATCTCACAAAATTGAAGTCTTATAGAACCAAAAATATGCAAAATTTTTCATTCAGAGATATTTTTCTTAAGCTGTCATTTGAAAATTAAAGTTTTATTCATCAACAGAGTGTTTTATTAAGAAACTATTTCCTCATTATTTAAGGAGCATTCCCCCAACTTGCACTGGGCAAAATCTTAGTATGTTACTTTTCTTATCAGTTTATGTATGGTCTGATTCCTCATTGTTCTTTAAAAATGGAAATATTACAAATATTTTCTTGATTATTTTATAATATTTTTGTAATAAAATAATAAAAGCATATGAAAATACTTTGGAAACAAAAAAGGTTCTACTATAAGTTGGAGGATTAGAAGATTTCCATCGTAGAACTTCAAACAATCACCCAGGAACTGGATTAACAGTAAAAAAGCTTTACTTTAATGGACATTACTAGTGAATTCCCCTTTCAACTTGGAGGTCTTAAGGTTGGAATGTAATTTCCCTGCTTAGTGAGCCACCCTGTAGACACAGAGGTTTGTTCACATGCAATACACATATGGCTGAGGTGAAGAGAAATGTCACACAGCATCTTGAGGAAAGAACCAGAATGGAACACTTGAATCATGCTCAGTTTGAGAGAAATCTTCTGAAAAATTCCTTATTCAGAGTAATTCAGAAACCATTCCCATGAAAACTCAGGCATTTACACCTAAGTACATTTTTTATGTGTCCAGTGGTCTGGGGCATAAACTTCCCCCCGCCCCGCCCCTGTATTAGTCAACTTGTGTTGGAATAATTCTATACAAAATCAGTTATAAAATCTTAATGGCTTACAACACATGCATTTGTTTTTCTGCACATATATATGTGGAGTAGGTGTAGTGTCTGTTTCAGGCTATAGATTGAGCTCACACCAGCTCTGTAATCTTTCATTTCAGGACCAAAGTTGAAGAAGCAGTCATTATTTAGAGTGTTTTTATTTCTTATGGTGCAGTGTAGGGTAGTTAGAGCGCATGCCCAATCAGGCAAGTCCATACAAGCACATTTAAAGCCAGCTCAGCTTCCACTGAACAAAGTAAGTTATATGGCCAAAAGTCAATGAGGCTGGGAATTATACTTTTCCTGTGTGAACTATGGCATGGGTGAAGGTAAAGAGAGAATTCTAAATAAATAATACAATCTGCTATACCCTCAAAGGTGAAAGACAAGTTAGTGCATTTGTATACCTCTTAGAACAAAGACAAAGTCAAACTTGTGGTAAGACTTTCAGGATTTAAGAGGCAACATAAATTACATTTGATGATATGATTTTAATACAATTAGTAAGTTATCTGAAACTGGCATCTTTCAATGGAGTCATTAGTGGGAGACAAGATCCACTGATCTTTTGGATTTTTTTATATCATGCAAGCAAGGTACTAGCTGCCCTTTGTCCAGGATTTTATTTTACAGAATTTTTTTTTTGTGTATTTATTTTTGAGAGAGAGAAAGAGAAAGAAAGTGTGAGTGGGGGAGGGGCAGGGAAACAGGGAGACAGAATCTGAAGCAGGTTCCAAGCTCTGAGCTGTAAGCACAGAGCTTACAGTTGGTGGGCACACACCCACCAAGTGTAAGATCATGACCTGAGCCCAAGTCGAATGCTTAATCGACCGAGCCACCCAGGCACCCCCAGAATTTTTGTACAGCAAATAATGTTGGAAGATAGAGATAATGTCTCCCTCTTACATAAACCTTATAATAACTTAAAATATCCCCCTTATTATTTATTACTTTTCAGGATTATACGTGTAAATAAAGCTTGTTAATTATGTTGTTCAAGTTATCTGGACACTTACAGAAGTTTTTGTCCCCTTAATCCACTGAGAGAGCTATATAGGTACATAAAAGTTTAGAACTGTAATATTTTCCTGTTGAAATAAATGCGTTTGATATTATTTACAGACTTCCTTTATAATAAAGATGAACAATAATTAATAATAAAATAGAATAATTACAATAATATACTATAATAAAAGTTATGTGAATGTGGTCAATCTCTCCCAAAATATCTTATTGTACTGCACTCACCCTTTTCTTCTTGCGAGGATGTGAGATGATAAAATGCATATATGTCACATGAGATGAAGTGAGGTGAATGATGTAGGCACTGTGACATAGCTAGCATTAGGTTACCATTGACCTTCTACCGATATGTCAGAGGAGGATCATTGGCTTCCACACTGCAGTTATCATGGGTAACTGAAACTATGTAAAGGGAAACCATGGGTAAGTGTAGACTACTCTGTAAACAAATACTGCAGATGCTCACAAATCATCAGGCAAATATTTACTTTCTGGCTGAGGTCATGACAATGACAATGTAATCCAGAAGCCTGAAGTCGTGGTGATAGTTTTCAATTCCCCAGAGTTCAGAAATGGTAGAGCTTGTAGCTCTCTTGGGAGGTCAGTTCAAAGTCATCATTGTGACAGCCATTCCTGGATTCTATACCATATCAACCAACAGTTTTAAACAATTCCATCTATTGAATTTCTTTCTTGTAAAAATTATCTAGAGTAGGCTCCATCTGTCACTGAAACTCACACAATACACTAACTGATAACACAGTTCTAGTGATTGTTATCTGGACTTTATGTTGGGTTGCTCTTGATAGCAGTATATTAATTTATTTCTGAAAAGAATACCAGTAATTTGTACATGGCAAATTGCAAATGAGTTGCCTAAGTTATCCCTGTTGATGCCCCTTAAGCAGACGAAATGGAGGCTACTAAGAGAATAAGGAATATAGGAACATAAGTGAATGACTATTTCATGCACTGGAGAGTTTAAGCTGCTATAACATGATAGGCTTTAAGTCTTAAGTTCTTGAATAAAGACACAGGAGAGAAAGAAAGAAAGAAAGAAAGAAAGAAAGAAAGAAAGAAAGAAAGAGAAAGGGAAAAGGAAATAAAAGAAAAGAAAAAAGAAACTTTATATGATTGCCCTAAAAGAAAATCAGAGCCAGATGTTCTGGGTTGAGAAAATACAAAATACATTAAATTCTCATATCTTATGTACTCATTGGAGCACACACTGGGAAAGAATGGAAGACCGATACTGAGAATAATGATATTTGAAAGGATTTATTTCATTCAAATTACCCTCAAACTTCCACTCCCACTGAGCCTAACTTACCAGCAGAAGCAAGCCTTGCTTACAGAGCCTGGAGGGGTATTAACTCATGTCCACACCCACCACCTGCCAGTGTCTATCAGCCCTTTACATTTTCCAGCATGTGGTGTCTAGGGGACCAGACACTTATATACCACAAGAAATGCAAGACTGTGGTTAGTTATATTGGGCAAAAAAACTAAAATTATTGTGTGGGAGTAATTTCTGAAACACAAGACCAAAAATAAAAATAAATAAATTTAAAAAAGAACATATCTTTGCATGGATTAAAATTATTCACATGAATATATATATATATATATATATATATGTATACACACACACACACACACACACACACACATATATATATATATATCAGACCCTGTACTGTCCATTAGAAATGTAATAGGAATTATATATGTAATTTCAATTTTAGTTGTCACACAAAAAGTAAAAAATAATAGATGAAATAAATTTTACTAATGTATTTTTATCTGATATATCCAAAATATTGTTATTTCCAAACAAAATCTATATAAATATTAAGGATATATTTTACTCTGTTTTTACTACCTCTTCTAAATCCAGCATGACTTTACACTTACAGCACGGCTCAGTTCAGATGCTAAGCTTGCGTCAGAAACACTTGATTTATTTACGTGTAAAAAAACTTACATTTGAGAAAGTAGATTTACATCTCCAAGATGTATCAAACAGACTTCAAAAATTTCAAATACCAAAATATAATTTTCCATAAATATTTACATCAACATTAACAAAACTGGCTCATCAATACTACAAGAATTATTTTGACCTAGAAGAAAAAGCATATAATTTTCAAAAGTATTGCTACCCAAGTTAGATAAATTCAATACTTCTTGTGTCAATATAACATTATTATTGATTTGTATAATGAAAAGTTTCAATTTCAACATAAATTTGTGTACCTGTCTAGCTAAGACACATAGAAGCTCTTCCTTTCCTTGAAGCTCCAAATTTAGCTTGTTCATGAGCAGTATGATTTCATGAGTGAAAATGTAAATCACACTGCCATTTTTTTATTATTGCATATTTGGTAAGTGTTCCTTTTGTTCCAAGAAAATCTTGAATTGGAATGAACAGTACGATAAATCTTTGTAAATAAATCTTCCATGACTCAACGAATGAGAGTGGGTAAAGAACACAAGATTGTTAAATTCATCATATATTTTTTTTTAATTCCATAAACTAATACTGATTCAGAGCATTTGCATGTATATATATGCAAATGAATCATTTGACAATTACATACATTTGCACCTTTCACAAAGGTGGCACTAGAAAACTGAGTACAGATATTTCTAATATGTAACATGCAGCAGAATGGAATAAAAGGAGAATATCAGTCTCTTGTACAGAATTACAATAAATATAGATTTTGACCAAACATACGTAGCGTCTGATGTAAAACTATTTTTTCACATCTAGCTAAAATTCTTCTTTGAAAAATAAAAATATTCAAATATACATATATGTATAATATATTCATATGTGTATATGTGTATTCACAAATTTTACTTTTTATTCCACAAATGGGGATTTGTTTATAAATCTGGAGCTTTGTTGATACAAAATACCCAAAATATTAATTAAGAGTATTTTTATCTACTTCATGAGTCTTCTTAAATTAAAAATCATTTCCAATTTTTCTAATTTTGATTCCATTGATTTTTCATAATTTTAGAAGTCTTTGATTCTATGGATAGTCTTTTTTCTTAAGTCCCTAATTAACATCTACAAAGTTTTCAGAATTTATATAAAATAATTTCTTACCATTTCTCCACCTAAAAATATATTCCATGGTACAAGTATACAAATCATCTTATAGGTGAATAAATTTTCAAGTTCAGATTCTTTTAAAAAGCTTTAAAAATATTTTTGTTGAACATTTAATTCTGATTTCAGGAGAATGAATTTATTAGTTATTTTTTGGGTGTTGAGATAAAGAAAAAAAATCTTCTTATCAAATGAACTATGCCTTTGCTAAATATATCTCCTAGTATTGTTCACATTATTCTGTTGATTGCTGTTTTTTGGTTTTTTTACAAGACACACAGCTTTCTCATTTTGTTCTATCATGTCAAACAGTAATTGCCATTTGTGGCAAAATTTGCAATGTATTTTTCTCCAGTATCTTTTTTCCTTTACTGTTCTGTTTGTGTTACTAGTTTCTGCATCCCCACTTAATTCTGTACCAATAACATGTCTCTATTTCAAATTTATAAATTTGTCCATAGAAATTATTTAGAAAAATAGTTATTTACATAGCAATTAAATTACAATAAATTTTATATATTATAAACACTATAATGGTAGATTAACAACTATTTTTACCTAGATATCACCTGCCTGTATAAAATACTTAAATGAACATATTCAATGTTACATTATTGTGTAAAAAAATATTCAACTAAATCAGTTGATACTAACTTGATAAGTGATGGGTTTCTGCATAACACTAGGACCTAAGCGCCAAAGAGGTACATTATCATTCAACAATATCTTACCAAATGGAACAGTTAAAGTAAAATGTAATCGTCCCTAAACAATGAAGTTGTTTTACAGAGAAAATTATTTTATAGTCTGTGTTTTGACACATAAATTGAAATTAATTAAAATTTTAAAAAATTAGACATTAATCCCTCTGTCATATTAGCAACATTTCTAGTGCCTAGTAGACTCATGTGGCCAGTCCAGTATTGAATAACACAATTTTACATTGAAGTTGGTTTGAGCAAATGAGTGAGGCTCAGTTGTTTTTCTCATTTTGTTTGACTAAAAGCTGGATTTAGTGGTGACAGATGGCAATAGAATTCAGATAGCCAAAAGAATCCAAAGACTTTAAGAGATGGGGACGCTGGATTAAATTTATTATATGCCTCAAAGAATAGCAAAGAAAGTACACCCTTCATTATGGCAATGGAAAGTACATTGTTTAAGGGGGTGTGTCTATACTTCATAGGTCAGGAATGATTATGAGACATAATGTCCATAAATTCCACTGAAATAGACTACCTCATTTGAATGTAGATATAGGATCCTAGGCTCTAGAGGCAAAGTCAATAATTAAGAGGTAAGGTAGACACGGCTATCAAAATAGACAAGTGAGTAAGTGTGGCATTCAGAACTTGGTGAAGTTCATTCATCTTTGGCAGTAACTAATTGCTTATAGGCCTCTTTGAACTAAGAGACAGGCAGTCCCAAAATGTCCAAAATACCTACAAGTCTACAGAACAGAGGCCTGACTCAAAGTCTCCTCCCTTTTGAAGAATCGTAGTCCTTCACCCAATTCCTAGAGACCCAAGTTGTAGACCTCCCCCACAGAAGCATACAAGTATTTAGAAGAATAACCGTGTACCAGAGAATTGGAAATATCAGTATTTCTCTGGCATATCAGAAGTTTGTTCTTTGATGATATTAATTTCTAGAGAACCAAAACACCACTGTGGGACTCCTATCACCATCAGATCCTATGATCAATGGAGTTTATGTCAGTCTGTCTCACAGTGCATTCAGTGCTTTCCTGTGGATTTATTCTGTGATTATTTGTACAGTTCCTGTGTTGTTCAGTTGAAATAGATACACAGCACCAGGCAGAACTTAACCACTGCCTTTCCAGAATAGTGCTTCATGGTAAGAACGTATAAGTAGAAACTGCCTATGGAAATCTCCCTCCATACAAAAATAAACAAAGTGGTACTGTATTCTTGAAAGAATAATAGACATTAGTGCTACCATCCAAGATCCGAAAGATTCACTGGGAGTATTTGATATTGCTTCTTCAATAACTCATCCATTTGACCTTTGGGGTAGATAGTTGGGCCTTGGAGAATGACAATAGTTATCATAATCAGAGAGTAACTCCAAATGCAGCTTCCATTTCAGAGATGGAATGGAGAAAAGCAATTGAGGCCCTGGCAACTGAAATGCTTATACTGCTACTTCAAATGCATTTTGATCTGTTCCAATGAACAGAAGACGGCAGAGGCAATTTGCTTTCACTGGAAAGAGGAAGTAGCTCTTGTATGTATTGAATTGCCATCACTGACTATCAACCATGCATCAGCCTGTAGCACCAATCACAGACTTAGAGGATGAATAATTTTATACCATGCTTCTCATACCTCACAAATTTTGATCAAACGTTTTATTTTTGAGCAAAAGAAATGATTCAATGGGCTAATATTCATGGGATTCACTGGCATTACAAGGCACCCTATCACTAGAAGCCAGAGGGCTCATGCAATGGCAGAATAGCCTTTTCAAGAGTCATTCTTCCTAATGGGAGCTAATGATTTCAGAGATTGTCGTAGTGTCCTATAGCATGAGGTATATGCTCTAACCAGCAGTGAATATTTGGAGCTGTTTCTCCCATAAGTAGAATACATGGGTCTAGGAATCAAGGGATGCCTTTCACTACAATTCCTAATGACAGCCATACAAAATTTTCGTTGTCCAAACTTCTGACTTTGAGTTATGACTGCTGAGATGTAGCTTTCAGGTTTAAGAGAGAAGAGTTTCTACCAGGAGACCCAAAAGTCATTTACTGAATGAGAATTTGAAGCTTACACATTTTTCATCTCGAATGAAAAACAAATATTCTTATATTATAATTAATATATATTATGTACATATTTACTCATTCTAAGTAATCAGCCTACACAATTATGAAGGCTGAGAAGTCCCACAATCTGCAGTTAGGAAGCTAGAGACTCAGGAGTCAGCAGTATAGTTACAATATGAGTCTGAAGGCCTGAGAGCCAGGAATCCTAGGGCTGGGAAGACCAAAGTGTCAGCTCAAATGGTGAGGCAGAGAGTGAATTCTTTGTTCCTCCACATTTTTGTCCTTACAGCCCTTCAACAGATGTGAAAATTCCCACCCACATTGGAGAGGACAATCTGCTTTTCTAAATCTACTGAATCAAATGTTAATCTCATCCAGAAACACAGTCACAGACATACCCAGAAATAATGTTTAACCAAAAAAACTGGGCAGCTCATGACATAGCCATGTTGACACAGAAAATTAACTACCACAATGCTAAAGTTGAAATGTAAACAAACAACTCAAAATATTATTTAATAAATTATCATATACTTACGGTAAGAAAATTTTATGCTTTGGTTCATCTTGTCTAGAATTCACTTTGAATTAAAAAAAATCATGCCATCTATATTCTATTTTTTGCATTTAATATACACAATATATTTTTAATAGATTTTAAAAGTTCTATTTTTCTTTCCCCTTTGTTTTCATTTTCCTAGAAGAAACAGAAGTAACAACCATACATTTGAAATTACTGGAAAAATACCTTCATATATTTTTACAAACCTACAATAATTTTAAAAGCTCTAATGTGAGAATCTTCTCTTCAAGTGAAAGATGAAAAAAATGGGGTGGGGGATAACCAATGCCCCTGAAAACAAAGAGGCAGCTAAGTTGAAAACTAGTATTATGTAGCAGAACTTCTAGAAGTGTTGAAAATTCCAGAATATTTTACGTAAGGAGTTACGATGAAGTCAAGTCCCAAATCGTCTTTTTATATTAAAAAGAGACAAAAGGGAGAGTCTAATGAGCTTAAACTCCTAGCCACAGAGATAATGAGAGCAAGAGACCTTGGTCTGTAGGCAACAACTCCCTTTGTTTCTCATTGAATACCCTCATCTAGTTATTAGTTCTTCCTCCAGTAATCTGTCAAACAATGAGGGACTAGAACTTTAAAAGGTGCATCGCCACAGAAAGCAAGCTAGTGCTGAGCCAGTGGAAAGGGGAGATGATGAGATTGACATTGCTGACACTGGAAATCTGGTGATACAAAGATGAGTTTACAATCAAATTACTCTCATATTCACTTATAGCCAAATAAGTAAAGAGGCCACCTGTAAAATATTTTCCCTACGAGTAATGGTGTGGAGACTATTATAATAAACCCATGTTTTAGGCAGAAAGAAATGCAGTGGAGGTTGCTAGGCATACAGGTTGTTTAAGACGAGGCAAGATCTTCCTAAATGAATGATTCATCCATAGTAATGACACTAATTCATTATCGAGTTTCAGTTTATATCTATTTTCATTTTTTCCAATCTGTTGCAGTGCAATTGAAGTGGTGGTTTGTTGTGTTGTTGTTCGAAAATGTTGTTTTAAGTACATAATTTTACTCCATTTGTGCCAGGAAAATGCCCAAACACCTTCATTAGAAATAAAGCAAATCTGTTCAACAGTACTCTGAACAGCAGGCACTATATGCTTTATTGAACAGAAAAGCTTTAACAAACCTTATCTTGTACAATGTTCATTCTGCCTGTGTCTGTTTATGTTCTCGAACTTCCTGAAAATGTGGGTGCAACAGCAAAGTGGTGTTTAGCTACCCTACTCTCTTGGCCAGGTGGTTGATTGTATGGTTTGGCATATTTTTTGCAGGTGGTATACAAAATCATATATACCAGCTGCTTGGCCCACTGAGTAATACTTTGCTAAATGACACAGCCCCAGCCATACATAACAACATATAATGATGCTAGAATGATATCTTCACTAGATTCATTTAGCTCTGAAAAGAATTCTCTAAGAAAGACATTTCATTGCCTTCATTTCTGTTTCATGCTGGGTAATGTTGGCAAGAATTATTCATGGCACATGTGAGCAATTCAAAAAAAATATTGAAAAAAAAAACAAGGCAGCTTTGCAGAGGTGTGCTGTCTGCTTGATGACTTGGCATGCCGCCCCCGGTGCTTGGCACAGCACCCTGGCAGCTGGCACAAGGGATATTATATATACTTGCCATTGGGCCTCTACTACGCTACTTGCTGTGCACGATCAATATCGACCAACTGCATAAACAACCGGATGAACCTTGTATCTGAGGGATAGCAAATAGCATTTGAATTATTTTACATAAATCTGAAAATGTAATCGCGGTTGACATTCCTATTAGTATTATATCTGAGCACGATGATCATAATTGAGTAACATTAAATGTAGTTTATTGAACAGCAGTCCACTGCCTGCTTTACTGTGACTATGATCTGTGTAATGAAACCAGCAGTACGAAAAATTCTCTCAGTTGGTACACTTCCTGGACAGCAGCCAAGGTATTTATTGCTATTTATGCAATTAATGGCTATATTGATTCCTTTTTTTTTTCTCTAGTAAATAGTAGATAAGTTGTGCTATGTTTTCTTAGCTCTTCAAGGTTTGTTTCAGCTGTAATTAATGTGACTATAAGAATAATGCTCAATTGTTCTTAGTAACTGTTTTTCATGTCTGCAGCATTTGCAACATACACATTGCTTTCTGGTTTGAGATGATTAAATTGATAGCGGCTCTATTGCCAAAATAGTCCCATATGCTGAAGTATGATTTATTAATGTTCAAAAATCAGAAGGTAAAACTTCACTAGCCAAAAGGCTGTGGTGGTTAATCATCTGTTCTTCCAGCTAATTCCATAATCCTCAATGTGACAATCAATTCATCATGCTGAAATAGCAAATTCACATAAATCATATTTCCAAGTTCTACATGCAGTCAATAAAATATATTGCACATTTCCCATAAATTATGTGATATAATGTTAATTTATTTTTCAAATTAAAAACTTTAACTACACTATGTGTTTTTCCATTGTGCCTATAAAGTAATGTGCTTCATACTGGCACATCCAGAAGATCACACCATGCACAGGGAAAGAAGGTTTGAAGTCTTCCGACTTTGAAGGAATTCACAGGAATATTGGACGCTCTACGTCCTCTAAGAAAACCAAATGCTCTAATATTTTTCCTACTTTATTCCTATTCCTTACTGGCTAGAATTCAAAGATCTTTTCTTAGTATATTTTCCAACAAGGAGGGGGCGGGTATAAGAAGGAAGTTCAGAGTTGGCATAATTTTTGTATTCTTTCTATTGGAGAATCCATGTGAATTCTCTTCTTTTCCTTTATTTCAGCCCTACACATCATTCTATTTTCATGGGGGTAAACTCTAAAACTCCCTTCTTTCTTAACATTCTACTCTAAAATCTATTTAGTGTCCATAATAACTAAAATATGGTCAGTATAGAGTTCCCAACAACTTCAATGGACCACATGATTCATAACCTTGGTTTATGGAAGTAACAGAAGTGTGTAGGGAAGAAGCTTTCTGCCTTTAGTGGGCACAATCCTCAAATTCCTAAATATAATATTTACATGGCAAGACAAATCAGTTTAAATTTGCTCTACCTGATCAATCAAACTACACGTATTAAGTTAAGTACCATTTCATAATCCTGAATCCTCCCTAAAGAAGGATCCGTTTGAACATACATAGGGCTAGGAGAGTCAAGAGAAATAACCTTACATTTAAGGAACATTCTGGATCACAAATTCACAAGTTTATTTGCCTCCCTCTTCTATCTTTTATTTGACATTTTTGATAAACCCTTTGTATCACAGTACTTCGCTTCTGAATTTTAGATCTCTTTTTTTTTGTCCTTATTAACACAGCTCATCACTTGAGGTATCTGATCCTAATTCATCCTCTACTTCAATGTCCTGGTGGTCCCTGGGTCTGACATGCATTGCCTCCTCATATTAGGACAGCCCACAACTTGGCTTCTTCCTACTTCCTGAAAAAGGCAATGCAACATCTGTCATACACAGTCTCACTTTGTTGATAATAAAAAGAGGAAGACCTGATTTTAGACTCATTTTAGACTCATATGTCCATCACTGAAAGCACACAAACATTTCTGTGGTAGCACACTGTCATTCCAAAAATTGTGCTTTATTACTAATATTTATACATATGAAATATTTTTTTTCTGGAAAAGAAAATTTGTCTTAATGATGGGTTATCTTTAAGGCTCAAAAACATTTTGTTGCAAGAGTCACATTTACTTCAGTGAGTTCCTACAGTGTATAAAAACTGGCGAAGGAAGATGGTTCGGGGGCAAGAGCCAGGCACAAGCTGGTAGAACATGGCAACTAGCATTTGCTTGGGCACACTGGGATATGGGCACTAAGCTCTGTGAGGAACAGAAGGATGGACACATTTTATCTTACCCTGAGATGCAGCATAAGCTGATTCAGAGTAACCCCGACTGATCTAGAAAAAGCCATGGACACAAGCTCCTTACCACAGGAGGGACGAACTCTATAACACAACATGCTTTAAGCAGTATCAGAGCTGAAGCAAAACCATATCCCTTCATTCAGACAGTCTTGATCTTCTAGACAGGCAAGGTTTCCATAATATGGTTTCCTGCAGACATGGTCAGGAGAGGCCAGGCATGCATACCTGAATCCATCTCTCTCTTGCTCAAAACATTTCAGTGGACTTGGGATTTCAGTCATAGCAGAGAGGATGGGGAGGGAAATAAACCTACATTGGAGTCAAGGCTCTATATTTTATCATAATTAGTTTAATATTCTGAAATCAACTGTGATAACATAAAATGCAGAATGTGTTCTCAAGAGAAACCATTAGGAAAATAAGGCAAAATTATATAGTTTAAAAGTCAACAGAAGAATAAATTGTCACAATAAAAAAATATATAGATGCTACAAAATAAGGCAGCAAAAAAGCTGCAGAAGAACAACAATGATACAACACACAAACTGAAAGCAAATACTGAAATGGCAGATATAAATTCAACAATATAGGTGAACTAAAAAAGCAGAGATAGTGAGACCAGTTAAAAAACCAAGACTCAACTATATAGTATTTGCGAAGAACACACCATAGATTCAGAAACACAAATAAGTTGAAAGTAAAAGGATGGCCATTTATATATATGGCAAAGAACATCCATGGAAGAGCTGGAGTGGCTCTATTAATATGAAATAAAATGGACTATAATAAATGTTATTATAGACAAAGGATGACATTTCATAGTGATAAAGGGGTAAGCTCATGAGGAAAATGTTTATGTACTTAATAACTGACCCCAAAATAGCTGAAGCAAAACTGACAGAATTGAAAGTACAAATAGGAAATTTGTCAATAATCCTCAGTGAATTCAATTTCCTCATTCTAAATAGTTTATAAGACAACTAGATAAAGATCAGCAAAAATGTAAAAGATTAGAACAACATTATTAAGTAAACTGATAAATTGTAAGAATTGATATTTTTAAAACAATTCACCCAAAGACTGTAGGATACAAATTATTTTAATTCTTCATGAAATACTTTTTCTGGATGGACTACATGCTCGGCCACAAAACAAGTATGAATAAATTTTTTAAGATTAAAATTGTATAAAATATGTTTTCTGACCAGCCAGAATTAAACTAGAATCTTCTATAAAAACAGAAAGTAAAAGTCTAGGATTCTAGTTTGATTTCCACCAAAAACCTGTATTCATGAGTAAATCACAAGCCAATTTTCTGAAATTGAATATTCATGTCACCTTATTGAGGTACTGTAGGAAAAAGCTAAAAAGACAGGCTGGTTAGAAAAAGAGAAGCAATTTCTATGTATAGTAATATAGGAAGACCTGACATAATTTTGAAATTTGGGCTCCAAGGAATATTATGCTAATGCTCCTTACCTAACCTTAAGCACCCAGAATTGTCCTTCAATTGCCCTTTGGCCCTGGACAATTTTCTAGATTCTTCAGGGAACACTGATCAATACAATAAGATTTTTGATTGGAATAACTACAAGTTAAGGAGACAAGTTTTTCTAGTTTAACTAGAAGTACTATTGACTTACATGCACATTGTATGTAATGCTAGGAACTCAAATGATTTTTTTATTTTTATTTTTACTTTTTAAAAACTCGTTATTCACTTTTTAGAGGCAGAAAGAGCATTAGCAGGGGAGGGGCAGAGAGAGGGGGACAGAGGATCCAAAGCGGGCTCTGCACTGGTAGCAGTAAGCCACAGGGGCTTGAACCAATAATCTGTGAGATCATGACCTGAGCCAAAGTCGGTTGCTCAACCAACTGAGCCACCCAGGCACCCCTCAAAGGATTTTTTAAAGATTGAGTACATATCAATAATACTTATAAGGTTTTTGGTTTTTTTAAAACCAACTATTTTTTAAAATAGATGACTATACTGAAATTGAAATTTTCTGCATAGATGCTGAGTATTTGCAAACATTAAAAAATAAAATAGGCACATGCGAGGAAAAGGTTAATGCAGCAGCCCTGTTTGATTCTGTTCTTGCTTATGTTGGTAGCCATGATGATTACACTTGGTCAAACTCTGAGAACCAACCAAGTGGAATTTTCCCGGTTGCTGGGGAATGATACTACTTTACATACCCAAAGAGGTGCATCAAGATGGACCAGGTTGTTAGCATGTTCAGAGTAAACATGAAGATTTAGGGTTGTGCATCTGATGCCCCGATTGGGGTCTGCACCATGGCTGGTCACATGACAGATATATGATTTGTTTAAATTTGAATTTGAAGACTTAGCAGGCTTTTTTTGGGCAAGGATACTGGTACATATCCCTGCAGTTTGCTGGTGGACAAAAATTTTCATCTCTGGAGGAAGGACAAAAAAGCCTCTTTGACTGATTACTCCAGCCCTTATCTATGTATTTTTTTTCCTGGATGTTCCTGTACTTTTTTTTTTTCTGTAATAAATGTGAGTCATAGGTATAATTTTATGCTAAGTCACATGAGTCCCTCCACTGAATCACTAAGCTTGCACGGCCGTGGGAGCACTGAGAGAGCAAATTTCATAATCATTTAATGAATTGGTTTATTATAATATAAGTGATACACTAAAAAATTATCCCCCATATAATTATTCATGATTATCTCTTTTTCCTTTCAATACCATTAAAACACTCATATGAGGTACCCAGTCAAATTCACAGGTACAGAAAGTAGACTGATGTTTTCCAGGGGTTGAGGAGAGGGGATCATGGAGAGTTGTATAATGGGTTCAGAGTTTTAGTTTTTCAAGAAAAAAACAAAATTCTATGAATGTGTGATAGTGATGATTCACAATGTGTATGTACCTAATGCCACTGAACTGTGTACTGAAAAATGGTTACAATGGTAAATTTCATATTATGTATATTTTCTCACAATTTATTAAAGTAATTTATAACTTTAAAAAATACAGTGTTTTAATATATAAAGCTTAAAGTTGGTTGGGGGGGGTCACTCAATAAATGTCTTTTCTTCCCTGTATTTAATTTCTTTTAACTCAATTTCAGTGACCAACTAGCTATGTTAACTAAGGTGTTTGAACAAATTAAAACTTCCCAAGAAAAAATAGTTCATTCTTTCCCATTCTTACTGTTTCTCCTCTATTTCAGAACTGAAATTTATTGTCTAATTGTCGATGATGTCATATGACCCTATGAGACCAGAAGGATCTGCTTACAGCCCATATCCCTTTCCCATTTAAATATCTTTTTTGATTCCTCAAAGCCAGTTATAATATACTTCAATTCCCATAGTCTAGTCTTCAAGACCCTTTATTTGGCCTTAAGTCACTACGTTTCCCTTTCCCTTTCTGCAAAATACATTTCCAATCCTGAATTTCTCACTCATACCCAAGTATGCCATTCTCTTTTATATCTCTAAGCCTTCCTCTGAATCTCTATAGAGAATTACCTTTCCCCCTTTTATGACACGAGATAGGGTAACGTGTGACAGAATGTATTTATTGTTCAAGACCTGCTTCGATTGTCACCTCCTCTCTGAAGTCCTCCTCACACCAGATTTTTCCAGAATTAACACTGATTTGCACATTATCTTACAAAAGCACTGGGTCTACTCCTCTTTTGTAGTACCATAAGAGCAGCATAATTACATTCAAATTTTTCCCTGCTCCTTGCAAAGGCAGGATTAAACTTTTCCAGCAGGATGATGTCAATCTTGGCTGTGTTATTTGGTCTGGCGAGTAAAATATGAGTGGAATTGATGGGTGCCTCTTCCAGGCAGAAAATTTGAAGTCAGAAATGTTTCACAGGGAGGCTATTCCTTTAGGTTGAGTTCTATAGTGAAAATGACATAGGGAAGAACCACAGTGCAACCATGATGACAATCTTAGTTGTTATAAACCACTGTGATTTGGGGGACATTGGTTATGACCTAGATTATCCTTACTGATACAAGCACTAACTGTGCTCTGTTTTATTAATTTGTCTATATATCTGGCTGTTCCATGAGATTCAGGGTATCAGAAATTGTTATTTATCTTTATTATTTCATTGCCCCGCACTTTGTTCAGTTCGTAGATACTCAATATACTTTTTGTACGAATGGACAAATAGATCAAAGAGGGGATAAAGCTTTAGAGCTACTCCAGTCATTATTGTTCTGCTCAATTATGTGGAGTTATTTTTCACTGCATCAGAAATGTTGCTTACTCAGTATTCATACATATGAGTGTTTTCATCAACTGGTTTGTTGGGTTAATGATTTGGTCATTCCTTGAAGAGACAGTGATTTAACCTAATAGAGATCAAAGCTACTGATGTTTCCTGAATTTAGATTAGATAAGTATTGCACCTTTCTAGTGTGTGTTTCACCATTTTGTTTATGGAGTGTGAAATATATAGCCTTGTGCTGTTTCTGCACCCTTCATCCATGCATAGCCAACAATATACTGTACGCCCCATTTCTGCTAACCTTGGCAAATTAGCAGAGGTATTTGGGTAATCAGGCAGTTGAGTGTTTGTGTAGTTTATCACTTTTTATGAAAAGGGAAATGTGTTAAGGAGGATTAAGCAGAAGAATAACTATCAGAGGCTTATATTTAGAATATTGCTGTAGTAAAATGAAAAAAAAGTGATGCCAAGTACTTCATTAAAAAATATTGAATTTCATTAGTAAGGTGATCTGACAAAACCAAAACCACACAGTCCATTTCTTTTTCTTGTCAGTGAGAGAAGAGAGAAACGTTTATTTTCCTTTTGTCTTTTATATTTGAGAGCACTGGTCCACCTTTAATTCTGTGTGACTAGCTATCTATATTTTTTTTAAGCTAAGATTGCAGTCCTTTGAGAACAATGTTGACAGCTTTGAGCTGACAAAGAATCATTATAATCAGTGCTGAAGATATGAAATCACAATGAGAAAGAATTCATGTTTACAGTAGCAGGGACCACACACTGTGATAGTTTGCATTAGAAACTCAGCAGGTGTAGTATGCAAAACTGAATCACAGTAGAGGATTTGAAGACCTTATGATATGAAAAGGTCATTTTTGTTCAACTACCTGTCTACTGTGTTAAAATAAAAATAAAATATTTCCATCAAATTCTGCAGAAGATAACAAATTGTGTACATATGAACTCAAAGCTTCCATGGCGTTTATGCAAAATTATATTAATTATCTGCCTTAATGTCAACATCATTTGAGTGCCAGATACAAAAGAAGTTGAATAAAAGCATACAGATGACATTATACATGTACAGGAAAGAAAAAAAAAAGCAAATTAGAAATGGTGGATCTTAAAAATATCTAAGAAAACAGTAACAAGTGTTCAATTGTTAAGGGGTGGACTGAGCTGTAGAGATGAAGTTTTGACAAAGTAATAAAGACAGGGTGACACTGTACGTTTAAGGGATGACATTCACTGTAACCACTGAACATAATGGCATCATTTCAACTCTACTCTTCATATAGACCATGGGAAAGGTGGTTATATAAGGAAAGTTAGATTAGTTGTACCCAAAAAATTGTCAAGTAATGAATTTTCATTCTTATAACCTACTTGTTCATCTCTGTTTTGAATGTTTGACATCTCAGTAATATTTCCCTTCCTATTTTTCACTTAGTCATTCTTTGTTAGTGATTTATAAAACACCTGTTATATCGAGGCACTAGAGAATCACAGAGGTATAGAATATGCTTCCCTTTTTGAGGAACTGATGGAAGAGATGAACATATAAACATAACTACAATAATGTCATTAGACATATGGGAACCACAAAGAAGAAATCACTTAACCCTGCCTAAGCTGACAAGAATTCACAGTGGAGCTAGCATATGAGCTCAGAGTTTTTTTCTATGGGTACTTGCTTGCTGGGTAAATAAATGGGTCATTTCCTGCAGAGAAAACATTACATAAAATGCATAGAGAAATCAGCAAGCAGTTTTCTGAAACTGGCTTCCATAGTGTGAAAAATGGCTAAATGGAAACAGATGAGTGGTGGCCATAATCCAGATGACTATATTCTGAGAAGTATAGGTTTTATCCTATTTAATGAAGAGTCATAGAAGGGTATTAAGCAGGGAAAAATATTAACTGGTTTACATCTTTTAAAAGAATTTGGAAGATTTTTCAGAGGAAACTAAAAACTGCAGGTAAGTTGCTAAAAACCTAATACTCTCATTTTCTCCACCATGAACATTTTCAGTCTTGAAAGTACTTTAAAGATACTCCTTTTAGGGTGCCTGGGTGGCTCAATCAGGATTGAGCATCTGACTCTTGATTTTGGCTCAGGTCATGATCCCAGGGTCGTGGAATCGAGCCCCGCATAGGAGTCTATGCTGAGTGGAGAGGCTGCTTAAGATTCTCTCTCCCTCTGCTCCTCTCCCTACTCCTGTATGCTCTATGTCTCAAAAGAAAAGGTACTCCTTTTAAAGTTCAACTGCCTAACAACAACTTAAAAGTATTATTATGCTCTCAGTAATATATCTTGCATAAGAATTATCCCAGCCACGATAAAACCAATAGTGAAATTTCTAGTACTAGCCTTTAGGGAACAGTGGTAATATTCAGGTAATTAACATCCAGAAACCATCACCAGTGGGTAGCTTAGATGATCTGTAAGATACTTATCTCTTTAGTCATGTAGAAAAATGAAGAGGTGAAGTGGGATGATGGCCTTGAATTACTCCCGGGCCATTCTAATTCTCCACAGCACTGTCCCTAAAAGGTTACATTCCATCCTATAGTATTAGGCACTCAGAGATCTTTCACTACCTTCCTTCTAAGACCTGTTGCTTTAAATCTTTAAGTTAAACTCCGAGCTTTGTTAACCATAATTATCAGGTAGATTCCCAAGTCCGTTTAAGAGTCTCCACTGGCTAAATTATGTCTATAAATGTTTGGAAGATTATTTTAGTACTGCTTTTGTATCACATATAATACAGTGATTTACCCTTTTCATTCATTAATGAGTCTGGATTCTCATTCTGACTACATTTCAGTAATTTACAATATTTACTTAGATATCCAACACCACACTCTCTTCAACCTTGTCCATTGGATATCAGGTTATTTAGTCTCCTGGGCCAGGGCTGCATGTCCCTATTCAAGAATTTGGCATATATTGCTTTTTTTCCAGATTAAAAAAATCTAATGAAAAATGGAAAATCTGAAAAATTTCACAACTTGGTTGGGAAATATTTAAGAACAAGAAAAAAAATACAAACATGTCTAAGTAATAACATAATTATTAAGATTTTAGAGTTTTAATATTTTAGATGAAATTCATTAAAATATCAATGAAAATCACAAATTCATTCTTCAAGCTTCTCCTTTCTGATAGCTTTCAATTTGAAACAATTCCTCAATCTGTTTCCAAACTGTGACTTAGAGTCTTAACACATTTTGGTTTTTGAATGGTATTAATTTCAATCATCTCTTTTTATTTATGATAAATGAAAGTGAATTCAGTTTCATTTAATGAGAAATTAATATCTTAGTATATTCATAATTCATTTGAAGTTTTCATAAAGTGAAGTGCATTTTCTTATATTCAAACAGATTTTTAAAAACACAAGTATTCTGTGGTTTCATTCATACATGTTTTTATTCCTTCATTTAACATGCATAGATACTTATTCAGGAGTCAAAATCTATATGGGTACTACCTGAGAAAAGTTCACTCTTTAGTGAAAGGAGATACAGATGAACACAAATAACTATAAAAAGACTTTATACATGAACACTAGGGTATTGTGGGAGCACAAAAATGGTTCCTTTATTCTTTACATTTCAGTAGAAAATAAAGACGTAAAAAGTAACTAGAAAATAAATCATCACACTTGTGGTAATGCCAAAAGGGAGAAACACAAAGTGTTAGGAAATCATTAAAAATGAGGGCCAATTAAATCACAACATAGCTTTTCATATAATCTCTCTCTTATTCAACTGTTGATGCTACTATGTGTCAAATACTACAATAATGTAATACCTAACAGCCACTGGTCTAGGTGTTAATACACAATATCCCATTTATATCCCATTTCATTCCTACGTCAGATCTGAGGTAGCCATTACTGTCTCCATGTCACTCATGGTCAAATGGAAGATCAGAAAATTTAAACAATTTGTCAAAAGTCATATAACTATTGATATCAAAACGGATATCTAAATCCAAAATTATCTGACTCCATAGCTCATTCTCCTCCCCCTGATTTTAAAGTGAACAAAGCGTACATCATTCTTCTATTTACAAATAGGGAAACAGATTTAGAGTAATTAATTTGTCCAACATAAATTAGAAGATAGATATTTGAAACCAGGCTTTCTGACTTATCATTTAAAATACTTTCATTTCAAGTCATTGAGTCTACTGTTTTTGTGTATGTGCTGTATGTTAGCATTTTAAGTAAGTTAATGCGGTGAATACAAATTCATAGAACATTTTCTTAATGAATTTTTCTGAATGCAAAAATATGAAATTTCTTAGCATTTAATGTTTCTATCACAGAACTCTTTAAATTTTCTGCTCTAGACCTGTAGAATAGATGAATAAATCTAAGAGCAACTTCCCTTACTAACAAAACTGAATAATTAATAACCCAGTGATTATCTATGACACTTCACAATTGAGACCATGATATCATGAAACCATGTTACAATAACTGATAAATTCTCAAACTCAAATTACTGGCTTTCATGAAGAACGAATGAAATTTTAACCGAGATTTAAAAACTGCGAATATGAGAAGTCATAGCAGAATAGAGTGAGGTGGGTATTCATATTAAGGATCAGCCTGGTGAGAAGCACCAAAGCCCAACAAGAGTGAGAGGGGTGTCCACAAGGGGGCATGGCCTGGGCTGTTGGTGCCTAAGTGTATCCTCAGAGCTAGATGACCCAAGTCAGAATCCAAGAACAGCAACGAGAATACGCATTGAAGAGATATGGTAGAATCTAAATAAATAATAACAGTAATGATTTTAACCTTTGAATTAAAAAGGAACCAAGAATCCCCACTTAAATAAGTAGCTAAATAAATAAATAGAACATTTGCTGACAGATGTGATAATTACATAATTCAAAGTACTCCCTATACAACTCTTAGGAATTGCCAAAGGAAAAATAGTAACTTCACAGTTCGAGAAGCCTGGGAGACAGTACATTATTTGTGTGGTCAGAGTAAGTATTATCAGTAATGGAAAAAAATAAAATCCTCCATCTGATAAAACGCAATGAGAAGAACCATTGTATCACTTCTATGGTATTCTGCCAAACGCACATAACCAAGATCAAGCCACGCAGACACTAAAGACAGACCCATATTCGAAGGGCTTTCTAATCTGCCTGCAATCTTCAAAAGTGTCGAGGATATGAAAGTCAGTCGAAGACTGAACAACTTGCAAAATGAAGTAGACTAAAGAGATATGGCAATTAAGTGGGGCATGTGATTCTGGGTTATATTGGGTTTCATTAGCTGTTAATAAATCACCACCAATTTAGTGGCCTAGAGCAACTGAATTTATTATCTTCTATAGGTCAGAATTCCAACACAGCCTCACCCCAGTTAAAATCAAGGTATTGGCACTGCTGCATCCCTTTCCGAAGGCTCTAAAGGACGATCCGTTTCCACGCCCATTTAGCTTGTTGGCAGAATTCAGTTCCTTGTACACGGCCCCCTGCATCTTGGGACCTGCAACTGGACATGATCAAAGCCGAATCCTTCTCTTGCTGCCATCGATTAGTCTTTGACCACAGCTGGAAAAGGTTCTCTACTTGTAAGAATTTGTGTGATTAGTTTGGGCTCACCTGGATAATTCAGGTTAATCTTCTCAGCTTGTGGTCCCTAACCTTAATCACATTTTGCCATGTAAGGAAACCTATTCGCAGGTTTTGGCCATTAGGATCGAAAATCTTTGAAGATGTGCATGGTGGTGGGGCGGAGGGGAGGATTTCTGCCCACCACATGTGACTTCTTGTTCTAAAAGACATTAGTGGGTAACTTGCAAAAATTAGAAACAGTTTTAATTTTTGAGCAAGTACCACTGATACTGTGTGACTTTGGGCAAATGTATAGCCATCTGAGGGACATACGCAGATAACCTGATCTTTGAAAAGGACAGGAGAGTACAGAAACCAGTTTTGCCTTAGGGCCATATTTCTGTAGTATGTGTTTAAGCAGCATGAGTTAGCTAAGCTGTTTGTCGATGCTAACTGCTTGCTTATATTTGTAGAACTTTTCGGATTCATTTTATTCAATTGTTGTGCAGTGATTTTATTGTTCAAAGGTAAGAATAACTAGAACCACTCATTCTTACCCCCTAACCTTACATTTCAGTTAAAATTCTATGTCTCAATCAGTGCAGTTTATATGATAAAGTTGCATACAAAACTCCTGCATAAAGATATATTAAATCAGGAAAAAAGTTTTGGTTGCTTTCTTCTAGTTAATATTTTATTTAGTGTATCTACATGAGAGTATTAGTAACTCCTTTAGTGTATTCAGTCTTTGTTTTTGTTTTTGAAATTTGCTTTAGTTATTTACTTTGGAAATTCATTTCCAGGCAAGAGCAGTTTAATCCCAATTTTCACTGTATTTTGCCTACCAAAATAGAAATCAGGTCAAAAACCCCAGAAGAATAAAGTAATTAACCTGAATACCACATTGAATCGGTTTTCCTAATATAGGTGCCCTGTAAATAATGCATGCTTTCTTTAAAATGATCAAACCAATAATGAATAAAGGAGAATATTTTCCATTTATAGACCCATAAGTTGGCAGCTGTGGCTGTGACTGTTTCATGTACGAGGTGTGTGTGTGTACAGCCAAACTCATGGAAATACAATTATATGCTGATAAATACTATAAATGTTTAATTTCCGAACCTGGAGAGGCTTACTTACTGTTAATTGCTTCAAATCATTAACAAAGAGAAATTGAATAAAACATCTATTGTTATAAAAATGACTTGCTATTCACCAGGAAAAGATAAATGATTAGAACAATTTGCCTTCCATACTCTAATTTCAATCTAAATGTGTGCTTAAGTACAACATAATATACAAATCATTCATTAATATTTTACATTTTGCCTATTTTAGCTTTTAAATATTTTACAAGATGTTTCTTTCTGAAAATAATAATTTCAAAAGCCATATTAAAATCACAGTAAAATAGAGTAAAAAGTAAACTTCAAGACATTAAATGATTTACTTGATGTTATATAGTCAATAAACAACTGAATTAATACAAGTTTTGAAGTTTTCAGAATTCCAACCCAGTCATTTTCCCACTAAATCATAAAATGATGAATAAAACCTGAATACAGAAGCTTTAACCAAACTTCTTATACAACTAGTAATTAAGTTAATTTTAAAAAATGTATTTTCTTTTTAAGTATACAAATGTTTTATATAATTTTTTGCTAGCATGGTTTTTGACTATAGTATATTTTAAGTTTTTAAATAATTGGGCCCCTCATTTACTATGATTGAAATCATAAAGAATTATAAAATCACAAATTTTTAAAGAGGAGTGGATAACTTAGTTACATTTTTTGTTCATATTTTGTGATCACATTGTCAATTGGTAGCATTAAGGTAATTACATTGCTATTAAGAGAAAAAAGACCTTTGCTGGCTTTTTGGTCCTAGATAATGAGCTCATGTGTATTTACTTGTGCTGTATTTAATGACACTTTCATTTTGTATCACTCAGATGATTCTTATCATAAATGACATTCTCTAGTAGTAAGCAACAGAATTACTTCATTCTTTTGGGACACAAGTGCCTTAATGAATTAATATACTACTATCTTGGCTTACAAATTGATGGATCAAATAAATAACAAATTTAGCAAATATTTGTAAGACATAAACAAGTCATTTTCAAGGAAATAATTTCAGACTGTCACAATTCTGTTTTGCCATTTCTCCCTGGATATTTTACGATTCAGAAGTAAGAGAATTAGAGGTAAAACTTGGGAAAAAAGGAGGGGGGATGAAAGAGGAACAATTTAAAATGGTTTGGTAGATATACACACAGAGAGAAACTGAGACGTGTAACAGAGTGATAGAGAAACAAATATGACTCCGTGTGGACTCAATGTGGAAGAGGTATGACAGAGTGATAGGGAAACAAATATGACTCAACGTGGAAGGAAAGATCAGCCAAATATACAAAAGAACTGGGAAATGGCAAAAGAGATTGCAAAAAATATTTCTGGAGATTATGAATTGAAATACTTAAAAAAATTTTAGTTTTTTTTTAACATTTATTTATTATTGAGAGACAGAGAGACACAGAGTGTGGGCAGGGGAGGGGTAGAGAGAGGGGGAGACACAGAATCTGAAATAGGCTCCAGGCTCTGAGCTGTCAGCACCGAGCCCGACATGGGGCTCGAACTCACAAACTGTGAGATCATGGCCTGAGCTGAAGTTGGTCACCCAACCAACTGAGCCACCCAGGTGCCCCGAAATACTTAAAAACAATTTTAAGTATTGCAGATAACCACTGGATTTTCTTTAAGATTAGAAGATTTCTTAACTGTTTTCCACCTCCCTGATTCAATACTATTCCCAATTCACTGTGTGAAACAAACTGATGGATACTAATGGCACAGTGGACCCTTTTTGGGTCAGTCACTCCCTATTTTACACACACAATTCTGCTGTCAATGTCAAGTAGCAAGTTCAATATTTTGGCTGTATTTGTCCTTGAAGGTATAACAATTAATCACTATATAAACAGCAATAACAATAAATAAGAGAAAAAGAGAACATATGTTTTTATTTTTATGGAAATTATGTTGAGTGCTCTGGATTAATCAAAAAAAAGTTTTCTAAAGCAATTGGACTTGAATTAGGTGTAGACGAGCTAATTGTAAAAAATTGAAGTTGCCGTAAATCGTCTCATTACAGTGCTTTGCAGGTACACTTAAGTTATTGCTTCACTTGAAATAAATGGAAACTGGAAATCTAAGGTGATGAATTATGGGTAACTTCTGTGCATGAAAGATGACAAGGAAATCCAATCAACAGACTTTTACTAAAATAAAATACCTCAGCCTTGGATTAAAGATAGACACAAGGATTAACATTCATGTTTTTAGTAAATATAAAATATATAAGTTGTTAATATATGATTTTTTGACATAATCAAAAATGTTGATGAAAGACCCAATACTGGCTCAATACTGGTTCTATTGATATAAGCCATTAAAGGGTTTCTGTTGTTGTTGTTGTTTTATTATTTGGTGCTTGGGTCAATGGGAAACTTTGCAAAGACTGAGACAAGTAGACAACAAAATTTGGGGGGGAGGGTTGTATATTTTTAACATTTTACGAATGACTCCTTCACCATTATTTGCAGTAAAAGGTTCATGAAGATAAATTTCTATCCTTAATTCAGAGTGTAACCATATGCCAACAACTTGGGCAACACCAGAAAGCTAGGTTCAAGCCTAGACTTAAGGAATCAAATCTGCCTTTTAAAAGACCCCCAGGTGATCTGTCTTCTGTTAAAGTTTGAAAAATACTGATCTAGAGTTTCTTGAGTGAGCATAAATAACTGATAGCGTTTCAGTTATAAAAGGACAATTTTAAAAGATGTGAAGGCTAGATTGGGATAACGACTCTATGCAAACATAATTAATGCATGTTGTGTAAGTTGTATGAGACCACGGTGACTGTGATTCTACAGAAAAAGGTGAATTGTAAGGAAAAGAAATGATTTTCAGAGTTTGTCTGTGGGCTTACTATATATATATATATATATATATATATATATCTGAAAATCGTAACTGAGAGTAAATATTGATAAAGATATTAAGTTGTTGGTAATTTTCCTGCTTTTTGGAGCATTGATTTGAATATACAGTATGGTCACAATATAATATGTGCCTATTTATTTGTTGAAATAATAGAAGTACAATTGCAATATTTATTTGCAACAGAAACATTAATATTTAAAGCCATTGTTTGCCTCTGTCTCCTGCTGATAACTGTTTTCCTTAAAAGCACTACAAAAGACATTCTGAACAGATGGTGGCTGGTTTTCTCTATCCTGCATCCCTTCACAACTGCCACTGAGCCTCACCATTCATTAATCTTCCATAGACTTCCAGTAGCACAGCAACTAAATTACACACATGCACACACTGAGGCCAGCATTTCTGTCAGGCTTAAAATTAAACTGAAGAGCACTGTGCCAAGTCTTTTAACCAAACTTCACTATAAAACAGTTTGAAAAATAAACATTTAACTTGGAGGCTGACCCAGGAATAGCCAATCTTCAATGGGAAATTCTGGCCGGTCATTCCATCTTAGACATTCTCTACCATGTGTATCAGAGATTTTAGAGTGGAATTAAATCCTTAAAACATCTGGTCTGAATTCACCTGGACTTGTAACTGTCTTAAAAATGAGCTATTTCTTTGATCTTTGAAATAAGAAAAAAAATTATGAACGACGTTTTCATCCAAGTTATCAGTTGCTGATAAGAGCAAATAAAATAATACTACATATTTTTAAATTAGTCCAGACTACATATTTTGTAACAAATGAAGTGGGCTTATCAAATGTTCGAAACACTCTCTATTTCCTTATAAAGATAAATAATGTATACTTCCCAAGCACTGTTGTTTGGGGTAATTTTTTAAAAATGTTTATTTATTTTGAGAGAGAGAGAGAGAAAGAGAGAGAGAGAGAGAGAGAGCGCGCGCTTATGTGGGGGAGGGGCACACAGAGAGAGGGAGACAGAATCCTACACTAATAGTGCAGAGCCTGATGCGGGACTCCAGCTCATGAACTGCAAGGCCGTGACCTGAGCTGAAATCAAGAGTCAGTCCCTTAACCGACCGAGCCACCCAAGTGCCCCTTGGGTAATTTTCTTAAAAATATAATTTATTGTCAAGTTGGCTACCATACGGCGTATACAGTGCGCTCTTGGTTTGGGGGGTAGATTCCCATGATTCATCGCTTACATACAACACCTAATGCTCATCCCAACAAGTGCCCTCCTCAATGCCCATCACATTCTCCCCTCCTCCCCCCATCAACCCTCAGTTTGTTCTCTGTATTTAAGTGCCTCTTATGGTTTGCTTCCTCCCTCTCTGTAACTATTATTTTCCCCTTCCCCTAACACTAACCCCTGGGCAATTTTTTAAAAAATTTATGTAGTTTCAAATTTAGAGAAAAGTTGTAAAGAGTAGTACAGAGTTTCTGCTCTTTATCCAGATTCACTTAAATGTTTACATTTTACTCCAATTGCCTTATTATTTCTTTGTATTTTTTAATATATGTGTTTTAATTTTTGATACTATTTGATTGGAACTTTGTTCCATAAGTTGGAACCGTGGTGTCCTATATCCCTAATTTCTCCCGCATATATTTCCTAAGACCAAGGAAATTTTTTTACTTGACCATAGTATAATCATCAAAATTAGGAAATATAACATTAACACAATGCTTTGTCTAACCTTGACTCCACATTAAATATTATGTCCTCAGTTTGTGAAAATGATGTCCTTTAGAAGTGTATTTTTCTGCTGATTTAAGATCAGATTCAGCATCTCACACTGCATTTATTTTCATGTGTCTGGTTTCGTTCACTCTGGAAGAGTTTCTCAGTTGTTCAACATTCATGACCTTGACACTCTTAAAGATTACAGGCAGTTATGTCACAGAATATCCCCCAATTTGGGTTTGTGTAATATTTCGTCATTCGGGTTATGAATTTGGGGGCAAGAATACCACATAAGTGACAAAGTGTCCTGAGTGTATCACATCCATGGACACATGGTGGTGATTTTTCCTATTAGTGATGATGTTAATAACTTTGATCACTTGGTTAACGTTGTGTCCACCAATTTTCTTTGTTGAAATGTTAAGTTTTTTTTTTCTTTTTGTGATTAATTCCAGGCACCTTTTGAAACATATTTAAAATGACATTGAAAAGAGTGAGAAAATTGCCATCATGTTTAAAAAACACCAACCTTTGATAATGATGTCCAGGGTATAGGCATTTTATTTTCACAAAAAGTATGCTCAATCGTGCTACAATATAAAAATCAAATATTATATATTTCAACATTTTTTTTGACTGTGAGCTTGTTTTAAAGTCAAATGACTTGAATTATGAAAGGGTATCAATAGTTTGAAATTAAATAAAACTTTCATATCATCTTATATTTTAGGACCACTTCTAAAAAACCATAGTGCTTTTGACTTAAGGTAAAAAAAAGAAAAAAAGCCCTTAAACAAATAAACAAATCTGTTGTCTTCTTCTTAGAAAATAGAGTTTAAATATGAATCAGAGAAATTTTAACTATTTTAATTGTTAGGCTCACACACAAATTTGAGATTTTAATTTAGAGCCAAAGTTATCTTTTCATTGCACCAGCTTTTGAAGAAAATTAGCATTAAGTATAATCTCATAATTATGGATATTTCTACAATAGAGCTAAAAAGCTCAGGATATTATGTGTTGACATTCCTCCACTGCTCTTTATGTACTTTGTTCAGTACATATTAACTGTAAATCTGTTGTAAAATCATGTTAAATAGTTGTCTTATCAGGCATATGGCTTTAAATATTCAAAATATTATATTCTTCACATTAATCTAAGCATTTTTTTCCTGTAGGAATGGATTTCATGGTTCTTAATGGAAAGGAGCAGGTAAATTAACATTTATTAAGTGTCTATTTAGCATCAGTCTCTGCGTTTAAGGCTTTGTATGTTACAAATATGTTTAAAGGTTACTTGTGGGAAATCATGAATACATTTGAAACTAAAGCAATAGGTGTGTTAGCTTGCACGTAAGTTATTTTCTAAGCTGATTTTACTCTGTATGGTTATATGTTAGAGAACTAGTGGGGGAAGCTCAAAAAAATCTACTAAGATAAGGAAGAGAATAGGTTGTTTTTAAGGAAAAAATAATTTTAAATCAGAGAGGAAGTGGTTATGAGTACAGCACAATATCTGCCCAGATATCAGACAGATTCATGGCTATGTTTCAGGTACGGATGCTCAGAAAAGGATGGATGAAAACGGAAAGAGCTATTTCACAGAAACCTTTTAGACACTGAGGATGTTAAGTACCTCAGCAGCCCTCATAGCAGCAAAAAGTGAAAATGAGGATATTTGCACAGGCTTGAACATTTTGGAAATGGGTTGTGGACAGCCAAGGAATAGATAATGATTAGCACTCTGGTGGTACCTTGAGAAAAAATGCCTCAACAGAATTCTTCAGTGCTCTCTGCAATGGTTAGCTCCATTCACTTAGTCCATAAAGATATTAGGGACACAATCACATGGCAGGCACTACTCTAGGCCCTGAAGTTACAGCATTGAAAACAACCTCTAAGAAGAGATAGTACGTTTTGATTATTTATTGCAAAGTTCGGAGTAGAACAACACTAAAGGCTGATTGTGCATTTACTGGATAAATAGCATGGGAACATGGTTTAATAACCCATGTGTCTGGCTGTAAGCTGATGGAGTAGGGAGCCGGCATTATCAAATATAAATTGTAAAAATCCATAACCTAAAGTTATTTGAGATTTACTGAATGCACATATATATATACACATCAATAGATACTGATTTTAAAATTTTATTTTTTTTTCAACGTTTATTTTTTTGGGACAGAGAGAGACAGAGCATGAACGGGGGAGGGGCAGAGAGAGAGAGAGGCACAGAATCGGAAACAGGCTCCAGGCTCTGAGCCATCAGCCCAGAGCCTGACGCGGGGCTCGAACTCCCGGACCGCGAGATCGTGACCTGGCTGAAGTCGGACGCTCAACCGACTGCGCCACCCAGGCGCCCCCAGTAGATACTGATTTTAAAAAAGGGTAGGCCATGTTTTGTGCAAACCCAATTGGCAAAAATGCCATCCCTAAAATTTACAAACTAAAGATAAAAAAGCAAAAACTATAAATTGATCTTTCTATGGGATTTCCAACTTCATACTAAATGGCTCTATCTTGAGGCAAAGAACGCACGTTCAACAGCAATATCATGTAATAGTTTAGAGTGTCACTCAATGTATTAGGTTCCTATTGCTGCTGTAACAAACTGCCACAAACTTAGTGGCTCAAACTAATGCAAATTTATGATCTTATAGTTCTGGAATGGATCTCACTGGGCTAAAATAAAGGTATTGGCAAGGTTGTGTTCCTTTCTGGAAGCTCTAGGGACAATTCAATTTCTTTCCCAGCTTCTAGACCTGTGGTATTCTTTGTATTCTTTGACATGTGGTTCCCTTTCATCTTCAAAGTTGGCAATGGCCTGTTGAGTCTTTCTCTCACTGCATCACTTGGACCCTCTACTACCTCCCCTTTAAGAACCCTGTGATTACATTGGCCACACAGGATAATCACCCTCTCTCAAGATCTGGTGATTTGCAATCTTAATTGTACCTGCTCTTTTATTCCTTTTGCCATGAAACAAGTTCTGGGGATTAGGATATGAACATCTTTGGATTGGGGTAGGGAACCATTGCTCTGCCTATCACACATACTTTGCTTAGTTGGAACAGAGAGACTTCTGATTTGCCAAGACACTCAGAATGAAAGCTTCATTCTGCCACTTAAAAAAAAATAAATTATCTCTTCTTTTGTTGTTTTCTAAACTGATTACTTACATATCAACATTATAAAATTTTACAGTGTCTGTAGAGTTCCTTTCAGGATTCCAACAGATTTTATTTTCCTTTGGAACAGAATTATGTTCAAATAAAGTAGAACCCTATGGAAAATTTTGCTTATCCCAACAAAAAATATCACAATTATGCATTAATAAATCCTGAGTCAATTGCAGGTTAATAGATGATATACAAATGTCATTCAAGCTGCTATATAACAGAATACCTTAGTTGGGAGAGCTTACTTTTCACTAATCTGGAGGCTGGGAAGTCAAAGCAAGGTGCCAGCAGATTCAGTATGTGATAAGGGTCCACTTCTGTTTCATAGACAGTCATAATTTTGCGGTGTCCTCACATGAAATAAAGTGTGTGGGTGCTCATGGGGTCTCTTTTAGAAGAGCATGAATCCCATTAATGAGGGCTCCTCCTCATGAGCTAATCACCTCCCAAAGGACACACGTCCAAATACTAACATTTTGGGAATTAGGTTTCTACACATGAATATGGTGGGTAGGGAGAGAGGGAGGAGTACATTCAGTCTAAAGCAGCAAAGCATATTAAATATTTTCCTAAAACTGGCATGTTTCTATATTTATAATTAAGATGTTAAGTTGGACATTGCACAAAATAGTAACTCCAAATATTGTAGTAAGTCCACAGTATCCCATTATTTATTCACATTCTTAGAAGTTGGGAGATGGGGCAAGGGAAATTGTCTATGATCTCTTGGTTACTGTGGTTCCTGCCTCAAGTTTCAACTAAAGAAGTGTAGTTTGAAAGTTTCATTCTGTATTTTATATATGTAATAAATATAAATATAAATATAAATATAAATATAAATATAAATAATTATTCTGTATTATATATATGCACACATACATATATACTTTACTGAAGATTGAGCAGGGAAGAATAACTAACATTAATATATATAATAATCTATCAGAACTCTTGGTTTATAGCATGTGATTGATAATTACCCTTACAATGTATTAAAAATCTAAAAGATCATTACATTGATAAAGTAATGTGATTTTCAGTGGATCAGAAGATAGTATGCTACAATGATTGCCTTTGGAGCAAGACAGATCCGGTCTGACTTCCAAGCTCTGATTTTTACAGGTCCACAAATGGCTCTGGCCTTTCCCATCCATAGTGTCCAACTGCCTTTTGGGAAACTCAGGCCCTGCTCAGGATATGTCCTTTGGTGGGTAGTCTTGACAGCTGTAATGCATATATCCATGGCCCAATTGCCAATTAAATGACCCATATTGAGTGTTACAGCAGGCTGGCCTATGAGAATCATGGGCCACTGGAGCGTCTACCCCGACAGGTTCTGACTGATTGGAGTGATCTGCAGTAAGTTTTCCTCATGTGTAAAATGGGAATACCTAGGTTGTATGGGTTTTCTGAGGAATAAATCAAATGGCTCGTGAAAAATGACTAACAAATACATAATTCTTGCTCTAAAGTCTATCTCTTCTTTGTCAAAAGGTTGTGGGCACTGTTTTTTGTTCTTGTTCCCGAATAACCCAATAATACTGTTTCTCTTGTTGCAAACCATTCAACTCTGAACCCAATGTTTTATTCATCATTCTTGAAAAAAACTTGAAATAATTTAAATTTTGCTGTTATCTATAAAGAGAGCAGTTGCAAATAGTATAAATATTAGTTGTAAATAGTCTAAAATCATACAAACTTTTGGAGCCAGAAGGCAGAGAGACTTGCTTTTTTTTTTTTTAATGTTTATTTATTTATTTTTGAGAGAGAGTGCATGAGCAGGGAAGGGGCAGAGAGAGAAGGAGAGAATCCCAGGCAGGCTCCATGCTGTCAGCTCAGAGCTGAGTTGGGGTTTGATCTCATGAACCAGGAGTTCATGACCTGAGCCAAAATAAAGAGCCTGCCACTTAACCGACTGTGCCATCCGGGAGCCCCCACAGAGAGACTGTTCATTGGGAACACTACTGTTATCGTTATTTATTTATTTTTTTATACACACCTGCTGTGAAACTCGTGATTTGCCTACCCTGCCAACCTAACAGTTTCTGCTTACCTGACTAATGAAATTCCAGGAATCTCACAGATAAAGGCTGGGTCCAGATGGTGCAAAAGAATTCTTATGACAAATAGGCCTTTGGGATCCACAAACAGGACAATACACTCCCTAAAGTTATGAGATTCCTTGGGGGTTGTTCTTGACAGCTGTAATGCATGCATGCATGGGCTAAATACGAATTAAATGACCCATATTGAGTGGTACAGAAAGACTGAGAGAAAGATCACACCCACTGAGCTCTTTTGGCATCTTATATAGTAAAATATCTTTAATCTTATGAAATGCATTAGAATGTACCTAATAATATAACATAACTTTCAATGAAATTTTTTACCACAGTAAAGTGGGAATGATTCCTTTATCGTGACAAAATTGACTGGTCTAAAATAGTGATACTTTTTTATTTAAAATGATCTGTTTATTATCATAAGTTTGACTCTTTGGGTCAATGACCTTCTTAGCATTATGAGTAATGAATTACATTGCTCATGTGTATGTTTATGATATAACAACACTTTGTATAGTTCTTTCAGTTTTTAAGCAGCTAAACTACAAAGCTAATTTTTAAGTGCTATTTTGAATATAATTTTAGAAACTTATTTTTAGTTTGTCAAGTTAACTACTAAAATTACAGTATTTTAGTATGTAGGCAGTTCAGTGATAAAGACAGAAAGCACTGAAATTATACTTATCAATTCTAATTTAACAGCTATTAGTTTATTGTAGATGCAGGTACCCTATCAAGGAGAATCTCAATTTATTGGAAGAAATGTAACAGTGGAGTTTACAGATTTAGGAAAGGTTAGATTGAGAATGTTGCAGAAAGAAGTAGAGGACAGTTCTGCATGCTTGGATCTACTTTATGCATTTCATACACTACCCTGCTTTAGGAACGACTTAATTGTTCTATCACCCAGAAACTCATGGGTATTATTTAAAAGAATCATACAATATGACCAGAAGAAAAAAGAATATAAATGAAATGTTATCTCACATAGAGCATACTGACATTACTATTCCTAGTCAAAATATACACACATATATATAAAGGGATAGGCAGAAAGGCGGCATGAGTAAAACACATGCAATAACTCCTTAACCTTTAAGATCTAGTTTTGGTATTCAATTGAGTGTTAGAATAAAAAACCATAGGCTACAAACTTCAAGAAATTGAAAATCACATATAAAATTATACTGAAACCAAATGCCATTACCTATTTATTTACCAGAAATTAAAAGCAAGAGGCTAATTGTAAACAAGACTAAAATCTGTTTAATTGTGGAAAAACGAAGAAAATTTAAAAGGCAAGTCAGGAGTGCTCACCACACTGATCACACTCCAGGAGCCCAATGATTATCGCCATCAAGGCATTTTCAAACAGTGCACAGTAATGGAAAACATTGCAGGCAAGTGACAAACTGAGATCAAGCCTGTAAACAAATAGAAATACAACTTGAAGAAAAATGTGTTAGCAAAGGTTTTAATTATTCAAAAACCCTTAGAGGTGGTTAATCAAACCTAGAAAATATTACATTGTAAAGCACTAGCTGGAAAAATAAGTAGAATAATTGGGAACTTATTATAGAACTTTTTGTCTATACCATCAACGTTAATGAAAATAATTACACTTTACTTAAGTAAATTTGCTTTGTAATATATTTACTTCTTAGCAATTGCTAAAAGAGGTGACTTGTTACATAGGGTTGCAAATTTAAATGAAAGCTTCAAGGGGCTCCTGGGTGGCTTAGTTGATTAAGGGTCTGATTTTGGTTCAGGTCATGATCTCAAGGTTTGTGAATTCGAGCCCTGTGTCAGGCTCTACGCTGACAGCTCAGAGCGTGGAGCCTGCTTTGGATTCTGTGTCTCTCTCTCTCTCTGTCCCTCACCCTCTAGTGTTCTCTCTCTCTCAAAAATAAATAACATTAAAAGTTGTTTTAAATAAAAAAATAAATGAAACCTTCAAGTTTAAGATTGGAAAACAGCATGATGTGGGTTAAAATGCAAATGTGAGTCTATATTAATATATAATTTGGAATGCAAATAAATAGAATTCTTTTAGCTTTAAATATAAAGAAGTATTTTAAGCTCAGAACTGAGATAATAAAATCTCATATGTGTGAGAAAGGGAGAAAGTTATTGCCCTCCTCCATCAATTTCTTTCATGCCTGTAGATCTTTTTAGAGATCTTTTTTTAGAGAAATTTTTGTCTTTCTTGGAAATGAGCCAAATATATTTTGGAGAAGCAGTGTGGTGACTGATGTTGAAAAGTTATGCCCATCTTTCTTTCCCTTTTCACTTGTTTGCTATTTCTTTAATAAACCACTGTGTCCTGATTTTAAAAGATGGTTGGTATATAATGTTTTATTTAATATAGTACTGGAAGTCCCAGCCACAGAAGTTAGTGAACATAAAGAAATAAAGGGCACCCAATTGGTATGGAAGAAGTAAAACTTTCATTATATGCAGATGACATGATACTAAATATAGAAAACCCTAAAGACTCCACCAAACAACTACTAGAACTGATAAATGAATTCGGCAAAATCGCAGGATACAAAATCAATCTGTTGCGTCCTTATACGCTAATAATGAAGCAGCAGAAAGTGAAATTAAGAAGACAATACCACTTGCAATTGCACCAAAAACAATAAAATATCTAGGAATAAATATAACCAAGGAGGTGAAAGACGCATTCTCTGAAAACTATAAAACACCAATAAGGGGCACCTGGGTGGCTCAGTTGGTGAGTGTCCAACTCTTGATTTTGGCTCAGGTTATGATCTCACAGTTTGTGGATTCAAGCCCCATGTTGGTTTCTGCCCCGACAGTGAGGAGCCTACTTGGGATTCTCTCTCTCCCTCTCTCTGTCCGTCTCCCATTTGTGTGTGCACATGCTCTCTCTCTCTCAAAATACATAAATAAACTAAAAAAATAAAACGAAAATACTGATGAAAGAAATTTAAGATGACTCAAAGAAATGGAAAGACCGTCCATGCTCATGAGTTGTATGAACAAATACTGTCAAAATGTCTATACTACCCAAAGCAATCTACACAATGCAATCCTTATCAAAATACCAACCACATTTTTTTTACAGAACTAGAACAAACAATCCTAAAATGGGTATTGAACCACAAAGACCCTGAGTAGCCAAAGAAATCTTGAAAAAGACAAACAAAAATGGAGGTATCACTATTCCAGATTTCAAGTTATACTACAAACTGGTAGTAATTAAAACAGTATGGTACTGGCATAAAAATAGATAGATCAATGGGATAGAACAAAAACTCAGAAATCAAGTCACAATTAAATGGTAAATTAGTCTTTAACAAATAGGAATGAATATACAATGGGAAAATGATAGTCTCTTCAACAAGTGGTGTTGGGAAAACTGGACAGCAACATGCAAAATAATGAAAATGGACAATTTCTTTCACCATAACCAAAAAAAAAAAAAAAAAAAAAAACCTCAAAGTAGATTAAAGACCTAAAAGTAAGACCTGAAACTATAAAAATCCTTGAAGAAAGCACATGCAGTAATGTCTCTGACAGCAACCATAGCAACACTTTTCTAGATATTTGTATTGAGGCAAGGGAAACAATAGCAAAAATAAACTATTGGGACTGCATCAAATAAAAAGCTTCTGCACAGTGAAGGAAACAATCAACAAAACTAAAAGGCAACATACTGGATGGAAAAAGATATTTGCAAATGACATTTCTGATAAAGGGTTAGTATCCAAAATATACAAAAAACTGATACAACTTGATACCCAAAAAAGGAAATATTCTAATTAAAAAATGGGCAGAAGACATAAACAGACATTTCTCCAAAGAAGACACACAGGGCCAACAGACACATGAAAAGATGCTTAATATCACTCATTATCAGGGAAATGAAAATAAAAATTACAATGAGATATCACCTCACATCTATCAGAATGGCTAGAATAAAAAACACAAGAAATGTGCTGATGAAGATGTGGAGAAAAAGGAAACCTCTTGCGCTGTTGGTGGGAATATAAATTGGTACACCCACTGTGGAAAATAGTACACAAGTTCTTCAAAAAATTAAAAATAGAACTATTCTATGACCTAGGAATCACACTACTGGGTATTTACTCCAAAAATATAAAAATAGCTAATTCAAAAGGATACATACACCCCTATGTTTATTGCAGCATTATTTACAATAGCAAATGTATGAGAGCAACCCAACTTTCCACTGATAGATGGATAAAGAGGTTGTATACACATACAATGTAATATTATTCAGCCATAAAAAAGAATAAAATCTTGTCATGTGCAACAATATGGATAGAGCTAAAGGGTATAATGCTAAGCAAAGCAAATCAGAGAAGACAAATATGATATGATCTCACTTACATGTGCACTTTAAGAAGCAAAACAAAGGAGAAAAATAGACAAACAAATGGAAATGCAGACTCTTAACGATAGAGAACAAATTGATGGTTACCAGAGGGGAGGTGGGTGGGGGAATGGGGGAAAGAAGGGATGGGGATTAGAGTACACTTACCGTGATGAAAATAAAATAAAATAAAATAAAATGAAAACAAATAAAAACATAAAAAAGATGATTGTACTTACAACTTGAGGGAATTGGAAGGTTATAAGAGAAGGGATCTATCTAAATGTTAAAACTCTAGTTTCTGTGCAAGAAAGGGATAGTAGAACATTGGTAAATGATTATTCAGTTACTCAATCTGCTCAGGGAAACATTGATGCTGATGCTCAGGTCAACTGTGAAGAGTTTATACAAAATGAAAGCAAAAGTAAGGACATTGTATAGAATGTGTTAAATTTCCTGCACACAATAATTTGCCTTTTCTTTGTAACTTGTATGTAAAAAGTTCCCTCTACTGTCAACAAATATGCATGTGTAGTAATGAGGATTTCAGTCATCCATTTTGCTTCCCATATCTTTTTTTTAAATAATTTTCCTTCTTTTGTTTTAAATTATTTTTTTTTCATTTTAATGTTTATTTTTTTGAGACAGAGTGAGGACTAGTGAGCGAGGGGCAGAGAGAGAGGATGAGAGAGCAAATTCCAAGCAGGCTGCATGCTGTCAGTGCAGAGCCCAAAGTAGGGCTCAGTCGCACAAACTGTGAGATCATGACCTGAGCCAAAATCAAGAGTCAGTGTTTAACTGACTGAACCACCCAGGTGCCCCTTTTTACATTTCTTTTAAGTTTATTTGTTTATTTTGAGAGAGAGAACATGAGTGAGGGAGGGGAAGAGAGAGAAGGAGAGAGAGAGGGAGAGAGAGGGAGAGAGAGGGAGAATCCCCAGCAGGCTCCACACTGTCAGTGCAGAGCTCCATGTGGTACTTGAACCCATGAACCGTGAGATCATGACCTGAGCTGAAACCAAGAGTCAGACACTTATCCAACTGAGCCACCCAGGGGCCCCTTTCTTCCTGTATCTCACTGTCATTGTCCTGAAACGTTATTCTAGAAAACTAAAAGTAACATGTTTCATGTGGCTTACTCTGGATATTTCTAAACCTTTCTGCATGTCTAAACTTTAATGGAGTTGGTCAAATGAGGGAACATCGGGTTATGCCTTTTTCTTTTAATTAGTTTTACTTAGGAACTATCAGCATGTTGTTGAAGTGTGGGCTTGTAACTGGGTAGACTATGGACAGTAGACAATATGTACTTAAAAGTACACTGGCAAAATGGCTGTATTATACTGGTTTGCATGTAGGATATTTTTGAACTGCTGATCTTATACTAGAAATATTTTCAATAAGCTACTTGCTTTTAAAACATTGTTGAGCCACTTAAAAAAATCTGATTGTGACACAATTTGCCTCAAATATGTTTCAAGTTCTACATTTGTTGTCCAACAAAAAAATATATAATTTACTCCTACCCCCAATTTTTACTGTAGCAATATTTCTTGAATTTCTATTACATGCCTGGCAATGTTGTAGACGTTAGAAACACTGAGAAGAAAAAGGCAGATAGCAGCTCTGCCCTCAAGAAGATTGTATTTCAAAGGGAAAGAAAACAATAGAAAGGAAATTAATAAATTGCTAAAAATATTTAAAGTGAAAGTAAGTACTATGAAGATAAGTGAAGTAGGTTAAGTAATAAAGTAGGGTAACATAAGAGACTCTGACATGCTAAAAATTGTCCAGTTTGGCCTAAATATAACTTTGGTTCTCATGACTGTTCTTCCTGTCCTTGATAATCCTGAATTGCCCAGTGAGTGTCTGCTAAGCCACAAGAATATTTCCTTCCTCTTTGAGGACCATCTTTAGATAGTTGTTTCCCAAACATGTGAAATTTTAGCTGACCACACATGCTAAAGCTCTATGATAATCCTGTCCATCTTCCTCAAGTTAAACCCCCCTCTGAAATTGTTCTCATTCTACAGAATTCTAAATAAAGAATTATGCCTAACAACACAACTAAAAAGTAAATAGATAAATTAAAACAGGATTCTAAAACTATTCAAGTAATCCAACTGAAGTCAGAAAATGGGAAACAGGAACAAAAATTGGACAACAAATGTAGAACTTGAAACATATTTGAGGCAAATTGTGTCACAATCAGATTTTTTAAGTGGCTCAACAATGTTTTAAAAGCAAGTAGCTTATTGAAAATATTTCTAGTATAAGATCAGCAGTTCAAAAACATCCTACATGCAAACCAGTATAATACAGCCATTGTGCAAGTGTACTTCTAAGTGTATATTGTCTACTGTCCATAGAGAAAAATGGCAGTAAAATGGTAGACCTAAAAACAACTTTATAAGAACCTGAATTTTGTGTTATCATGTAAACACTTCAAATAAAAGGCAAATCTTACCAGAAACAAGGATACCCAACTGCATGCTGTATACAAGAGGCACTTCAATTTAAAAGTTACACATAAGTTGAAAATAACTGGATAGAATAAATATATATACACTTTGCAAAAATTAAGGTTAGAAATACTGTAGTGGGTATATTATCAGAAAATATATTTCAAGATAAAATTAAGGAATCTACTCCTGAAATCATTATTTCACTATATGCTAACTAATTTGGATGTAAATTTTAAAAAACTAAAAAATAAAAATAAAAATAAATTATTACCAGAGATAAAAAGGAACATTTTATGAAAATAAAAGGATCAATTTATATGAGTGAGACTACAATTATGAATATATAGTGACTAAAAATAGAGCATGAAAACACATGAAGCAAAACCTCTTAAAATCTATAATTTCCCAATTACAACAGGATATTTTTTTTTCAACGTTTATTTATTTTTGGGACAGAGAGAGACAGAGCATAACGGGGGAGGGGCAGAGAGAGAGGGAGAAACAGAATCGGAAACAGGCTCCAGGCTCTGAGCCATCAGCCCAGAGCCTGATGCAGGGCTCGAATTCACGGACCGCGAGATCGTGACCTGGCTGAAGTCGGACGCTTAACCCACTGCGCCACCCAGGCGCCCCTACAACAGGATATTTTTAACACTCCTTTCTCAGCAACTGACAGAACAACTAGATAAAGAGTCAGTGAATACATAAATTATCTAAACCACACTATTAAGCACCATGTAATAACTGATATTTATGGAACACTGCTCAATAGCCAACAACTGCAAAATACAGAATATTTTCATGTTAATATGTGCACACGGTTCTTTCACCAACAAAACTATATGCTGAACCTTAAAATAAGTTGCAGTATATTAAGAATGATTGGTATCATACAGAGTATATTCTCTGACTGAAATGAAACTAAATTAGAAACCAAGTCAACAAGATATATAAAAACCCCACTCCAAAAAATTTTTGAAACGTAAACAACACACCTCTAAATCATGCATAAGTTAAAAAAGAAATCATAGGTAAAATAAAAAATAAAAATTAAATTATAATAAATACAAGATGTATCAAAATTAGAGAGCTGCAGCCAGAACAGTACCCAGAGGGAAATTTATAGCTTGACGTGACAATATTAAAAACAAACAAGCAAAAAGATACAGAACACCTCAGCTCAATAATCTAACACTACCTTAAGCTAAAAATGAACACACTAGAGTAGAAGTAAAGTAAGTAAACAAAATTAAAATATTTAAAAGCAGAATTCAGCAGAATATGAGAGATACAGAGAAAATTAAGAATGCCAAAAACTGGATCTTTAAGAAGATTAAAAAATTGATCAACTCCTGACTTGATTGATTAAAAATTAAAAAAAATAAAAAAAACAATATGAATATTAAAAGAGGAGTTACTACCACAGATTTTAAAACATGAAAATGATAACACAATAGTGTTAACACTTAGCCATTTCACTACTAGGTATTTACTGAAGATAATTAAAAATGTATGTTCACACAATTATTTTACATAAGTTTAATAAGTGCTTTAAGTAGCTCAAAACTGAAGAACCAATGCCTATCCACAGGTGTATCCCTACAATAAAATATTACTTAGCAATACACACAATGAATAGCAATGCACAGAACAACATAGGTAAATCTTAATATCATTATGTCAAGTGAAAGAAGATAGACACAAAGAGTATTGCTCATACTATATAAGTCCATTAATATAAAATTCTGTGAAAGACTAAGTAATCTAGAGTGACTAATAGCTTACTAATGGTTTCTTGGGGGCAGGAGTGCAGAGAGGAATGAATTACAAAGGAGCACAAGAAAACCTTTGAAGGTGATGAAAATATTCGTATCTTGACTATGGCAGTGGTTTGATGATTGTATACATGTGTATTCATAAAATTGTATACTTTAAATGGATATTTTTATATGTAATTTTTACCAAAATAAAATTAATAAAAGATGTAAGTTAGATGAATATAAATACAGTAAAACCTTGGATTGTGAGTAATTTGTTTTGCAAGTGTTCCACAAGACAAGCAAACATTTCTAATAAATTTTAACTGATAAATGAGCGATGTCTTGCAATATAAGCAGTAGGTAACACTGAATGTCGCATGATCACAACTGAGCCAATAGCTCTCTCTCTCTCTTTCTCTCTCTGCGGGAAAGTGGATGATCATCTCCCATGCTCAAATGCTCAGTCTCAGGCTACGGTGTTTGGCAGAAATCAGTGATATTTCCGAACATTGGAAGGTGCCCACAACTGGCACCAGTGTATTTTTTGTCACTTCAAAGAAGCTATGGACAGTCCTTTCCTTCATTCTAGGCCCCTTGCTTCATTCTAGGTGAGGCTCCAAGCACTTAGAGACCCTTTCCTCTGCTCCCTTATTGCCAGTTACATTCAATAGAGTATATGACAAGGGTTTATTAATACTGTACTGTAGTGAACATCTGTGTAATGTATACAATGGCCCCACGCTGAAAATAATTGAAAATAAAGGCTGTAAGAAGGAAATGATTATGGTAGAAGTTAAAAAGAAAATCATTGAGAAGTATGAATGAGGTATGCGAGTGGCTTAAATTGCAAGATTTCATGATAAGTCTATATCTACATCTCATCTGCAGTGGAAAGAAAAGGTGGAGGAAACCCTCACTTCAAATGAGATTAGGGAGATGTGTCAAATGCGGGAAACATTGCAAAATTTTGTAGAAAAGCACCACCCAAATAAGACTATAGCATTGCAAGTGATGAATCTGTTTAACGACAATGCAATGTCACATTTCAGCAAAATCCTCAAAAGGAGGAAACAGCAAGTCATTGGATAGGTTCCTTGTTAAAGTTGCATGGAAAGAAGATTCCATTGAGCCAATAGATAACAGCGATTCCATTAGTGATAGTGAGAGTCATCCTACACAATAACCCTCCTCTCTCTTGTCTCTCTCACACCAGCTGTGAAGGTATTCAAAGGTACGTGCAGGTTAATTTTTCTTTACATTTTATATTTTCTTTATCTTTGTATATTACAATATTGTAATCATTCCTCTATGAATATTTTTAGGTTGTGGGATGAATCATCTGAGTTTCTACTATTTCTTATGGGGAAATTCACTGTGACATAAAAGTGCTTTGGATTACAAGCATGTTTCTGGAATCAATTATACTTGTAAACCAAAGTTTTACAGTAAACTTATCTAGGGTTATCATAGAACATATTTAAGATTGCCTAGAAAATGCCTAGACTCTGCCAGAAGTACCATAAATTAAGAGTAATTAACCAGAGGCTATGCATCACTTGGGTCAGGGAAGAGCAGGTAAGATATCTTTAGAGATGTATAAGTCTAAAAGTTGTTGGTCAGTGGTACCACTTGCTGACACCTGAGAACTCAATGTCTACTACCCTCCTTTTCCCTTAACAGGCCCCCTTTAGTGTTGTGCTCCTAGAATTTGTTAACTTTAAAAATGTCAGTTATCTTACAAAGGAAGGAAGGAAGGAAGGAAGGAAGGAAGGAAGGAAGGAAGGAAGGAAGAAAGGAAAGAAGAGAAATGTACAAGTCTGAGAGAGAAAAAGTCAGCTCAGCTCTGATAATGTCCATCATATGGGGAACCAATGCCAGTTCACAAGAGTGAAAGTAAAAAAATCCTTTACTGCTTTATTTTTTGACACCTTCCCTGGATGACTCAGAAGCTCATGAATCCAGCAAATGTCTGGAGAAAAGGGGAGAGCCTGGCAGCTACTAAAGAGAAGAATCTGGCAGCACATCCTCTTCCACATGTATGCTTCTTACCTAAAAGAGGCATGTGGTCAGAGAGACTCATTATGTGAACAAAGTGTAAGGAATTTGGGCTATGAAGCCAGCTGAACATTCAGAGGACTCCAATCCTGGCCACTGTCTGACTGAACTGTAGAAGAGGCTCTAAAGCACCAGGTGTGCGTCAAGTCATAGAACCATGAAAGCTGCTAATAAATTGTTTTAGATCTTTGTTTTCTTGTCTTAGAAGAAAAGAAGTTTGATAACTGGAACAGAATTTCTTACCAGGAAGAGGATTATTTCCATCATAACAACCTAAAATATGTAGCACTCTCTTTGGGACCTTGTCAAGAGCTTAGGCCTCAAGGTCCTCAAGAACGGTATTAGTTACAGATTGAAGGACAGTGAGGAAACTGTTATTGGAGTCTGGAAAAAAAAAGGAATGTATATGTTATGTGGTGGTATAAAATTGGTAAGCTCTGGAAAATAGAAATATAACTAATGAGTTAATGGAGCTGGTCAAGGAGATTTTCAATCAATGTGTTAAAAGAGCGAATGGATTTGTTTCAGCAGTATATGATAAAGTATGGTTAAGAGAGAGATGAACTAAAGAAAAAGCCGCTCAGTTCCCAGTCAACCCTAGAGGAAACATTTCCAAATCAAAAGTTAGCAGGTTCAAAATTAAAACTGTTCCTCATTCCTACCCTGTCCTGAAAAACAAACTTCAACTTAAGAAATGACATCAGCCTGCAAAACCCTTTGTTAATACCTCAAAAAATTTTATGGCAACGCCTAAAGATTTGCGAAGTGAGACAAAACAATGTTGAAGAACCTCAAGGACATCGTCCCGCAAAACCTAATTCTTAGTCCAACGTAAGGAAAGATCTGTCTTCAAAAAAGATTTCTAGCTATGGCTCCTGAGTAGATTAAAATGTAATACACAAGAGACCCAAGAAATGTTTAAGGAATGCAACTGGCTTGGTCTGAAAGTGACAGAGACAGTTTAACAATAACAGAGGTCCTTTAGGTCCTAGAACTTCTATAACCAGAAAATAGAGTAAGAAAGCTACTCAACAGCAAACATGGTTACATTTTTATTGAAAAGGAATAAGACTCAGAAGGTAGAGCCAAGAGCCCAGCAGGTGTATCAAAGAGCCACAGAGAACCATTTCAAGGAAACAAGGCTATGCCTTAATCAAGAAACCAGTGACACGGACATGGCAGGATTTCAGAAATGTTATGGACTAGTTAACAGCTGTGTGATCCTGTTGTTCTCCTTTTTGAAAGGAAAGGTCTATTGAAGTTGTCTTACAGAAATCTTAAAATTGCATGATTCATGTAAAAAGCAAATAACTTAATTTCTCAGTTTTCAGGTTATGACGAGTCATTATCCAAGGACTTAACACCTGAGGAACTACACCAGAGGCGTTTAACCCACACTTAGATCTATTTAGAGTATAAGTTTCCAGACTAGAATCTGAAGACATAATGGGTTGAGACTGGGGTATCATGAAAAACTGAGTGCATTCTGAAAGTAGAAAGAACGTAAATAATCTGTGGACTCCAGGAAGTAGCTACAAATTCTTAACCATCTTAACCATTAAGAGGAAAACTATGGGTTGGGCTTATTTATGTTAAAGCCAATAGAACATGGTAAAGGTAATGAGGTGTCCATCCCTGGCTTATGTTTTTAAAAGGATAACTTCTGCTCCTTCCTCTTGGCAGACAACTACCATGATGAACTACATTGAGATCTCTATATTCAGAAGACCAACTAGCCACATGGAAACAGACAGGTTACGAGCAACACCCTGAGCTATCAGACATGTGAATGGAGGTTTCCTGGAACTTCCATCCAAGACACTAAAATTAAGAACTGAGGCCCTGGATGAATATTCCTAACCATCTGAATCACCCAGTTAGTCTCTAGGCATGGAAATGAGACAGAAAAAAACCTCATGTGCCTTTTCTGAATTCTGGACAAAAGTAATTTGTTTTCCTGTTAGGGAAAGAGTACATTTCTCCAAATGTCTAGCAGGCAAGAGAAAGCCAGTTCTACGTGAAAGTTACGGTATGACAGTGGGCAGATAGATCTCAGGACATAGGCAATAAAGATATATTTTGATTGGACTTTGGTCACCAAAGTCCAAGATGAACTTGATCTACAGAGATAAACCCTTGAAAATGTTTCAAGACCAAGTATTAATAAGAATATGTCAGGAAGACCCCAGTTGGACAAGTGAGAGGTGAAAGGTTATGAGGAGACATGCACCTGAAGGAAATTGGCAATGTCACTCAACAGAACCTTTTTCCATATCAGAATTTATTCATAACGTATCTTGTATCTTGCTTTCATGTTTTTAATTTCAAATAAATAATTTGCAAACATTTAGTTTGATGATGGTAGCCAAAATGTACTATAACTATTTCTTGAAGGAAAGAAAAGGAAATCGCAGTCATATTTCTTCTAATTCTAATATTTTAGATTTTTAATGTAGGCAAAGTTTTCATTTTAAAATGATCCTTTCTAATTGCCACATTAGAGACAAAAAACTTTAAAAGCTTGGTTTAAGACTCATTATATCTAGCTCCAGTAGTCCACTTAATCATCACAACATGGTTAGATATTCTTTTTCACATTACAATTGCTCCTAAGCATTGGTAGTTTTTCATTCATTGATGATGGAAAGACATAACACTCATTTCTAGCATGTGAGTTTTCATGGAATTGTTAGCACTACACGTATTTTAATTAGGCATGTTTTCTCATGGGAAAACATGACAGAGAAATGCAAAATACAGAGTATATGGAGAATACATATGAAGGGTACAATATATAAATACAAAAAAGGGTTACAAGGGAGCAAAGGGATTTCTTAGTAATTGGTTTTCTAATAATCATAGAGGGAATTCTAGAGAAAAATGTATGAATTGCATCATGAAGAAATGAATAGGCATGCTTTTCTAGGAATAGAGACCATTAAGTTCTGGAAAATAACCATAGCTATTCAGTACTGTTGGTGGAATTTCAGATAAATGTTTGCCTCTCTGGATAAATGGTTTGCAGTGTAATAGGAGTTGATGGAGTTTGTTGTTGTTTTGTTGAAATCATACTTTCTTCCAGCCAAAGTTCTCCTATTCCTGAAATCACTCAAAACATAGTATCATGCAAAAATTGTCAAAATCTCTCTTTATTAAAAATAAATTAATTGCTACATAATTTAAAAATAAAATCACTATATCTTATTAACATCAAGTTAGGTGAAGATTACAATCATCTGGGGGAGAATGCATTCACATTTCTGCTCATACTTTCTACTTGCTTTTTCAAATACCCCTTCTACTTGAGTTAATTACAACATAGTTTGTCCTAGTCTCTGTCTTACCAGATGGAGATCACATGTACTGTATTTAATATTTTTCCTTAAAAATTCTGTTTTTTCTTTACTGAATTATTATCCCTCCTTATATCTTACAGGTAAGATTTAGTTATCTTTTAGATAATTAAATTAGAATTTTAATGATTATTAGTGTTTTAATAAATAAATTGGTTAACACAACTTTTTTTTAATTTTTATGATGCATATCTAAATTTAATTCAGATAAAAGATCCTTATAACATTCAATTTTATAAAAAATTATAACAAACGGATTTCTACATTGAGGCTCTTGACTTCATTTATTACTATGTCATATGTTGTTTTATGCCTTCATTAATTAATCATAGTATACGATACCTATAATTTATATTATTGGAGAACAGAACAAAGTATCAGCAAATTCAAAGATATATACCACTTTTAAAAATTTTGAACATTCCTAAGCCTTTATTTGCTATCTATAAATATATCTGATTGTATAGTTTAGGCTGTTTCTCAGGAAATGACTGTTCTTCAGATAATGAACAATAATTTTTCTAATTGTCTCAAGAAGAGAAGCTTCCCATACTCTATGGTCTTTATTCCTCTAACGAATAGTGTATAAATAGAGTGAGGAAATTCTATCAAGTAGGCTAGAATAAGCTACAGAGATCCCATTATTTCTTAATTACAGTCTCTCTGAAAAGTACAACGGAATGAGAAGGCCAGGGAAGAAAAATTAGAGCCGACATCATTTTTACATGGACTTTCTTCTCTCAGAAAAATGTAGCATCTGAGAATTATTTTAAGCCACAGAAGATCAGAAAACTGGGCTATATAAGTTGTCCTTCCAGTTTGTAGAGAAGAGTGTACTATTTGGGGGATTCAGGTTAATAATGACAATGAAAATTTGTGTTAACCTTAAATAAATAAGGAAATTAACTTGCATTCTTTGTGCAAAAACTTCAGCAATTTACAAAGATGTATTATGAAAGGAGATGCTGTCTAAATACATTATTTTCTTACATATTTATATGATATTTTCTCCTACAACCTTATAATTGATCTCCAACCCTATTCAGTAGCAACAATCTCCACAAAGAATTCCACGAAAGTAGACTAGACTTATTTCTTCCCATGACAAACCACTTAAAAGGCATACATCTATATTTAAGAGTTATTTTCTATGTGAAGTAAATGCATATCTTCCTTTGCCTTCTACATATTTCTTCTACCTCCTGAAATCACAGCAAGTTTTAAGGCATCTTCCATATTGTATATGTTTCAATATTGAAGACAATTATGATACCTGTTGCTTTCTAGGTGTAACATAGTCAATTCCTTTCACCACTCCCCAAGTGATATATATTTTGGTTACCTATACCATTCATAAATAAATGTATAGTCAATAAATACTTGTTGCACAAAACAGAGAATGAACCCCTATTCTGTGGGTTGGGGAGAAGGGAGAAGACAGGGAATCAGAAACACTACAAGTATTGCCAAACACCTTTAGCTCTGAAGAATACAGAACACAGATGTATACTCAGATCCTGCCCCCTATACCATGCTGGCTTACCTCTCTATATAAACACAAGAAAGAATTTCAGGGGCCCCTGGGTGGCTTAGTTGGTTGAGCATCCAACTTCAGCTCGGGTCATGATCTCACGGTCCGTGAGTTCGAGCCCCGCGTTGGGCTTTGTGTTGACAGCTCGGAGCCTGGAGCCTGTTTCAGATTCTGTGTCTCCCTCTCTTTCTCTCACCCTCCCCCATTTATGCTCTGTCTTTCTCTGTCTCAAAAATAAATAAACACTAAAAAAATTATAAAAAAGAAAGAATTTCAAATACTGTTCATGTAAGAAGATAGGGAATGCGTTCATGAGGAGTCTATTGAAGCATAGAAGTGATATCTTTTCTTTGCCCTATGAAGCTATGTTATGTTTATAGTCATTTAGATTTTTAAAAAGTCCTTTTTCATACACTATTTCATTCATAGTAGAAAGATTCTGGAGCATCAGCATTCGATTCAGTCTTATTTTTTTAAGTATACACAGGTATATATCTCTATAGCAGTATGCATATACTATATTAACAAAGAACGTATTCACTTTTTTTTTTCAACAGCAGTGTGAATAATCATATGTATTGAGATCCAGATGGTAGTTTAGAGAATTATCTGTTACTGTATGTGATCTCATTTTTAGGCACTTTTTTAAAAGAAGGCATTGAAGCATGACACCCCCTTTTTCTGCCTTTGCTTTCTTTATGAGATATGTATGCAAAGAGTGCTTAACAGAGCAGTGGCTTGCTCACAGGGGAATAGGGAGTTTAATGAATCATACATACTTTATTTGAAAAATATCAATAACCATTCACTGGTCTATTCTTGCATAAACTGAATAAAAATCCTCATGTAAATGGTGCATAGCTTTTTTTATGAATCATGCTCTATTTTTTAGTACAATGTTAAATCATCTTAAAACGTGTAGTTTTACCTGCCAAGCCTAAGATAAATTTCCATCAGTGATTAAAGACTAGTTCCATTCCCTATAATCCCTGTCAATTATATGAATAGGCAGTAATGGAACACTTTATTTTCTTTGGTTATTAAAACACAAAATAGTAATGCAAATGCACTGTACAATGTCTCCTTACTAGATTGGCAGTGTAATTTATTTAATCAAATTCAGAAGTCAAAGACAGAGAAGTAGGAGTTAGTCTCTTAAAGTCTACATAGGACAAAATGTGTCCGGCTAAGAAATGCACACAAAGGATCAGAATGCAAATTGTAAGTCATTCAGAGATCTCTCATCATAACAGTTGCACGTAATTTCTAGTGACTAACATTTCAATTTCATTTCTAAGGCTACAACTTTTTAATTTCTCCTTCAACATAGATCATTCACATTCATTCTAAAAAGAAAGTGGACCCTTAATCTATGGCTGTAAAGGCAACATTCATTTCAAAAGTTTTAAGTCACAAAGAATAGAAATGAGTCAGATTTGAATTCATGGTAAAAATGAAGTAAAATGAATATAGCAGTATCATAAATAGAAGAAATGGAGCCCCTCCCTTTTGAATGGGGCTATGAGGAAGAAGTCGGTGAATCAGGTTTTGATAAAGAAGTATAATGTTGCTGGCATTATCTCCATGATACTCATGACCAGTGCTTTGAGTGAAAATTTAATAAAATTAACACTACTTTCTTGATTTATTTTTTTTCTTTTCTTCTTAATCTTCCCTTCAAGATTAAACTCATCAGCACTTGACAAAAACTGCAAATAACAGCCAGATGCAGGAGTTGGTTTTATCTTTTTATGCAAGTATGTGGTGCTAATTAGTGCAAATTGATTAAACTTTAATTGCCTGATCCATGGCTAATTAATATTTATAAGATGAATGAGCAGGAAAACCAGACATTTATTAAAACACTTTAATGATTTTTCATATGTTTTGACAAAGCAAAGCAAATAGATGTTATGAGTATGGATGTGCTAGACTAAGGGACTGTATCTGTTGCCTCCTACCTGTGAATGCCCTGAAAATGTACATTAACTTTTAAACACATAGGTTGTAAACTTATTTTTCTTTAGGTGTTTTTAAAATTATTTTCAAAGGTTGTTATTAGGTCAGCTCATCATATATGACATCAAGTATTACAGTGATAAATATTACTAACCTATGTAAATTTATATATTTTACTCTTAGTACATATTATGTAATAAAAATCCCCTAATGCAGTATAAAAATGTAGGCTATGAAATATATGTCAGTATTTCTGAGTTTTTAAAATTTTAATAATTTGAAAAAATAATTAGATATCAACTAGGAATATTGATTATTTGAATTTTTCAAATTAGATAGACCTGGTATGTTTCTACTTAATCATCCTGATGGCTAATGTCAAAATCCAGGATTTATTCCTAGCTTTGAAAACCTAATTTTACACAGCAATATTTACATGTTAAATGTATATTATTTCAAAGTAGAATATAAATACTTATTTCTAAAATATTTTATTTCTATGTAGGACTCCTAAAAGAGCTTATATAATAATTTATAACAATAGAGGCTTATTCTACAGTGTAGATTTTGGTTGTTATTTTGATAATATTTTGCAACTAATTCACACAACTCATGTTTTTAGTGAAAAGCTTTTTCCAAAGAAAAATATTTTGAAAAACTGACACAATTCTATATGTTCATTTACTATATCCTACATTTAAATTCTATGTTTAATTCTCTAGCACACCAAACCAGATAATAGCTCACATTTTCTTGCATATATATCTCTACACATTAAAGAATTCTTATGAACTCAAATGTTTGGTAAAATGATATTTACTGTAGTCTTAGCAAAAACGATTCAATGATTTTCTAAGTTAAATAGTTTTAAAATACCAAGTATTTTTATATGTCATAGCAATGACATAATTGTTACTTATTTTAAAATTAAGGTGTAATAAATTGTAATCTAAAAGTTAGCCCCCTCCTTGTTTTTAGTTCCCCTATCCTAAAGTATTGCAGATTGTTTTAAAGTTATATTCCCAATTATGATGGTATTTTGATGTATTAACTTGGCAAGTCTACATTACACAGTACCTCAATTAAATTATGTTCTAAGTGTTGCTGTGAAGGTATTTTGTGGATGTGGTTAAAGGTGATAATCAGCTGATTAGCAATAAATTATACTCATAATTGCAAAGGAGATTGTCATGTAATCTGGGTGGACCTTATGCAATCAGTTGAATAGCTTAAAGAACAGAGTTTAGTCTTGCAGGCTGAAGAAATTCCAGCAACTTCAAGTCCTGAGAATTCTAACCAGCCTTTCTTTCTTTTTTATGTCCAAAAATTTCCAAATTTACTTAATTTTTCCCCTATGTTCATCTGCTTCATTTAGTAAATTCCACATATGAGTGAAATAATGTGGTATTTGTCTTTCTCTGACTGACTTATTTCATTTAGCATAATATTCTCTAGCTCCACCCATGTCATTGCAAATAGCAAGATTTCATTCTTCTTTTCTGGCTGAGTAGTATTCCACTGGATATATACATACCACCTCTTCTTTTTCATTCATCGGTCGAGGGACATTTGGGCTCTTTGTGGATTTTGGCTATTGTTGATAATTCTGCTATATATATCGGGGTGCGTGTGTTCCTTTGAATCAGTATTTGTGTGTGATGTGGGTAAACATCTAGTAGTGCAATTGCTGGCCTGTAGGGTAGTTCTATATTTAACTTTCTGAAGAACATTCATACTGTTTTCCGGAGTGGCATTCCCACCAACAGTGTAAGAGAGTTCCCCTTTCTCCGCATCTTCGCCAACATCTGTTGTTTTCCTGTTGTTAATTTTAGCCATTCTGACAGGTGTGAGGTGATAATTTCATTGTAGGTTTTGTATTTCCCTGATGATGAGTGTTGTTGAGCTTATCTTAGTGTGTCTGTGGGCCATATGGATGTCTTCTTTGGAAAAATGTCTATTCATATCTTCTGCTCATTTCTTCACTGAATTATTTGTATTTTGGGTGTTGAATTTGATAGGTTCTTTATAGATTTTGGATATAAACCCTTTACCAGATAAGTCAATTTCTGAACTTCTCCCATCCTTCCATTCCAAAGGTTGTCTTTTAGTTTTGTTGATTGTTTTCTTTACTGTGCAGAAACCTTGTATTTTGTTGAAGTCCCAATAGTTCATTTGCACTTCCATTTCCCTTGCCTCCAGAGATGTATCTAGTAAGAAGTTGTTATGGTTGATGTCCATCAAGATGGAAAATACTGAAGATCAGGCAACTTTATACGAAAAAGGTAAGTTTGCTTCTGAAAATTTTAAATTTGACCTGCCTACAGATTTTTAGCCTGATATTTCTTAAAAATTTTTTAATGATTCTTTATTTTTGAGAGAGAGACAGATACAGAGACAGAGACGACAGAAAGACAGACAGCAGGAGCAGGGGAGGGGCAGAGAAACAGAGAGACACAGAATCCGAAGCAGGCTCCAGGCTCTGACCTGTCAGCACAGAGTCTGATGCTGCGCTTGAACTCACGAGGCGTGAGATCATGACCAGAGCCGAAGTTGGACTCTCAACCAAGTGATCCACCCAGGTGACCCTCAACCAGATATTTCTAAAATAAAGTTCAGGAGCTCAAAAATAAGAGTTGTATTGGCACATAAACTTGAGGAACATAATGTTACAGATGGTAGCTTAAGATATGGCCATGACTATGATTCCCGTGGGGTAAGTATGTGTTAGGAAAATAAACAGACAGAAGAATTCAAGATACCAGACCAGGTAAGACAATTCTTTTTTATCTGTTCAATAATTCTTCTACTACTTAGTTAATGAATTCACTCCTTTATTTATTCAAACTAATATTTAGCATCTAACACATGCTAAGCTATGTGCTACACACCAAGTATAAGAGAGGAAAAATCTGCACATTTGATGCACTCATGGAAATTTTTCCTACGTACATGAAAAAAAATCAACCTCTGAATGAAGAAAATAGAAATTTTTTATTTGTGAGTATTGTGAAAGCAGAATATTACTGTGGCCAGTTTTGAAAAACATTAACTTTATAGGACTAACTTTCATTTCCTACTCTAAGTAGAAGTAGCCTTTTACAAAAGGGTTTAACTTCCCTCCTTATGCGATAACAGAAAACAATTTACACACACACACACACACACACACACACTCTCTCTCTCTCTCTCTCTCTCTCTGATCCTCAAAGATCGTCTTCATTAAAGACACTAAACTTGTAGCCAAGACTCAGAACTTTTTTTAAGTTTATTTATTTATTTTGAGAGACAGAGAGAACAACCATGAGCAGGGGAGGGGCAGAGAGAGAGAGAGAGAGAGAGAAAGAAAGAAAGGAAGAAAACAAACCCAAGAAGGGTCCAAGCTGTCAGCACATGGAGCTGACCCAGGACTCAATCTCATGAAGCATGAAATCATGACCTGAGCTGATATCAAAAGTTGGACGTTTAACTGACTGAATCACCCAGGCACCCCTCAGAACTTTTCATAACCAGTAATAATAAGATTTCTATCTATGGTAAGTTGTTATATTAATGCCTTCCAGTGTATTGCGTGTAGATTTCACCCACATTGATTCTGGGCTTGGGCATGTAACTTGCTTTGATCAATGAGGTATTACCGCTGTGATACAATCAGAGACCTGACAAGTACTTGTGTAGTGGGCCTTGTGTCCTCGTCTTCCTGCTGGGAACTCTTCTGTCATAATTAATAAAAAGGGGGGGGGGGTGCTATGTCAGAAGATGAAAGAGGATATATAGAAACATATCCAAGGGATCTTCTCCAAGCTAGCAGAGGCCCACTGGATCGTGAGCTGACCTGTTGGTGACCCACAGGATCATGAGCAAATAAGTCATCGTTGCTTCAAGCTGCTAAGTTAATATTTTACACTGGAGCAGATCAGACCACATACTGTGTGACATGCAATGCACACAAGAGGATTCCTTTGCTAGTTAACCCATATTTTGGGGGTGTTTCTTGTCTTGAGGGGTGCTAGGAAATAGCAGTTGAAAATGATTTCAAAACTACTAGAAGAGGGGCGCCTGGGTGGCGCAGTCGGTTAAGCGTCCGACTTCAGCCAGGTCACGATCTCGCGGTCCGTGAGTTCGAGCCCCGCATCGGGCTCTGGGCTGATGGCTCAGAGCCTGGAGCCTGTTTCAGATTCTGTGTCTCCCTCTCTCTCTGACCCTCCCCCGTTCATGCTCTGTCTCTCTCTGTCCCAAAAATAAATAAACGTTGAAAAAAAATTAAAAAAAAATTAAAGAAAAAAAAAAAAAACTACTAGAAGAATTCAGGTTATTTCCCTGATCAATCATTAGGGATATTGACATTAGAAGCTTTTATCCCAGGAGTCAGTTATGACTTCTTGCTTTTCACAGATTTAGGCTAGCTTTGATAAACTTCAAGTTTAAAGTCTGGGTGCATCCAGAGTCAATAATACCAGTTTGAAAATTGCATGCAGTTTGTACTTTCAGTGTGCTCTTTGAGATCTCCTCATTGTCCATATGTGCCACCTTAGCTTGCCTCCATCTAGATGCAAAATCCAGTCCTTTTCTTTTTTATCTGCACAAAGTCCATGTATTCCAATAATTTTCTGGTTTTAATATATTTAATAAATATCTAGTGATAACAGGTAAGGATTATACTTAAAGGAATAAAATCTTTATTTTATCAAGAATCAAGTCGGTTCCACTACCTCATTGCATGTTTCCCCTCTTTTTCCCATTCTTTCTCTCTTTCTTTCTGGCAAGTGACAAACACCTCTCTTACTCTAATCCCCAAGGATCTCTCTTTCAATTGCCAAACACTTATAATCCTTTTATAAATATATTATCTTTATACAAGAAATCCAGTGACAGTTATTATTATGAACATTTTCTCTCTTATTTCATAAGCCCAGAAACTAGCTTGAAACTCTCCTTGCCACCTCAAACTAAAAATAGCTTTAGCTAGAGAAAGTTATCTAGCAAAGGAAAATAAATAAAGAGACTTAGGCTGGGGTAAAGGCATGAATCCCAGGGGCCAGAGTCATAGATGCTGAAAGAAAAAAAAAAATGGAGAAAAAGAGCAATCTGTGTTTATCACCCTCCTAGATATGAGCTACTTAAATGTATGAATATGGGTCTGCACTAGATAAAAATAAAATGGAATTCTGTCAACTCAGAAGCCTTTTTTGGCTCTATTTTTCTGGTTCATTTGTAGAAATCCCTAATCCTTCTATGTGTTTTTATTGGGACAATCAAGGCAAACAACATAGGGATGAATAATCCAGACTAGGCCAATCAGAGATTTCCCTGAGATAAGATATCCAGGCTGAGCTGACCAGATCTCCCTGTAACACTTCTCTAAAGCTAGCAAGTAAGACTGTCTCTTAATTTTAGAATATGAACCTACATCTGTAGCCTTGGGCTCTGGAGCCATCATTCACATTCCATGGAGATACTTAACTTTGGCAAGGAAGAATGAAGCCAGCATGCACAAAGAAGGAGAAATAAGGAAAAAAATGGAAATTTACAACAGTGATAGATAAGGCATGTGTGTGTTGGGGCAGCAGGGGGGTCATTATTTGCATATCTGGACTTCCCAAGTATGTGATCCAATGAAATGTGTCTTTTGTAAAGATTAGAATGAGTCTGGTTCTATAACGTACTGATAAAGGAGTACTGACTCTTTTAGCCATAAACAGTTCATTTTAATGAACTGAATCACAGAAAGAGTCTCTGGGCAAGGAAAAATAAATACAAAATGTATTCCTTCTGAGTGCAGTACCTAAGAAGTGGATTCCAAGTATATACGAAGCATTCCAATCCTAGAAGACATGACCTGATGACTTACGTAACACTAGTAGTTTGTAAATTCATATACACCTCAAGCCGGAATTTGCGTACCTTGGTGTTGCTTCCAATTCACACAGTATCAGGTAGGTTCACCTTCAATTAGAATTACAGTTTTCCATCAGGTTTTCTAAGAACAAATTTAGGAAATGAAGCTGTGACATCAGGCTTGGGTTAATTTATATTTGAATGAAAAGTAAGAGCAATAACTTTGATAGTTTTAAAAATCAGTATGTCTCTCTATTGATCCCTATCTGCAACTCATTTTTTCTTATTTTATAACACCTTATTTTCCTGTATCGACTGTCGACATTTACAGAAATAACCATGTGAAATAGTCAGCATTTGCCGCACCAACAAACAACCCCAATTTTTCAGTGGCTTATGACAGCTAACATTTGTTTCTTGCTCATGTCACACTAGAGCTGTGCTTTTTAGGAGGCTGGATCACTGCTGTTGTATTTGGCTGGGCTCCACCAAGCTTGACTGGACTTGGCTGGATGTGGCTGTACTCTCCTGAGCTCTCCTGGTCTTGGTTTCGCTTCATGTCTGGTCACGTTCCATTAGCCAAGACAATTCAGATGACCAAGCCCAATGCCAGTGAGGTAGCATTCTGTGCCTAGAGGTAAGGCACTGCAAAGTTCCATGGCAAAGAGTGTGAGTTCACTTCCAAAGAGGAAGAGAAACAATTGGAACAATAATCTAATTAATGACACAACTTGAAAGTTTTCAGGAACTGACATTTTGCATCCACTTTTACAGACCTAAGGGATATCAAGAGTTGGCAACTAGAGTTCTAAACACATTTTTGATACATATAGATAGAAAGAGCAAATGAACAGGGAGGTACCAAGGAAATATGAAATAACCATCTCATTTCAACTGGAATATGACCCCATGTTCTCCAAGGGTCCAGGGTATTCCAGATTAGTCACTGAGAGGAAATCTTTAACTGTATTAATTTACCCATGTTTATAATCCTACACATGCTTATAATCTGTCTTTCCCCTTACACTCTTCAGTGTCTTAAACAAATCACTCCGCTCCCCTGCTATTCACTTAACACAACTGTCAAGTTCAGTACAGCAGTGAATTGTAAGCATAGTAAAATAAACATTGAGGAAAGCAGACATTTTAAAGTAGACAAGTCGCCCTCTGTGGAATCAGAACAGCCATTTTTGTTTTACTCAATTTTTTTAAGTGTGTTAAAATTATTTGGAAAGAACATCAAGAATATTTCAAAATTTTCACTTTTGAAAAAAAGCAAAAGTTCCTTTTAGGGATTTGAATAATTTTGAGCCTTATACAAAGAGTATTACTCACTAAATTTTCTTTTCTTCTTCTAAACTCAGATTTACTTTTAAGTACCTGTAGGAAATGTCAAAATAGTCTTCAAGTTCGCTCAGATGAAACATGCAAATAAAGCCTTCCTTTTCTCTCCTGATCTTATATCCCAGCCCTACTTTATTCTTCTCTTTTCCATCATTGACTCTGACTTCAATGGAGAAGTTCATGGAGGATCAAACAATCCAGCTGTTGTTTTCAACTTTTGCTATTTTAATGTTTATTTTCCAAATCGTTCCCTATTTTTCTACTAAAAATATACTGCCAAATCATTATTTTTTTTGGAGCAACTCTAATGCTTTCTGTTGCTAGATATCTGATCCAAATCCAATATTTTTCTTGGCAGTTGGTGAACATAATAATAAGAGATTTTTTTCTTTCTACACTTAGAACTGGAGAAAAAAGACACAATTCAAAATTAAAACAAATTTGAATATTGAGGTAAATTCTCATCCTAACAGGAAAGCACAAACATCGTTCAAAGGGAGAACATGCTCAATGGAATTTCTATGCTCTTAATGTGTATTTGTCCTTAGTTTTCTAATTCTTAATGCATATTTTTGAATATATATTGTGAGTATAACATAGGTAATGATATGCTTTCTATAGCTTTTTTCCTTTATTTTTAAGATAGTATGCACATAGAAAACAAAAAGTTGAGAAGAGATAATGATGAAAAGCAAAAGAAAATTTTTTGTTCCATTCTGCGATTTCAATCCTTAAACCCATTCTTAATGACTTCTAGTTCTATTGTTTTTCATGATTTTCATCATAATATATACAATATTCTTATCTATTTATTAATTGATTTATCAACTTTATATCATATTTATGGCTTAAACAAGGGAAGATTTAGATCACTTAAACTATCCTCACCATCTTCTTCTAATTTCTAATAGAACTATTATTTTTTTATTTTTCTGAAATGCTGACTTTTTAAGACTTAAAAAAATATTTTTGTTCCTTCCAAAATAAAATCTCTTATCTCACTCAAGTTAAATATCTTCAGGATGGTTATAATCCTACCTGTCCTTCAATCTTTTCTTTCTTCTTCATTTTCCAACTCCTATTCACTAGCCATTTACATCTACATTTTCAAGACTGGTATTTTCAAATTATTTTTTATCCATGATCAACTATCAAGCTTTGTTTATAACAGTATGCCTAAAAAGGAAACATAAAATAATCTTATTTTTAAAGACTCTATTAGTTTCATTTTCAATGAACATGCCAAAATACTGACATTCAACACTTGGGCATTTTTTCAGTTGAAGTATCTCTGCATTTAAAGCAACAGCTCTCATTGTTAACTACTAAAAACTCAAGAAGATAGAAAATATAGGACAATATTTTTGTCTGTAATTTTATTTTGAGATTAACTATATTGTCATTTCTTCATCACTGTTTTGTTATTGTTGTTGTTGTTGTTGTCATTTTAAGTAGGCTCCATGGTGAGTGTGGAGCCCAATGTGGGGCCTGAACTCAGGACACTGAGATCAAGACCTGAGCTGAAATCAAGGGCCAGGCACTCAACCAATGAGTCACCCAGGTGCCCCTTGTCACTGTTTTAAACATAAAGCTACTTCACCTGAAAATTTTAGATGAAGTTGTTATTTTGGAGCCCAGTACTCATTAGCTGCTTTAAATCACAACCCCCGAAAATTAATGAATAGTTTTAGAGAAGAACCTCCAAAACAAGCCAATAAAACAGAAAGCCCTATTGCAAAATTAAGTTAGTTGAAATTGATAGAAAAAAATATCGTATTTTCTACATGAATTTGGTGATTAATGTTTATGACATATAATCTGATATTCCAAAATGTAGTTTTCTGCCAAATTGGAAAGTTATATTTGACTCAAATATATATTCAAAGTTATATTTGATAACCCCAAATATAAATTGATTTTCCATATCAAAATACATTTCTGATAAGGAATACAAATATATAAGTAAAATATTAGAGAAAGAAATAATGTTTAGATTAACATGAATTTTAGGCATTTATTTAGAACAGGAGAAGAAACAAATCTCTAAAGAAATTAAAAAGCAAAGACTTATTATTGGAAGTAAATGTTAAATAGTTATTTTAGCCACAAGTAGATATGATATGCAAGTAGTAATAAGACTCTTAAACCAGAGATTGATATTCAATCATTTGTTCCTTCAACAAATATTCACCCCAAAGATAAATAGTACTAATCTCTGTCCTCATGTACTTTATACTTAGTGAAGCAAGACAAATAACTATGAAATAATTAAGTAAAATATATAATGTGTCAGATGGTGTGAAGCTTACAAAGGAAATAGAAAGCAAGGAAATGGTAGAGATTTGGAGAAAGGGGTGCACTTTGAATAAGGTAGTCAGAGAAGGTATTCATTGGGAAGAGACACTTGAAAAAAGCCCTTCATGAAATTAGACAGTGAATTAAGGCAGGTAAGGGAACTGCAATCAAGACAGAGGGAACAGCCAGTCTAAAGGCACTGAAGTAGACGCATGTCAAACCTGCTTAAAGAAAGACAAGATTGGGGTAGCTGGAATAAAACAAGGAGAATGGTCAAATGCATGTTGTGTCAGCTTGGGTCTTTCTCTCATTATTTCCCCAATATTTCTCACCATATTAATGTGGGCTATGCACAGTATAATCAAGAGCAATCTGAAAGCACTGTAACAATTTGATTTTTACTCTAAACAAGATGAAAAGTTTTTGGTAGTTTTGAGCAAAGCAGCAACCTGGTCTGCCTTACATATTAAAGGTTTTGTTCTGGAAGCTCTACAGAGGATAGGTAACAGAGGGCAGGAGATGAACAGTGACACCAATTAGAACATCACTGCAGTAGTCAAGTTGAGAGATGTTGATAACTTGCATCAGAGGAGCAGTATTCAAGGTTGTGATAAATGGTTGGATTCTGTATATATTTTAAAGGGTGAGACAACGTGATTTGCGGATAGATTAAATATGGGGTGAAAAGGAAAACCCAAGGATGACTAGATTCATTGGTGCAGGCAACTGTAAGAATGGAGTTACCATTTCTTTAGATGTGGGCATTTGTGGACAAGACCTCTTTCCCCTAATCTGGAAAGACAGATCAGGTGTTATATTTTGGTTGTGTTTAATATGGAGATATCTTCTAACAAAATGCATACCAAAAGCATGTAAGAAATTAGATACATAATTCTAGAGTTCACAGAAGTAGTGTAGGCTGGGAACATCAGTGTATGGAGAATACTTAAGACTGTGGGAAATAATGAGGTCACCAAGGAAATACATCTAAATAAAGGAAAGGAAAGCTCTGAGTCATGATATAAGTTCAAGGTCAGAGAAGAGTGGTTTGTAAAGAAGAATGAATGAGGACTGTGCTATATCTGGGAAGCCATAGGGGTGAAAAATGTATTAATGTTATCAACAATAGCCGAACTATGGAAAGAGTGCAAATGTCTATCGACTGATGAATGGGTAAAGAAGATATGGTGTATATATATATATACACAAACAGAATGTCAAATAGAATGAAATCTGACCATCTGTAATGCTGTTGGATGGAACCAGCATGTATTATGCTAAGCAAAATAAGTCAACCACAGAAAGACAAATATGATTTCACTCATACGTGGAATTTAAGAAACAAAACAGATGAACATATGGGAACAGGGGGAAATGAGAGAAGAGAGGGAAACAAACCACAGGAGACTCTTAATAATAAAGAACAAACTGAAGGTTGATGGAGGGAGGTGGGTGGGAGATGGGCTAGTTGAATGTTGAGTATTAAGGATGGCACTTGTGTTGAGTTCTGGGTGTTGTACATAAGTGATGAACCACTGAATTCTACTCCTGGAACCAATATTGCACTGTATGTTAAGTAAAATTTAAATTAAAAAAACAATGTATTAATGAAGAAGGAATCAACTCTCAAACACAGTTTGACTGATGGTCACTGATATAAATTTGACCACTGGGTTTAGCACCACCTTTGGTTACCAAGACAAGAGTATTTTTAGTTGAGTAGTTGAGACAAAAACTTGCTTGGAATGGGTTTAAAAAGAAAATAAGACAAAGATTAGTTTGGGAAATTATAAACAATTTTTTGAGGACCTTTGTTATAAAGAAGATCAGAGAAATAAGATAGTAGCTGGGGGTAAGTGCAGGGTCAGGCTTTTGGTTTGGAGTTTAATTCTCTTTGGGAATTATCCAATAAAAAGGGAAAATGTACAATGACTCAGGATAGAGTTGAGAAGATTACTGGAGATATGTGCCCAGAAAAGTCAGAAGACTGTGGAATTTGCTGCATCAGAGACACCTTCATGTGAAGAATACTATCAAACACACAGATGAAGAGTAACAGAGGGGTGCCTGGATGGCTCAGTCAGTTAAGCATCTGAGAATTTTGATTTTCTGCTCAGGTCATGATCTCACAGTCCTGAGATAGAGCCCTCTGTAGGGCTCTGTGCTAGGCATTGAGCCTGCTTAAGATTCTCTCTTCCTCTCTCTCTGTCCCTCTTCCTCTCTCTTTCTCTCTCTCTCTTTCTCTCTCTCTCTCTCTCTCTCTCTCTTCCTCTCTCTCTCTCTCTCGCTCGCTCATCCTCTCTCTTGCTCTCTCTCTCTCTCTCTCTCTGTTCAAGCAACAGAGCTTAACCTATGAAGGATCCATAGCTCATCAGAGAATTAGGTGACTCTTCAGTTAACCAACATGGTTTAGGTTACTCCTTTACAGTACAGAGTGAGCATATAACAAAACCTCCTTTTTTATGTAACTTCTAGTTGAACTTCTTGTGGTCAGGTTAATATACTAAGAGATAGGTATATAATTAATGCAAGATGCTAGTGTGGTCCTCTTAACTGATCCTCTTTTAAGTTTATAAAACTCTATTTGAAAATGAATCTTTAAAAACTATTTTGTGTAGTTAAGCATATCTCATGAAATACAATAAAAGGTTATAACCTGTGACACCGTGAAAGTCATTATAGTGACATGCTATGCCACGCTGTTATCATGAAGAGCAAGGAGCCTCCCATTCGCTGATGGTCCACATTGTTGGACACTGGACAGGGAAATGAGTTTCAGCACAAGCAAATCAGAGACAAATATTCCAAAGTGTGCATGTATGTGCACAGACATGTGCACTTATGCTATTGCATATATTAACATGCAGCAGGCAAAAGAGTTTTCTCCCTGCCTTTCCTGTCTGTCATCTATAGTGAGGAGACATTCTAAAGATTGGAGCTTTCACAGAATTTCCCCAAGAATGAGGAAAATTTCATATTCCTTCCTTGTCATTGACTGAATGGAGGTTTCTCTCAGGCAAATAGAGATTCTCTCTCTATGTGTGTGAATGAATTTGAATGCACACAGACATCAGACAAATTTCCTGAAATTGTAGAAGTTAGGGAGAGAATGCTGAGCAGTTTTTGGAATATAATCATTGCCTACATTAGGAAGTTTCCAGGAAAATTTTCTTACTAAATTACTTTAAGAACAAAAATCTAGCATGACAATTTAAGCAGGAGTTATTGGCAAAACAAGCCAGTGGTGCTTTAATTACACAATTCGCCTTTCTTCTTTTTCTGTTAATTCCCAGTTAAGCTCAGTATCTCCATTAAACACTTGTGGAGCTTTTATCTTGTGTCACACTCTGGAAATAGAGAGGTGAAAAGAGGAGATTGCTGTCCTTAAGTCATCTACATTTCAGTAAGGCGAGCCTGCAAGTAGACTCACACTGGGGGACGACTAGCAAAGTTGGGCAAAGTAGATGCTTAGAGTCAAGAGGAAACAGAAAAATAAGAAGTGTGATCTCTGAAACACTCACGATCCAAATGAAGATGAAAGTCTTAGTTTGAGAAATGCCCCCCCCAATCTTTTCCACTCCCCACTCCCCCAAAAAGCAAGCCAGTGGCGTAGTCAGGTGTTACTGCAGAGAACGCTGCATTAATTCCAGGCAGGGCCGGATGGCAGCAGGTGACAGTGTTTTTCCATTTCTCCCATGGATACCAGCCAAAGCTCCCGCAGTGGCTCTCCAAGGTGTTTCAGGTCTGGTGTCAATTCAACTCTGACCTCACCTCCTCTTCGGCCTCTTTCACTCTGCTCTCGCCACACTGGCTTCTTCTTGCCAGGTGTACCAAACAAGTTCCTTGGTTAGAGCCCTTGGCAATCTGCTCCTTCCTTCTGGAAGGCTCTTGTCTCACATTATCTAGATGGCTCCCTTTCTCATCTGCTCCAAGATTTTGCTCAAACATCTTCTCAAAAAGTCTTTTCTGACTAGCCTTCTTTAAATTGCAGTCTCTCCCCTACCACACTCTGAAACATCCTTACTCTGCTTGATTTACATTTTAACCTACTACATCATCTTTAATCTCTAAATGATTTAACCTACTGTGTTACTTTCTAAATTATGCTTGAACTTTACATGTTTACTCTCATTAGACTGTAAGCTCCGCAAGAATAGGAATTTCTGTTTTGCTTATATATTGGCGGTACGCCAAGTGCATAGAACAGTGCCAAGCATATAACAGGACACAATATATATATTTTTTAATAAACAGTCTAAAAACATTTCTTCTGCATTCTGATGTTAGTTGGTGAGAAACTCGTGTTGCTCTTACGCATGTGACCAATGTTGTCATGAGGTGTTATTGTTTTCATCATGGTACATTTAAAGGTGTTGTAAACCATACAATACCCAGTAGGGTATTAGTAGGTTTAGCAATACCTAAACCTTAGCATACTGCTACGGAAAATATGTTTTTAATAGTGGTAACTAATGGTTACTCTGTTACAACAGTCAGTACAAAAGTACATTTAATATATTTACTATAAATATCTTCTCTCCCTGCATTAATTCATATCTGGTTGTAGGGAAGAGAAGTCAGGCAGGAGCCACAGTATAATTCATACATTGAGCAGAGTTTTGAGTACCAAGTAGGTGTCACGCACTGTTTTGATGTAAGGAATAGAGTAGTGAGTAAAAAATACCTGTAAAGATCATGTTATCATGGCATTTACATTCTGGGGGTTCTGTGTTCTTTTGTGCTCTCGATTATTATAAAAGAGACTGTCGTGCCAATATTCAAGGACAGATCTGAGATCATGCATTTGGACAGCTATGTAAAAGACAATGCAGAGCAAAAGTACAAGGGGTGTGAGTAATAAGCAATATGGTGTTTAGTAAAAATTAAACAATGTTTTGAGCTCAGGATTTCCTTCCATACCTGCTATTCACATCAATACTAATCTCAGAACAGGACTTGAGCCTATAAGACAAAGGAAAGTAGAGACACCTGCTGGAGTGACAGGGTGAGGAAACAGGAAGGAGACGATGACAAAGACTGGCATTTCATCTAAGGTCACAGAGAGAAAACAATCAGCAATGTGAATAGACAAGAAAGTTCTGACTGCTAATCAAGCGCTTGAATAATTGGATATTTCTAGTCCTTTTATTATAAAATATAAAAGGGTAATAAAGAACAATTTAGTATTTGGAGTATTTAATTCAAAATTAGTAAGTGCTAATTGAAAATCCATTATTTTTAGCTACTAATAATTAAAGCAATTATAAAGCGAGTTCAATCTCCATTACAACATATTTTTAAGGTAAAATACACTGGAAAGATATTTTCCTCTTTCAAGAAATTAAATCTCTTATATATTAGAAAACAAATATTCGGGCTCCAAGAATCCCCATCATTTTGGATAGGTTGAATTTATTTATTTTCCAGGAGATGTAACAATTAGATAAGTCTATGAGGAATGGAGGAGGAGGCCCCTGAGGTCATGGTGGATGTGTTTTCTCAGTTTGCCCATGCTGTGCTAAAAAGCTGTTGTCTAAGGCAAAGGCAGCAGAAGAAAATGCATTACAAAAAAAAAAAAAAAAGAAAAAGAAAAGGAAAAAAAAAAAGAGGGCTCCTGTGAATTTATGAGAAGTGCATCACAAAGACAAATATTTCAGCCATGCAATTCCATTCGGCCTTTTCAGCTGTGTGTCCATAGCAAGTCAACGGCTAAATTGAAAAATCAATTCCAATTTAAATTATTGGAATAAAGAACACCAGGAGTCAGAGATAAAATGGCTTTGTTCTCTGAGATCCTTTTTAATTGGAAAGTTATTTCTTCAGGGTATTCTAATGGTTCTGAGGGAAGATTGCAAAATAAAGTTGATCGGCTGGGGGAAGGTTAATAGCTAATGTGCTTTCCTCCTGCTCAGCAGCCTCCTGTCTTTATGACATCCCCCATCATATCTGGAAGGACTGAAGGTTCTAAATCATCTGATACATGCAAGGACTGTATTTTCTCTTAGTCTTTCAAAAATCATCCTGAGGCTTGAACCTTGGCAGAGTGTTATTGCTTTTTCTAGCCTTTCCAACTGGACTCACTTTTGCTAACAAATGTCACAGGACACATTTCTTCTTTCTTTTCCTTCTCTCATTCTTTCTTTCTTCTTTTTTAAAGTTTCCTGGTGTGGCTATTTCTCTGACACTCAAGTGGTAATTAATGGGAATAAAAGATACCTGAAGAGGATACTAGCAAAAGCTGTTTCTTAATGATGGAAAAAGGAAGAAAAACTTTGCTGGCCTGTATTAAACAGAGGAAAAAAATATATAGACTTAGTAGATGGAACAAAGGTACAAAGATAGGACAAAGGAAAAAATGTAGAATTTATGGAAAATGTTAATAAATATTATGAAAAGCTAATGTTGATTATAGTGAGAAACCAAAAGTCATGTTTAGAAAGCTTCAGCCAAAAGTTCTAAAACTAAAGTTTACTTAAACATATAATAACCTTTGCTCTGCCTGTAGAAAATTGTTTGGGGCAGCTGTTGATTAAAAACCTTAAATGAGCATTTAATTTGAAATTAATAAAACAGTTATGGTATGTGTTAGGAAAAGTTACTGAGGTTTGCTTAGTATATTTAATTACTATAAAAGAGATAAATCTCGTTGCCATGTAATGAACTCAGAAGTGCAGATACAGTAAATATGTACTTACGCTCTTGTTATTAATGCATTAAATTTGTAAGAATATTTAGGAATTTAATTAGCATTTAATAAGATAGCTATAGCAAATTACAGTAGTTAGACGTTAAATGTAAATTAATATTTTTAGTATTTAATTGATATTAACTAATTAATTACTGTTTATTACATGGTGGCTAGATTTATCTTTTATGGAGTTATTAAATCTCAATTAAAATGCTCTTTTAAGAGGGCACATTCAATTAAAAATAATATTCTCTAAGAATTTCATAACTTCCTTCTCCTCAGGACTTGGGGTACATAAGTGCATCAAATCAAATAACCAAGGTGGTTTAGAAAGAAACCCAACTGGGATTATGCCTGAGTTGTTCAAGCAATTCCAGATCTGTCCCAAGTAAAGACTTATTTATTGAAAGTCATATTTTTTCCTATTAAAGTTATAAGCATATCTAGGCTTAGAAAGATCCCGACTCAAAACTCTCTCTCCACAGTTGATGATACTTGGTTCAGGAATTACTCTTTGAGAAAGGTGACTATGGGCTATTAAAATAAAAAATGCTATTTATTATTTGTTATTTCTCCCCTGGTGTGACTTAATATTTCAGATACAACATGGCAATTAATTGAGACCAAATTTTGCTAGAGGGAGGTTTAGTAAGATCATGAATTCACTAAGGGGACAATAATTAAATGTATTAGACTGCAAGAGAAAGAAAATAAAAGAGAAGGAAATACACAAGTTGAAATTTCATTTTTCCATTGAGGTCTCTGTCACTCCAGTCAATTCCTAAAATGTAGTCTGTGCTTAATAATAAATATCGTCTGAGTTGAATGTATTAAATCTGCCACATTGGACACCAAATACTTCCTATAGCTACTTTACAGTTATTCTGAAATCTAATCTGAGACAGCAGAGAGTGGAGGTTAACTATCTCCACAATGGAGTAGACTTGCCTCATTTCAAGCCCTGACTACCTCCTTCAAGGTATGTCTCCTTTAAAAAGGCATATTACCATTACTATATATTGCAATTTTGTGCCTTAGTGTCTTCCATAATTACAGATGACAATGCCCATCTGAGGATTATCCTGAGTTAATAAATGTTAATTAAGTTAATAAATGTAAGACATTTTAGAACAACACCTAGCACCTAGCAAGAACTCAACAAATGCTTATTGCTTTTATAGTCTCCAATGTTAAAGTAATAGTGTGTGTTGTCTACATTTTAGAGCTGGGGAAGATACATTATGTCCTGGCACACTGAAAGCAATTGGAAAACAAATTAGCTTATTTTTATTTAGTTTTATCTCCTTAGATAATTAATCTTAGTCATTGTAAATATTTATCATTACCCACGAGTCATTTTTTGGCAAAGCTATAAGTATTATGCGATTTTAATCTTTTTTTATGAATCAATCCTTGAAAATCCTTTGCCAATTTTGTTCCTACAATTTTCAAGCGTAATGAAGATATTAAATAAAACCTATCTTACATTGATTCTTGCTTCACTCTACTAGATATCTAGCATCTCAGCTCAATAAATAGCCATTCATCATTATTTATTTATTTATTTTTTAGTCAGTCTTAGGTCTTGTGGCAATAATCTTACCTAAACCAAATGAAATTAATTTCAGTTAATATTGCCTAAAATAATTTCTGAAACACAAGTATTCCACTGCTTATAATGCTATATCATGTTTATCTCTAGTATGTGAAATTAGTTCATAAAATTTGTATTAAAAAATACTTGGTTTACATTATAATTTGATGTTTTATAGATATATATAAAGTATATGTATACACACTCAATTTCTGTTGATAATTTTCTGAAATAATGAGCTTAAATGAGAAGAAACAGATTCTCATACTAGCCACCTTACACATACCATTTACATTATTTTAGCTTACTTTTACTGTTTTGTAAGAAAGACTTTAATGCTATACCCTTAAAAAGAAAAAAAAAAAAACCTTCCAAATCTATTATGCTTTTAAATTTGACTCAATGAAACAACAAAATTCTTCTCTATTACTTGTGTTTGCTTTGCATTTTTCTTTTGCTTGGCACTTCATAGAGTTTTTTTTTTTTCCACTTGAAATAAGTCAAAAGGAATAAACTTTTAATGTAAAGCCATTAGCCAAAAATTTAAATTAAAAGGATGATGCTCTCTTCTGTGAGCAATAGCGATGAAGATATTAATATACTCGTGTTTAAAATAACAAAAAGCAGTGAAAACAAAAGATGGAAAAGACAAGTCCATGGAAGTGTGGTCTCTTGTTTCTTAGATTCTTCCTCAGTCTCAGCTGATTCAACCTTGGTCTTTAGATGTGTGAGACTAAGCTCTGTGGCAGGAAAGAACTAAAGGCGAAATGACAGGGCATTTGACAGATGCGCAGAAAAAATGATTTACTCAAGAGGAAAAAGAATAAAGATGAGAAGGGGGAAAAAAGCAAACATTTGATCAGAGAAGTTACTAGAGGGAAAAAAGAGGCGGGAAAATGGATACAGGATTACAAGAGTGCTTTGGATGTTGAGATGTGGGTTTGAAATTGACTGAAAGTCACAGGGGAGGAAATTGATTTTCATCACTAATATTTTTAATGGATCAAACCAGAGTTTGACAGAAGAAAAATAGAACCAAAAACAATGAGCTTGTTGCTTTAAAAAGCACCTAAAATGTCTGCAAGGAGCAGGGTTTGGTCGACAAGGAGAAACTGAAGTCACCAGTAATGACAAAAATGTCTGAAAGGGGACGAAATTGAATATCTAACTTAACATGGCTTCTTGACTACAAGGTGTTACTCTCATAGAACAGGAAGTAAACAGCCGTTCTTGTTTATTCAGCTCATAGGATAGACTGTCAATTTATTATTGGATGCACTCCTCAAGTCTGTTCATTCTGCTCTTGCCTCTTGTAGGTACCCATTCCCCTATTTCTATCAATGTTCTATCCCTTATGTTCAATACGTGATATTGTTATAACTACTTCAACCTCAAATTCTGCCAGTCTTCTAGATCATCACCTTAGCTCTGCTGATTCAGTGCCCGTCCAATGATATTCTCCAATTTTTACCCAATTCTTGGACTCCTTTCATGATAGCACATCCAAAAGAGATATAAAAACACTTTTATTCTGCCCTGATTGGCCAGCCACAAAAAGACTTCTGTATGCCATATGACACCAGAGGTGACAGAATTAGAGGAGGACAATGCTGGAGTAAAGCAATCCATGACACTATTAAATAAATACCTATCACAGGGTAACACACAATATCATTTTCATAACTGAAGATTAAGCTCTGAGAGGGTTATCAGAAACATATTTCATGAGGAGCTGCAGAATGCCCTTTCAAAGGTACCCGAAAACAACCACTGCCTCACTGCTTTCCCAGTGCCACCTACATGTCACAGATTAGTGTCTTCTACCAGTTCCGCATGACTAGAATGCAACATTCACTTTAGGGCCCATATCAACCCTTGGTGAAGATGCACCTTTTCTCTAGGCCCCATTCTCAGAACACAGACATAATTCTGGCCAATGGGAGAGCCGTCATCTAAGCCATCAAAGAGCATGAGTCTGTTAAACAGACTTTTAAACCTAAGAAAAATGCCAGTATCCGCTTTATATTTGAATGGACTTTCTAGTTGCTTACTCTCTTTGCAATTTAAACCAGGGCCCAAGGGATTCCAGAGAGACAGTATTACCCAGTGCAATGTGAAGTTGACGAGTATAGTCCAGAAAAATACACTATGGGAGTGGATACAGCACCAGTTGCACATACCACAAAACTATGGGGGACAGATGAACATGACATACGGATAACATATCAGAGCTGCACCTTAGATACTGGGTTTGCTGTGAGGGTTGAGGGTAGGTACAAGATATCTGACGGTCAGGACTGAGCCCTATATCTAATAGTAGACCAACCGGGAACAGCAGGGCATGTGGGGAATGAATTTAAAGCTGCTAAAACTCTGCGCTTCATACATTATGTCTTTCTAAGCATTTGGAGACACGGGGGAAAAGTATTCCCCTACCTCAAACCTTAGCACCCATGACAATGTGAATAGATCATTCTCTAAAAGAAGACAATATAGAAAACCACTTTCCTTCTCAGAGAGATGCTAGCAGAATATAGAAAATGAGAAATCAGGTAAGGGAAGTTTAACTTGAAATCTAAGTTATGCCTTAAATACCTATTTACATAATTTAAGGGAAGATTATATTTGCACCCAATCCACCTACTTTATAACTCTTCAATGACCCAATGGTTGTGCAACTTGTCACTGTAAAAAGGCACTGGGAAACGAAGAATGTGGAGGATGAAATCTAGGTAGTATTTGCATCCCCAAGATTTGAAGCTTAGCCTGAGAACAATATACAGAGCATGGTGAAGAGCAGTGGTTGTGTTTCCTTGGGTGTTCCCTCTATTCTAAATTCTCATGCACTACTAATTATAGAACACATATTTGAATTGAGAATACTTGAGACAGAGGAAGAAAACAGTTTATTTATTTATTTTGAGAGAGAGAGACAGAGACAGAGAGAGCAAGAGCAATGGAGGGGGGAGAGAGAAAGGAAAAGAGAGAGAATCCCAAGCAGGTTCCTCACTGCCAGCAGGGAGCTGGACACAGGGCTCCATCCCAGCAACTGTGTGATGATGATCCGGGCCACCCAAGCAACCAGGACAAAGGAAGAAAATAGAAAAGGGGTTTCTCTGAATTTTGTGCACAGTAGCGTACACTTCCACCCCAACATTTATGCAACTATTCATCTTATTGGACTGATCAATTTTGCTTGGAAACCAAGTCTCCAAGTAAACTTCAGTTGTGAGATACTGAGTAACACAAAGCATCACATTGACTCTAACTAGGATAGTTATAAAATACAAAAATGCTTTCTATTGGGGTGCCCGCCCCACACCCTACTTCCCTTGTGACAACCACTAGTTTGTTCTCTGTATTTAAGGGTCTGGTTTTTTTTATTTGCCTCTTTTTTTCTTAGGTATGATTATCTTTAATAATTTATATGTCAAAACTCTGCTAGGTCATTTCATCTTTTAATCCTTTCTAAAAAATGTAATGATAAATCTTTATTTAATATCTTCTTCCTTAGGATTTTTTTCTATACTTGACACATACATGCAATTTACCCATTAATATTAGTGAAATAATAATTTATGTGCATTCATTGAAGAATAAAATTCTTTGTATCGTATTTTCAAATACAGGGTTATCACTTCTGGGGATATATTTGATCAGAGCAGAAAAGCAGTCTGATAAGTAACAGTTTGATTGATAATACATTGCAATTCATAATTGATATAATCTTAGATCTGTCAGCTCAACAAAAGGTCACTGAGAAATTTGATGGGGGCTAGAGCTTGGGATAAGTTGGAAATGATATTGCATCATGTAAAGAAGGAAGATACTGACACAAATCTACTAATTCATATTAAATTAAAAATATCTTGGAAAGCATAGTAATTAACAGCAAGTTCCTAGAACTTGACATTCTACACAAATGTCACTCCCCGGGGTATGACACAGGAATTAGAGTGTCCTTTCACTGTCAGACTGATATATACCACTGAAAGAGTGCTGGAGAAAAAGTCAGATCTTGGTGACATTTGGGATTTAAATAGTAGATTATCACATTTATTTCTGTTTCTGTCTTAGGAAAATAATTCTAAATCTTATGCTCTTCTGTATATTCCTTTGCATTAAAAAGAAATAAAAGTGTTGGAGAACAGCTGAAAGTGTTTTTACAAAGCTCCCTGGGAAATGAGGGGGAGTTAAAGTCGTATTTTTATCGTATTTGATCACAATATTTCATCCTCCAGGAAGGAAAAAAATTTCCCCCTGAAATACCACCAACATTGTCCCAATAAGCCTCCAACCTCTTTCCATTCTAAAACTATGTCCACTTGTATAGAGAGAGACAGAGCATCAATCACCAGCTAGCCCCAGCAGTCACATCAAAAACCAGCCTAAAAAGATGAAGTCTGGATCTGTTACAACTGGCTGTTAATACCTAAATTCCTAATGAGCATGATCAATGTTTATTATTCTCAATCCTCTTTCTCTCACACATAACACTATTAGTGAAGAACTCTTGACCACACACACACACACACACACACACACACACACACATAAATAAAACACCCCCACACCCATGTGTTTGAAACACACATGTAGGGGCGCCTGGGTGGCGCAGTCGGTTAAGCGTCCGACTTCAGCCAGGTCACGATCTCGCGGTATGTGAGTTCGAGCCCCGCGTCGGGCTCTGGGCTGATGGCTCAGAGCCTGGAGCCTGTTTCCAATTCTGTGTCTCCCTCTCTCTCTGCCCCTCCCCCGTTCATGCTCTGTCTCTCTCTGTCCCGGAAATAAGTAAACGTTGAAAAAAAAAAAAAAAAAAAAAAAATTTAAAAAAAATAAAAAAAAAAAAAAAAAAAAAAAAAAAAGAAAAAAAAGAAAAAAAAAAAAAAAAAAAAGAAAGAAACACACATGTAGATAGGGAAACCATTGTTCTAAGATATTACATCCACAAAATTTATTGTGCCTCACACACATATTTATACTGCTCACTGCCAAAACAAAGACTTCCCTATCTTAACTAAATTACAGTCCTTCATCCCATAATTCTTTGTGTATCTGTTTCTTTGACCCAAGCTCTCCACACTTGCTTCCCTCTTGCACACTCCTGCTATATTTCCTGAACTCTGGGTCCATGTTCTTCATACTCTTCCCCACTTTAAACTCTTCTCTGCACACTGCCATGTGTTAGCAAATAAAACTGGCTTCACCATATGCTTCTTACATGAAACTTTTCTTTGCATTTGGTCTGAAAGTGGCATTAATGTCATTTTTTTTTCCTATTCATTGTCCCAGACCACTAAGTCGCCATCAGTTTTGTGAAAATTCCTACTACTCTGAACTTCATTAGGCTCTTTCACAGTATCCCTCTTTTTGCTGTTATCATATAGGGACCATGTTATTCACATATAATCTTTGGAGATAATTGTAATTGTTTTCTCTAACCCTCCATACCATCATGAAGGTCTTTCAGGGCCATAGTAAATAAACAGCCATCTGTCTGATCTCTCAGCTCCTTGCTTTCGTTGTCTCTAGGGACTTTACTTCCACTCCACCTGTTCACTGCTAAGGATTTATTCACCACTACAACTCATTAATACAGTCTATGTTCTCTTTACACTACCAGACCTTATCCCTTTCCCTCACTCAATCTCTCTTTAATTGAGAAGCTAGCAGAAGGAAATTTTCCCCTTTTTACCGCCAATAATCTACAAAGCCACCTTCAGTCACACTAATTTTCTATACCTTCCATATTCTTCCCCCCAATGTAAAGAACTATCCTTCTTCCTAACAAAGGTGAGATTTGTTCTGGATGCCAGAACTTCCTATCTCTTGAAGGTACTGTGTTCTTTATCTCTTCACTCTTCTTTATTTTCAACTTCTCAGTTTTTATGAATCCTTCCCACCAGCATTTATACATCATCTTGTATATCCCACATAAAGCTCTTACCACTGCTCTACCTCTTCTATAAGTCCAACCAGTTGTTGACTATATACACTGCCTTCTCTTCTTCATCTCTCATGAATTCTTCAATAAGCTTTTATCTTGATTTCATTACCAACATTTCATTGAAACTGCTATGGCTAAAGTTCCTATAGATTTTTTTTATGCTATGATCACTGAACAACATTTTTTATATCTAATTTTATATGACTACTCAGGAATATTCTATAGAGTTAATTCCTACTCTTTCTTGAAAATACTCTTTTTCTGACTTCCATGGTACATTATTCTTCTAATTTACCATTTGTCCTACCTTTGTCAGTCTCTTTCATTATTCATTTTCCTTTGCCAATTCTCTTAGAATTCCTCAGGTTTGATCTCATGACTCTCTTCCTTCTTAGGATTAATAATATCCCAAGTGAGTTCTTTACTTCCCACATTTGGACATTATCTATGTACCAGTGGTTCTACATATTATTTCCAGGCTAACTTTGGTTTTTGAACTTTGGACTCATACACATAGTGGACTACTTGGAATATTTTCTCATGCATCTCAGTTGATCATAAATAAAACTGAATTACTAACTTTCCACTTGAAATTTGTTGCCTCTGTGTGTTTATTTTTAATAATCTCAGAAAATGGCATTGTCATGTAATGTGTCGCAGCAAAAACCATGAGACAATTGAAACAACACTCTTTCTTCCCAATTCCACGTACCAAACCCTGTCAGTTCTACATTCAAAATGCTTTGCAACTCATCCCCTTTTTTCCGTTTCCTTTGCTACCACTTTGGGCCTACCTGAGATGATGTATTCCTTGATTATCACGAGAGCCTTCCAACTTCAATCTACATTTCTCTCTCAATGCTTCTAATCCATGCAACTATCTAATTAGCATAAAGATCTAGATATACATACGCAAGTACCATTTTACTTATATATAAAGTATGAGTGTACACTTTCTTACTTATATTGTATTATATATACATACATACATATACATATGTATGTATATATAATACAATTGTGTACTTATGAGTTTTCTCACTTAATATTAAAAAAAATATTGCCAATGCTTGGGACACCTTAAGATAGCTTTCAGTCCCTACACTCTCTCCTAACAGCGTAAAATAATCTTGCCTGTTGTATCCTTTACCATTTGTATATACAGTTATCCATCGCTATACATGAAATCCCTTTCCCCAAAAATGAAGGTTCAACACCTAAGGTTTGTAATTCCTGAAATAAAAACGAACAACTTCTAGATGCTCCCCACAATCGCATATTCTCTATTTCTGAGCAAAGAAATGTAAGCCAATGAGTGAGAGTGAGCAGTAAACAAAATAAAAATACACAATAAACCAAAATAATGGCTCAACAATTGGAAAGCCTTTCTCATACGTAAAGTTACACTTTAAGTCTTATTGAGCCTTACTTGCTTCTTGTTTCATCATTTATTGTATTACATTTATTTTTTTTAATTTTCACTTTTATTTATTTGACAGAGACAAAGCATTAGTTGGGGAGGGGCAGACAGAGAGGGAGACAAAATCCAAAGTAGGCTCTAGGCTCTGAGCTGTCAGCACAGAGTCTGACATGGGACTCGAACTCACTAATGGTGAGATCTTGACCTAAGCCAAAGTTGGACGCTCAAACCATTGAGTCACCCTATTGTATTACATTTTAAAACAGAGAGTGAAAATGAGTTTCCTTCATGTCATTCATATCTAATATGGGATTAACATCAGTATCACCTTCATATTAATTTAAATTGTAAAAATGTTTTAGTTTTTTATCATAGTGGCAATTAAAGAAGTTGTACATAAAATAGCTTTAGAAAGAAGAGAGTGAATAAAATACACAATTGGAAAATTTCTGGGACATATAGAGAACTAATATGGGCTAACTACAGATTTCCTGTCCAATTCTTTACATATTGTGCATTTATATCTATTACTCAAATTCCTTCTTCTATTGGGATGATTTAACCTACTCCCCCCAATGATGAAATTGTTTGGGATCATCTCAAGTTATACTTGAAACCTAGAGGAGACTATAAATATCGATCTACACAATTTAGAAGCCAGTCAGAGCTTTTAATTTATGCCAATTTTATCCAATTCAGGATAATTGTGCATTATTAAGGCTTTACTAATCAAATGGGCTTTTAGTTTGGCCCAAAAAGAAGGCCTTGGACAAAAAGAAGAGTCAGACCTGAAGTCCAGTTAGCATGTCATTACCAACCCAAACCCCTGACTAAAGACTTAAATATATTTGCAATTTTTCATTCAATAAGTAACTGCTGAAAACTCAATGAAATGAGCAGTCTCAGTTGCTGCCTACTACTAGGAAGACAGATTCGGGAATATGAACTCACACAAGTTAAGTGCCTGTTTTTATAAAACCCAAAACTTATTAGAGATTTTTTTTTTAATTTTTAAATGTTTATTTATTTTTGAGAGACAGAGAGAAAGGAGCACGAGTGGCAGAGGGGCAGAGAGAGGAGATGCAGACTCTGAAGCAGGATCCGGGCTCTGAGCCGTCAGCACAGAGCCCAATGCGGGGCTCAAACCCACGAACTGTGAGATCATGATCTGGGCTGAAGTCAGATGCCTAACCAACTGAGCCACCCAGAAGCCCTTAGGGAAGTTTTTTCTTTCTACAGTATAATATTTCTACATTTCCTATAGTATATCATTTTCTTCTGCCTTTTCTCTTAGAATTACTCAGGTTTGATCCCATGAGTCTAACCTACAGTGTAGAATTTCTATAGTGTATCATTTACACTGCCCAAAATATATTTTAAAAATTACTGACATCTTGAAGAAATGGGAAAATGTGATCTAAAGGCAAGAAGAAAAAGCAGTAAAGAGAAATAATCCAAAGATGACCTAGATATTAGATTTTGTAGAAAATATGTTAAATTATCTTTTTACTATATATAACAACATAAGGGAAAATCTGACAATAATTAATGAATAGCCAAGATTTTCAGCCTACAAATGGAACACGAAAGACAAACCAAATAGGAATTCTAGAAAAAAAGCAATGAAATATTTGAAATGAAATATTAACTAATGGACTTAACATTATGCAGAAAATAAAAACAAAACCAATGCCCCATGAATCTAAAATAGATGAAAGGAAATTATCTAATCTGAAGGATAGAGAGGAAACGTATTGAGAAAAAATGAACAGAACCTCACTGGGGCCTTATACAGTCTATAATGTATGTAATTGAAGTAACAGAAGGAGAAGAGAGGGACAAGAACAGAAAAAAAAAATAAAATCAGTATGAAAATGTCCTAAATATCATGAAATTATAAACTGACGACACTCAGAGAACTCCAAGCCAGATGGGTACAAAGAAAACTATGCTTAGTATATTCTAATAAAACTTTTAAAAACCAAGGCTAACAAGAAAGTTTTCAAAGTAGTGATTGAGAAGAAGAAAATATCACATAATGAGGGAAAATATATAACAATATATGATACATTAAGTAGATTTAGTTGTTTATAAAATCCTTTTCATGAAGAAAACTCCAAAACTAGATTGTTAAACTTGAGAATTATATCAAACATTCAAAGAAGAATGTATCAGTATCATAAGGTTTTCCCCCATAACATGCTGTATGAGACCACCATAATCTTTTTTTTTTATATATGAAGTTTATTGACAAATTGGTTTCCATACAACACCCAGTGCTCATCCCAAAAGGTGCCCTCCTCAATACCCATCACCCACCCGCCCCTCCCTCCCACCCCTCATCAACCCTCAGTTTGTTCTCAGTTTTTAACAGTCTCTTATGCTTTGGCTCCCTCCCACTCTAACGTCCTTTTTTTTTTTTTTTTTTTTCCTTCCCCTCCCCCATGGACCTCAGCCGTAGCAATCTCTTACTTGACACATCCCCAAAGGCAAGGGAATTAAAAGCAAAAGTGAATTACTGGGACCTTATGAAGATAAAAAGCTTCTGCACAGCAAAGGAAACAACCAACAAAACTAAAAGGCAACCAACGGAATGGGAAAAGATATTTGCAAATGACATATCGGACAAAGGGCTAGTATCTAAAATCTATAAAGAGCTCACCAAACTCCACACACGAAAAACAAATAACCCAGTGAAGAAATGGGCAGAAAACATGAATAGACACTTCTCTAAAGAAGACATCCAGATGGCCAACAGGCACATGAAAAGATGTTCAGCGTCGCTCCTTATCAGGGAAATACAAATCAAAACCACACTCAGGTATCACCTCACGCCAGTCAGAGTGGCCAAAATGAACAAATCAGGAGACTATAGATGCTGGAGAGGATGCGGAGAAACGGGAACCCTCTTGCACTGTTGGTGGGAATGCAAATTGGTGCAGCCGCTCTGGAAAGCAGTGTGGAGGTTCCTCAGAAAATTAAAAATAGACCTACCCTATGACCCAGCAATAGCACTGCTAGGAATTTACCCAAGGGATACAGGAGTACTGATGCATAGGGGCACTTGTACCCCAATGTTCATAGCAGCACTCTCAACAATAGCCAAATTATGGAAAGACCACCATAATCTTAAGGCATATATATATATAGTCACCTTTATGAACATAGAAGCAAAAATCTTTAAGAAAATATCAACAAATTGAATCTGAACCCAGCAATATATAAAAAGAATAATACTTGATGTTCTAGTGGGATTTATTCCAATATTAAAAGATTGGGTTATTTTTAAAAACCTAATCAGTATAAATCGTCATATTAACAAATAAGAAACCCATGTAATCATTTTAATAGATACATAAAAATAATTTTGATAAAATGCATTCATGATAGAAGTTCTCAGTAATCTCAGGATTATAAAGGATCTTCATCAATTTGATAAAGAGTATCTATAAAAACCTGGGGTATATGTCACAATTATGTAATATTGAATGTTCCTCTCCCAAGACTAAAAACACTAAAATAATGCTCTCTTAACTCTTCTATTCAATATTAAAATGAAGAGTCTATCCAAGGGTGTCTGGGGTGGCTCAGTTAAGCATCCAACTCTTGGTATCAACCTCTCGGCTCAGATCATGATCTCATGGTTTGTGACTTCGAGCCCCACATCAGGATCCATGCTGACAGTGTGGAGCCTGCTTAAGATTCTGTCTCTCTCTCTCTCTCTCTCTCTCTCTCTCTCTCTGCTCCATCCACCCCCAAAATAAACTTAAAAAAAATAAAAAAAATAAAATGAAAAGGATCTATCCATTACAATAAGGCATAGAAGAGAAGTAAAAAGAATGAAAATTAGAAAGGAAGAAGTCAAACTTTCTCCCTTTGGAGATAACATGAATGCCTCCACAGAAAATTCTAAGAAATCTAAGAATAATTCTAAGAATTATTAATACTCATAAAAGTATTTAGCAACACTGTAAGACTCAAGATTACAAAATCCAGTTTTATACCATCAAAATAAAACATGCAAAAATTTAAAAATTATATAACAATTATATCAAAAATATAAATAATTGGCAATAACTTAACAAAGGACATGTAAAAATTCTACAATGAAAACTATAATATTTTGTTGAGGGTAATTAAAGAAAGACTAAAAAAACTGTAGATATATACCATATTCATGAATTAGAAAACTATATATTATTAAGAAATAAATTCTCCACCAATTAATATTTAATTCAGTTTTATCTCAGTCTTCATCTGAGCAGACGTTTTTGGAGAAATAGACTAGCTGATTATAAAATTTATATGCACTTCTAAAAACATAAAATAGAGCAATCTTTAATAAAATAGTAAAGCTTGGATATTACATTGCCCATCTTACTATGACACTATAATAATCAAGACTGTATAATACTGGCATAAAAATTGACTGGTAGATCATTGGAATTGAACTGAGAGTCCAGATATAGGATTATATTTCATTTTTACAAAGGAACCAAAGTAAAGAAACCCATTGGGAAAGTAAAGTGTTTTCTAAAGGTAGATCTATAACAACTAGATACCCGTATAACGAAGAAGAGAAGAAATAAAAGAGAAGAAAAATAAGGAGAAGAAAGACCAGGAGTGAGATAAAGAGGAGAAGGAAAAGAAGAAGAGGAGGAGGATAAGGAAGAAATAAATGTGAAAGAAGGAAGAGGGAGAGAGGTGGGGAGGGGGAGAGGATGGGGACAGGGTGATATAGAGAGGAAGAAGTGAAGGGACATCTTTGATCTTTATTTAACACAATACACAAAAAATTTGAGATCAGTTCTAGATCTTGACTTATTTGTTTAAAGTTTATATATTTATTTTGAGAGAGAGACAGAGAGAGAAAGAGAGAGAGAACCCCAAGCAGGCCCCATGCTGTCAGCTCAGAGCCAAAGTGGGGCTCAATCCCACGAACTTTGAAAATATGACCAGAGCCGAAACCAAGAGTCAGATGCTTAACTGACTGAGCCACTCATGCACCCTTAGTCCTCGATTTAAAAGATAAAATAATAAAGAAACCAAGAAAATATTTTGCTTACTTGGGGTACCCTAATCAAAAAAGAAACAGAATATAATAATCATTAAAGAAAGGAAAATAAATTAGGCTATATCAAAATTGAAAGTTTCCATTCACAATAGCTAATAGGTGGAAGAAGCCCAACTATTCATCACCAGATTAAGGGGTAAATAAAATGTGGTATACACAATACAATGGAATATTAGTCATAGAAAAGATTGAAGTTGTGATACATGCAGAAACATGGATGAAACTCAAAAATATTATGTTAATAAGTAAAATAAGCCGAACAGAGATAAATATATTACGTTATTCCTGAGGCACCTGGGTGGCTCAGTCAGTTGAGTATCCAACTTCGGGTGAGGTCATTATCTCATGGTTTGTGAGTTTGAGCCCCGCATCGGGCTCTATGCTGACAGCTCAGAGTCTGGAGCCTGCTTCAGATTCTGTCTCCCTCTCTCTGCTCCCCCCCCCCCGCACTCTGTCTCTGTCTCTCTCAAAAATAAAAATTAAAAAAATATTCCATTATACCTTTTATATTAAATATCAGGAATAAATAAATCCGTAGAGTCCAAAAAGCATATTAGTGGTTGCTGGGAGCTGTGGAGGGTGAGGAAAAGGGGGTAACTGCTAAATGGGAATGGGGTTTTCTTGTGGAGTGATGAAAATGTTTTGGAACTAGATACAAACATAACATTGTGAATGTACTGAATGCCACTGAATTGTACCCTCTAAAACGAATAATTTTATGTTATATAATCTTCATCTCAGTTAAAAAAGATGTAAAGAATTAAAAGTTTCTGCTCACCATGAGGACGTCATTCAGAAAATCAAAACAGAATCACAGTCTGGAAAAAAAATATTTGCCATATATATATATATATATATATATATATATATATATATATATTTCTACCCTGGATATACAAAGAACTTCTACAACAATTATTATTATTATAAGAAGACAGATAACCCAATTAAAAAAAAAAACTGGTAAGACATACGAACAGACAGTTCAGAAAAGGAAATGTACAATGGTCAAAAACTGCATGAAGAAATGGTCAAAGGATTAGTTACCAGGAAATTGCAAATTCAAACCATGATGAGTTACTACAACATGTCAATAAGCACAGCGAGAATTTTTAAAAAAAGGAAAATGCCAAATGTTGGCAAGAACATGGAGTAATGTAACTTTTCATACACTGTTGATAGGAACAAAACTGAACTAATACTATGTGCAATGACTGGTAGCATTGTTGTTAAAAAAATAAATTATATTCCCTGTGGCTCATATATTCCACTCCTAGGTTTCTATTTAAGAAAATTAAATGCAGCACACATAAAAAATAAGCGAATGAACAAAAAACTACTTGACCAAGAGTGTTCATAGCAACTTTATTTATAATGCCCCCAAACTGAAAAGAGCCCTGATGCCTCTTTAGATAGAATGGATAACCAAATATAAGTATTTGCATATTCACACAATAGAATATGCCACCAAGCAGTAAAAATAACCAGTCTTCTAATACATACAGTAACATGGATGAATCTCCAAAGGATGTACCATGTAAAAGGGAAAAAAGAATAAAAGCTTTACCTAAAACAATATAGACCATAGGATTCCACTTTTATGAATTTCCAGAGTAGGCACAACTAGTCTATGGCAAAAAAAATCACAGCAATGGATGCCTCTCTGGAGGTGGAAGCAACTGGGAAGAGGTAAGAGGGAACTTTCTGGGGCAATAATAAGAGTTTGTACCTAGAAGAGGTTTGGGTTACACAGGCTTATGCATTTGTTAAACCTTTTATTAACCTAAGAACTCAGACAGAATGTAAATTGTCATAAACACTTTAAAATCCGTATGTATTATTTCATATTATTGAAGAACTGTGTGTTCTACCAACTAATTAATTGCATCCCCAAATATGTAACCATAGTAAATACATCTTATATGCAACAGGAAAAACGTATGAGTATATTCAAAGAGGGGCATCTGGGTGGCTTATTCAGTTAAGCGTTGGACTCTTGGTTTCCGCTCAGGTCATGATCTCACAGTTTCGTGAGTTCAAGCCCAGTGTTAGGCTCTGTGCTGGCAGCTCAGAGGTTGATTAGGATTCTCTGTCTCCCTCTCTCTCTGCCTTCCCCTGCTCATGCTCCCTCTCTCTCAAAATAAATAAATAATCTTAAAAAAAAAAAAGAATATTCAAAGAAGCATTGTTTACAATTGCCTGAAACTGGAAACAACCTAAATGGTCATCAGTAGTGGAATAGATAAATAGGTTGTGGCATACAGTGAAGTATATAACAATGTAAATGAATCCACTAGACCTCCACCCAACAATGTTGATGAGTCTTACAAATATAATTTTGAAAGGGAAAAGCAAGACACAAAATACAATTACAGTGTGATTCCATTTTTATGAGTTCTGAAAACAAGAAAAATAAACTATATTATTTGAAGATGCATTCATAAATTCTAAAATTATTTTAAAGAAAGCAAGAATATTAATGAACAACTCAACACATTTGTAGGAGGAGATTGAGAAACACTATACATTGTGGGAAAGCTACTGAACTGCAAGTAATGTCTTAATTATTCACCTTCTTGATATTTACTTTGGATGGGTGTTATGTGTATAACATTTTAATCTGTAACACTCATTTTAAAGTGAAAATCTTTGGTTAAAACTCTTATCACATTCTTTTTTTTTTAATTTTTTTTTTTTACATTTATTTATTTGAGAGAGACAGAGCACAAGTTGGGGAGGGGCAGAGAGAGAGGGAGACACAGAATCCGAAGCGGGCTCCAGGCTCTGAGCCATCAGCACAGAACCCGACGTGGGGCTCGAACTCACGAACCGCGAGATCACGACCTGAGCCGAAGTCGGACACTTCACCGACTGAGCCACCCAGGCGCCCCTGTTATCACATTCTTTCATTACTTCCACAAACTTGTATTATCTTACTGGCTAATGGAAATTAAATGGACACAATGTCAACATGTTTCTTTTTTTAAAAAAAAGCATAATTAAAAATAGCTACAAAGTTATACATGTAATATACATATATATACATATATATACATATATACATATATATATACATATATATACATATATATACATATATACATATATATACATATATATACATATATATACATATATATATATATAGGTTGACATATTCTCGTGATCTATATTAACTGCTAAAATACATACCACCATACTAACGTTAGAATAACACTTAAACAAAAAAACCAAAACAATATTTTACTATTCAGTGTGCTAATCTGTAAGTCTTTTGTAAAAGAGTTGAAAGATAGCTATTTTTGCTTTGTCAGCAAATTTGTTTCCTCAGGTTTTATACTGGTTACCACCTTGTTCAAAACCAGCTAATAATTTTTAACACACCTTTTTTTTTAATGGTTGCCCATTAAAGCTCGCTTTAATACTGGTTCATTTGCCTAGTTTTGTCTATATGTGTCAGATTAAGTACTTTTAAATGTTAAATGGAAGAAATCAAGTATAACTTTGAATGCTTGGTATTTCTGATGACAACACCAATGCTAAGATTATAAAGGGGGCGGACTAGGGAGTTTTCACCACTGTTGTTCTCTTTTCATAGGAAGAGGGCCAGCAGATAAACTACTTTCATATCTACTAGTTTGGCACTTCAATTCTATTCTTGAACTGATGGCTGTTTGACATTCCATGATGAATGGTATGTGGTCAGCTATTTCAGATTTTTCCGTTACTAGAATTACATTTCTAATGTAAGGATGGGTTATTATTAGCTAAAGCTTTTATTTCCTGGGATTAGGTAAAATGAAAAGGGTTATTTCTGTTGATACACCCCATTTCACATTGCAATGCAACTACTCAACTGAAAACGTCCTTAGATTTCTATTTGAATGGTCAAGAAATGGCTGATTATGTGCTATTGGCCTTTAAAGGGCCAGTGTCACTTGTAGTCAAAACAAAGTTATTCATTTAATAATTCTATAGTCTTAAGAGCTATTTAAATTTTCTTTCTCGAAATTTTTTTGTAATAGTACTCGAAGATTTCAAGATATTTTTTTTTAATTATGTGAAACAGAAACACTATATTATCTTTGGATAATGTCGCATGAAATTTTATATTCATATGTAAAAACAATACTTGCTTATGACATTGGCTAGATTCACTTTTATTCATCATTTAGAAATCATCTATATTTAGAAATATTTATAAGCATCTGCCCTTATTCAGATATATTAACTTATTCAATAGCATGCTGCTTGCCACTGAGAAAGGATACAATTGATGCAAAAAACACCAAGGGATTTTTCATAGGGGTAAAAATGTAGTAACATGGACTATGGTGAAGATGGTTTATGAGAATAATAGATATTCCTCTGTGGGTGAACAATGCTTTAGCTCTACAACTGCCATACTTAACACAGATAATTGGGCCCACATAATGCTAACACTATTAAACATCATCACATGCCTCCTGTTGTAGACAGGGGTACAAATGGGGTAATGCTATTTTTCTTAGGTCTTTTTAATCTCTCCTTACTTTTTAATTTTTTTCATGTTTACTTATTTATTTTGAGAGAGAGAGTGAGAGCGCGCATGTGTGCATGCATAAGTGAGAGAGGAGCAGAAAGAGAGGAAGAGAATCCTAAGCAGGCTCCACACTGTCAGCACAGAGCCCCACGCAGGGCTCCATCTCACAAACCTTGAGATCATGACTTGAGCCAAAATCAAGAGTTGGATGCTTAATGGACTGAGCCACCCAAGCACCCCTCTCCTTACTTTTTAAATGAGATAATGTATTGATCCCACAATGCACAAATGTACTGGCCTTCTCCCTAGCTGATTATGTCCCCAATGATTATACCATTATCCAGCAATTTGCCTCAAATACTGTTGAGTACTTACTGCCTCAAGTACTATAAAAGAGATCTTTTCCCCTATGATTACTACCCCACAACTTTATGGTATCAAAACTAAATAATCTAGTAAACTAAATAAATTATATGAAATTAAAACATACTGTTTTAAACTATGTCCAATATTGTTCTAACTATCTTTATTATATATTGTTATTTTAAGGCTCCTACTCTTCTCAGAGCTACTTTGGAAAGAGGAAGGACAATTTAAATGCAAAATGCCTTTTTTTTTTTCCAAAGAGGGTGTAAACCTATAAATGCATCATTGCACCCGTGGATGAATCTTTCATAAAAATGGAAAGTGAGTAATGAGGTGCATCTATCTACCCAGTATGATTACTTACGAAATTCAATGGCAGGCACATTCCTCTATGATTAAATAATTCTTGACAGTTCTCTGCCAAATCTTTTTTTTTTTTTAATTTCCACTTGGGTTTTATTTGTGAATGTTTTTATACCAGATTCCATGCATTCAAACATTCCTCTTATCTGTCCCATGAATGAACTAAAATATTTGTCTTATCGCTTCTTACTATTTAGTTCCATAAATAATAACTAATTTGGAGGCTGACATTGCTCAAAAACCCTTGCTTATTTTGAAGTAGGTAGATGACATTGGATTTTTAACATCCCTACCCTAAAACCAATTTATCCTTTGAAATAACAACATTCTTAAAATGTATATATGATATACCTAACATCTTGATACTTATTTATCTATGTAGATCCATCAATGCTCAAAAAGTTCATGGGGACATTCTTTACTCTTGAGGCACAGACTGGGCATGGATATAGCAAAGTGTCCACTAGGGAGAGCTGCCTTACAGCATACCACAGCTACCAAGCCTGCGACACTGGCTAGCTCTCCATCATCAGTAACAGTAATGGAAAATACAACAGTAGCTTTCCCAACCACATAAATTTAGTAATAGCATCTTCACAACACCAGTATCATTATGTGATTATATTTGTGATTCACAGGTGTCTGGAACTGCATAAATCATCAATTTTGGACTTCACTACCATTTCGGTATGGAATGAGCCATGTTCCAAACCATTTTTACTTTCCAATTCTCCAATCCTCTTTGGCGGTTTAAAAGTAACTTTATAATAATAATATCCTTGATTATTAGGGAAAATGCTATATTAATCACGTTATATAAAAATGCTATATTAATCACATTAAATTGAGTCATTTAAAAAAATAGATTTACAGAGAAAGGAATATTTTTAAAGGCAAAGCCCTGCCTTCAAATGTTAAGCATTTGTTGATGAAAAAGCAACTGCAAAACTACATGGCTTTAATTGTGGTACAAGTAAATAAACTCCACCACAAGAAAGGTGGGCATATACCTTAAAGATTATCATATCATCCTTATATTCAGGATCGGCACTTTCAAATCACTGTGTCCATGTTAATAAGGAACAGAGCAAGTTCGTATTGGATTTTGTGTTGTAGGATCATTTTAAGCACAAGTTGTTTTATCTCAAAAGAGGAAGAACTAATCTAAATCGCTCAGTTTGACTAGGAAAATAAAATTATCCACCTAATATGCATAATGTAGACATACCTCGTAAGACTGGATGTGTTTAAAAGCATAGCATCACTGATTTTATCCTATCAAACCTTCTAAATTATAATATTCAAAAGTAGTACAACTTGAAATTACTTTGGCTTAATATATTTATACCATCGGCCTCACTTACATGTGTCTGTTGATTTGTGTGCAACATTCAATAGTCTTTTTCTCTTTTTCCTGTTCTCTGCTTTTACTTATTATCCTTCCACATCATTTAGCGTTGCTTCTAGCCTGACAATTTTTCTATTTTGCAATCGAGTTTAAAGAGAAATGTTATTAAATCAGGGAATTCCATAAATATTGGTTAAAAGATATAAATAGGCTGTCTTTGGTATTTGTCAACATAGAGTTCTTTCAATTAAAATATTTCCTGGCTACCACAGCGTGGAAGCTGCGGAAATTGGCTTCACATCCAGCTGGCTGATTCAGTAAGAAATCAGCTGGCCTCAATTTAGATTTCTTTTCTTTTAAAGCAGTGCCAAATTGAGGATTAGTACATTGTGGAGAGGGAGGCGGGCAGCTCCACCCCTGATCGGCCATTCTTCATTCCCTAGAATGGGCTTGCCTTCCTAGCCCCAGCTGTGCACTGAATTAATCTACACAGGGAGCTTCTCTATCTACACCATTTTCAACATCCTCATCAAGGTCCTGCATCACTTCTGACAAAAGTAAAATGGGGCTCTGCTGCCTTGATTCGGGAGACTTTACTCAGGCTTAAATATAAACAGCCATATGCGCGCGCGCACACACACACACACACACACACACACACACACACACACACCAGAACTGTAATCGCATGTTACGAAGATAGTCAAGAGTTGACCCAAATCTTAGGAAACTTGTGTGAGAGGATAATAGACAAGAGCAGTTCTGCAGAACTGGTCTGTCTCAGGGAATGAGTGTGATTTCACTCCCCCAGAAATTGTTCTTCCAAATTAAGTGTGTAAGAATAATTATGCTAGCAACTAGCCTGAGAAGGGGCACTTACTCTTTCTGTTGTCATGTGTGAATGTTTATGTTATTACCCCATCACTGCCCTCTTCTTACAGTAGCTTATACTCAAGTCACCCAGGCCAAAGCCTAGCACAGTAATATTGTCATGTTCTGCTTTGCAGCTTCACAGAGCCCATGGATGAACTAAGTGACTTTGTGGACTCATCTTATTTTTATACCAATAGGATGATCACATGAAGAAAATTTTCTTGTGGGTTATTGTTTCTATAAACTGTGACATTTTGTACAAAATTCTTAATCCCTATTTTGTAAATTTGTTAATGTTTATTTTTGAGAGAGAGACAGAGTGCTAGTGGGGGAGGGGCAGAGAGAGAGAGGGAGACACAGAATCTGAAGCAGGCTCCAGGCTATAAGCTGTCACCACAGAGCCCAACGGGGGGCTCGAACTCACTAACCGTGAGAACTCCCGAACCTGAGCCGAAGTCTGATGCTCAACTAACTGAGCCACCCAGGTGCCCCAGTCCTTATTTTTGAAGTATTATTGATGATAATGACTAAGAAAATTGTTACGACCTCACTCCAACTGTGAGCCCGCTAACCACCTTTGATTTAGTCTTGGTTTATATAATCCTCTACATGTAGACTTCGAAAGTACATCACTGTCTCTACCTTTATAAATATCCACAAAAGAAAGTATATTCATATGAATTAAGATTTTTAAAGAAAACTAAAGACAATACCAAAAGAATTTTAGCAGAGAGTATCTTTATTTCAGCTCATTTTCCTGATAGCTTAGGATTTACTTTTTTTTAAATTTTTTAACGTTTATTCATTTTTGAGAGACAGCGAGAGACCAAGCATGAATGGGGGAGGGGCAGAGAGAGAGAGAGAGAGAGGGAGATGTGGAATCCTAAGCAGGCTCCAGGCTCTAGACCGACAGCACAGAGCCCGATGTGGGGCTCGAACTCACAAACCGTGAGATCATGACCTGAGCCGAAGTCGGACACAACCGACTGAGCCACCCAGGCACCCCAGGATTTACTTTTTAATTTGATTAAGTGAATAGAAAATATACATCTAGAGGAGCTCGCGATTAGCCATCCTATGAAGACCTATAGCAATCATACTAGTGGAATTAATATCCTAATAAAAACATATTAATATAAAAACTTAGCAAAGATGTTACTAATGAAGAATATTTATAAGCATTTTCAGGCCTTGGACATATGCACCTGTAACTATGACTACATTTCATGTATTTCCTTAGTTCAATTTCTTGAAAACCACTGGTTCTTAAACCTCTTCCAGGGCCAAGGTCAACAGCTACTGCTCTTTACCAGCAAAGCTAAGTCACTGAAAGTTGTTTTAGCTTTCAGGTTTTCCTTTTGATTTCCGTGAGTTTTGTAATAGTAGGCTTTAAAGTTATCAAACCTTCATCTATGAAAAATTTATCTAAGGTGGTTGAAAAAACAGGGGATCCACTTGCAAATGTCAGGTTATGTGTATTGACATAAAATAAGAATTACATAAAGAAATGAAAAGTACAATGTTAGTCACATTGTTGTTTTCTGCTTTTTCCTGGCTGAAATAGAAACTTCAAATAAAAGAATTGACTTGTAAATGTGAATGTCAACCCAGTTCACACAGAAAGCATATCTGCCTCCCCTCTTTTCAGAGGTGAATTTAAAAATCTGTATTATATTTGTGTTTGGAGAGACACAAAAACAATAGCAGGAAGAAAACAGGAAAATAAATGTATCTATGGATCAAAAAGCAATTTAGATAGCAATTGCTTCTGTGGAGATGAAATAGTTTCTGGTGCCAGACTAACAGTAGAAAAAAGTCATACGGCTCCTTTGCCACTGTGGTGTTGTATGTGATCTCATAGGAAAACAGAGGGAAGTGCTTTTCATTTTTGGCCAGAGTGCCTGAAAATATACAAGGAATGAGGAGGAAAACAGGGTGACATCAATGGTCATAAAAATGTGACCTTCATATTGATAGAATAAGACAAATATAAAAGGTTTCCCCAGCACCTGGCATTTAAACATTAAAGGAAGTTGTAAGGACAGCCTACTGTTTTACAATGGGCCTAAGTATTATGGTGTGTTTCCAAAGATTCCTGATATTCACATTTTTGAGTCACTGAGAATTTGGTATATACCTCAGAGGAAAAAACCCTTACAAACTATACTGAACATGAGTCATTTATGCCACTTTGGGTAAAAACGTTGTGAATTTGTATTGGAGAACTATCTCTCCCATTGGTAACAATCTGGTCCTTCTGCCAATCCAAGAGCCTGCCCCTACCAATAAGTTGTATTCAATAAGCTAGTCTCTCTGCCTGGAACTGAAAGTTGCACATGAGATTAAAAGACTGGAGATCCTGGGGCTGGTTTTACCTTAAAAGAATTGTCCCTCAGTTCCTGCTACGTGAATTTGGGAACTATATAGCTGTCCTTGAGTTCAGTACATTTCAAACCTTTCCCTCAGTTTTCCCTCCACTCACATTCATGACTTTCCCATAAGTTTTTTTTTTCTGTTTACTTAAGTTATCCAGAGTTAATTTCTAATACCAAAGAACAAAATGTGACATAAAGTAGTTAGCTTTGTATGCATTGATAAAATTACAGTGACAACTTTATTGAAGAAAAGAATAATGCACTAACTATACCATGAATTGAATGCATTTATTCTATTTGAATTCAGTACGCCAACCAAATTAACAACAACAACAACAACAACAACAACAACAACATTAAATGAAAAAGCTAGTGTGTCTCCTTTTTATGTGATCCCACTATGGGTTAACACTTACCTAACTATGTCCTCCTCATTTCCTAGACAGTTTGAACAGGGTTTTGCTGGAGAAATTAAGAACTAGTAGCTTTTGAGGAAAGATGCATTTATCTGGACACAGAATAGCCCTGAAAGACTTTTTTTATTGAAAATGGTCCATTATAATATTTTCTTTATACTGTATTTTAAATACAATAAATTATAAACATTGTTGGAGCTTGCTTAAGGAGAAAAAATGCATGCAACATACACGTATACATACATACGAACTTGTTTATATATACTTTCAAAAATAAAGTTTCTGTAAGTTTAGTCATTCGGAACAGCGTTAGTTACTTAGGAGATTTTAAAAAAATTCACTTTTCCTTCTTTACCAACATGATTTTTGAGGGTGGGTAAAGAGCAACATTCCCATATAAAAAATTTCATTTGATACCTCATCACGTGGTAGAAGGGCCACGTGACCAACTTCTTGCTTGTATAATGTTGGTGGAGGTTTTGATGGGGGCTTCCAAGATAGCTGCTAACAAAGCGATCTGACTCCATTGTTAGGTACCTTTAGCCAATCTACTTCTTTCTTGTTGTTGTTGTAGATTTTAATCCTTATTATTGGCTGGAATATATATGTGATTCCTTGGTCTTTAGCAGTCATCTTACTTACAACCACAGATTGAGTATGAAAGCTTTAAAGCATGAAGTATACCAGGCTTCAAGCATGCTAGAGAGAAAAACAGACTGAAAGAGCTTAAAACATTCCTGAGGCTCAACCAGAAAAGCTTCTATATAACACCTTGGATTGTCCACCACTGCTTTTACTTTATGAAAGGAAAAAATAAAACAAAACAACAACACTCTATCTTGTTTAAGTTATTATTTTTCAAATCTCCTATTTGTAGCTGAATTTTTCTAGGAGTCTATAGAGTCATGAACATGTTTTGTTCCCCTGAAATATCTTTTGATACAGCTCTTAAAAAATTTTAGATGTGTTTTTGGTAGCAATTGCTGTAGAATTATATTTAAGAAGTTGGATTTTACATTGAACACTGGAGGTTCGTATTCTAGATCTTTTACTGAGTAATTTTGCATTACACAAATTTTTTAATTTGGGGGTTTATTTGTTTTAAATGCTTATTTTTGAAAGAGACAGTGCATGCGTGAACACGGGAGGGGCAGGGGGGGGGGGGGGACAGAGGATCTGAAGTGGGCTGAAGCAGGCTCTCTGAAGACAGCAGAGACCATGATGCAGGACTGAAACTCAGAACTGTGAGATCATGACCTGAGCCGAAGTTGGATGCTTAACTGACTGAGCCCATACCCCCAAATTTTTAAAAAGTTTTTTAATTTATTTTTGAGGGAGAAAAAGAGACAGAGTACAAGGAAGGGAGGGACAGAGAGAGAGGGAGACACAGAACGTGAAGTATGCTCCAGGCTCTGAGCTGTCAGCACAGCGCCTGATGCGGGGGTTGAACTCAAGAGCCCTGAGATCATGACCTGAGCCAAAGTTGGAGCTTAACTAACTGAGCCACCCAGACGCCTCACCCTGATATTTTTTAACCTCAGTTTCCTCTTCTATAAATTGAAAAATAATATTTATAATATCTACACCAGAAAATTGTTCTGAGAATCAGAAGTGCTTCTCCCAGTGCCTGACAATTTTAAGTACTAAATGGACGATAGTTATTATAATAAATAATATGTATGCAAATGGTAGCACTGCCCCATAACATAGGAAATGACACTTCAACTTTTCAGAAAAAGATGCTAGATTATATTTATCTAAAAGTGCTCCGCGGTCTAATCACTCTTGAACAATATTTACAACTGTTTAGACATAACTAGGTATGATCAATAGTTAACCGGCAAAAAATAAAAATTACATGAGAATCAAATTGATGATTTTGGCCCCTTCATAATGTTGCATCCTAATCAAGCGACAGGGAATAAAAACATACCACCTTCAAAATCACGAAAACCGAGAACTGTGTCTCTTTCAAACTTCGATCTGTTTCATCTCTCAATACCATATGTACCCACAAAAGCAAAGAATACTACGAATTGCAAATTGAGCAATAAAAATTATCATTCAGTTCTAAGAAAAAAATATCTGTATTTCCATACATTATATGTCTAAGGATTATTTCTCCTCAGATATGTACTTTTACGTTAGTTCTTTTCCTCACTTTTAATATACACACCCACTTATATCACTGGCAAATGAGATCTTTTAAAACTAAACCTTTTAAAGCTGTTTCTCAGCTACATTACTTTCTTTCAGAACTTCCTATTCCTGGATTTGAAGACATCAATCATATATCCTCATTTATATACGATGGTCCTCACAACCATCGTGGGCATCGCTTACCATATCAAGGTAATAAGGTCTTAGGAAAACAGGACTTCCTAATAGAATTTCAGATAGCCAGATAGGTGCACTATGACTTAAATATCATTTCCTGTGTAACTGCCATTTATATAAAATTAACAATTAATTAATTTGATATTGCTAAGGGGGCAAAATATTGCTTAGGAAAATTTGTTTGCTGTGTTTTATTTTATTGTATCTAGAATGATTTGGAGCTACCATTTCAATTACAGTTCTCATCCCACTTCTTGGGGTAGCTAGTAAACTAACTTTTTAAACTCTCTAGCCACAAGCATCATGTTTCTCTTCTCCCCTGGATTCCGGTAAGATAGATATACCATTAAGAAGGCCAACAGTAACAGTGAAATTCCTGCTCCCTTTTTAAATCCACATCTACAGAAGTAAGAAATTATCAACATTAGAGAGTCAAACTCTGCAGTTCACAGTTACTCATATGTGAATCCTGCTACGGTGGGAGTATTCCAAAGGAGTCTAAAGTAAACAAAAATTTAGATTGGGATAGAAAAAGAAATGAAAATTCTACTTTGGGGAGACAAGGGAAAACAGGATTTAGTGCACCATATTAGTGTGAGATTTGTTTATTTAAATAGCTTATTATATTTGCATTTTGATGACTCTTATTTCCACACTCTGCTTTCCTAACACTTTCTCACAAATAGGAAAGTGTGCTTTTCTGCACCTCTACACTAATGATTCCTCACTCAGCAAGGCTTGCATTTATTAAAGCTTTTTATTGCCACTTTGCTTAAAGAGGTGTTTGAACTCTAGCAGGTAGGCAAATCCAGAGGGGAAATTCATTTGAAAGTATTCATAATGGAATACAAGAATGAAAAACAAAATTGTTGCTGTGGACTACAATTTTTGGTCTCGTCAGATACATTAGATTTTTGCACTTTGACTCAAGAATATGAAATACATCTTCTTTTAGGTTCAAATATCTAGCAGCATGAGAAATGTCTTCTCATTTGTCATTATGTAAGCATAAAAATTAAATTGGAATTAGGACATGACCTATTGGGGATATAACAACATAGACTCATTATTTCTTTCTCTTCAATAAGAAAGTATTCTGAAGAAAATGCATAGTGCTAGTACAAATCAATTCTATGTTTTCAATAAATGATTCAACCAATCTTGAAAAATACTATGTTTTCATAATTATTTCTTATTGAAAAGTATTTTCTTTTTATTTCCTATCATTTTCTTAATGAAACTTAGTGGAATAATATAAATAATAGTGGACATCCTCATATCTTGCTGAATATCTTCCTCTTGGAAACATTTACACTTCCCTATCTATGATGCCCTCATAGATGGACACATGTGTTTAGTTCTTCATAGGAATGGTGACAACTCAATTTTATTGTAAGGTGAGTCATGAATGTTCCAAAGTCTTTGAATTATCTAGGCCAGAGAAGTCTTGAGCCTCAAAATTCCTTTTCTGGCTTGGCTTCTTTAGGTTTTAGCATTCAACCGTCATTTATTGCATGTCTCTTTTAAATGATAAAATGTTCTGGTACCCTAAAGTGAAAGAAGCATGGATGAAACTCTGAAGGAACATACCTGAACCTGAACCTGAACCTGTTAGGTTACTACTAACCTGAACAAGAAGTGACAGTATTACATTTTCAGAAAACAGAAAGTACAGAGTTCCTAGTTTGAGAGAGGATGCTTTGAAAGTCTTCAATGGGGACATTGTCAAGATGAGCAGGATATGGAAAAAAAAAAACACTCAGTTTAAGAATGTGCAGACAGAGAAGACTCAACTCACATTTTTTTTTGTTCAGGAAGTCGTGAGTTGTCTTTTTTTTTAGCAATAAGGTAAGCTATGAGGTGATGATGAGGCAAAGCAGAAAATAAAAGAAGTTTATGAACATGTTGTATGTTTTTCTAAGTCACTATTACAAAGTTCTGATTTTTATTTGTCTTATTTGTACTTCAGTCAATGTACATTATGGTTAAGGTGGTATTATAAAACCATTTTTCCATTTTAAGAGAGAGGTTCTATTTCTCCTTGCTTTATCTAAGAGAGCAAAGGAATATTTTCCATTCAAATGGGCTTTCATCTGCTCAACGTCACTCATCATCATGGAAATACAAATCAAAACCACAATGAGGTATCACCTCACACCTGTCAGAAAGGCTAGTATCAAAAAGACAAGAAATAATAGGTGTTGGCAAGAATGCAGAGAAAAGGGAACCCTCATGATCTATTGGTGCGAATGTAAACTGGTGCAGCCACTGTGGCAAATGGTATGGAGGTTGCTCAAAAAATTAAAAACAGCATTACCATGTGAGCTATTAATTCCACTACTATTTACCAAATAAAATGAAAACACTAATTCAAAAAGATATATGCATGCCTATGTTTATTGCAACATTATTTAGAATAGCCAAGATATGGAAGCCACCCAAGTGTCCATCCAAAGATGAATAGATAAAGGAGGTGTCACACACACACACACACACACTGGAGCATTGTTCAGCCATATAAATGAATGAGACTTTGCCACTTGCCACAACATGGTTTGACCTAGAGGACATTATGCTAAGTGAAATCAGTCAGGCAGAGAAAGACAAATACAATATGATTTCACTTACATGTAGAATCTAAAAAACAAAACAAACAAACAAAAAGCAGAAATAGACCCACAAATACAGAGAACAAAGTGATGCTTGCCAGAGAAGATGGCGTAAGGAGATGAGCAAATGGGTGAAGGGGAGTGGCAGGTACAGGCTTCCAGTTATGGAATGAATAAGTCACAGGAATGAACGGTATAGTGCTGGGAATATAATCAGTGGTACTGTAATAGTGTTGTATGGTGACAGATGGCAGCTACACTCGTGAGTATAGCATGACCTATGGACTTGTTGAGTCACTATGTTGCACCCTTAAAACTAATGCATCATTATGTGTCAACTATACTTCAATTAAACTAAATGAGCTATTATCTCCTTATATTGTGTCAAGTATGGCACCCCTGGGTTGGAAAGCTCTTACGTCAGGATATTCTAATGCCTGAACTTTTGAAGCAGCAGTTGGAGTAATATTTAGTCAATGGCTGAATATCCCAAGTCCATACAGGATTTTATGTATCAATCTTATATAGACAGCTGTTCAAAAGTACAAAATACATGTGGAATTTCCCAGTAAAGACATGTTAATATAACCTAAGTCACTTTTCTGATTTAGAAAATCATGTAGCCATCTAAGTTCTTTGACATTTGAGATCAGAACCATCCAGAATTTCTATTTGAGTTCTTTTAGGCCCCTTGGGGAGTCAGAGTTGACTTTGCTTCATGGAGTAAAATGTATTTTCTGCTTTTACCTCCACACTGATTTCCCTGCACTTCAGTCCCAGTAGACAGCTTATATAAAACACACAAAAATGGCTAACACCTTTTATTCCACGAGGAGAGGAACTTCATCCCATCTCTACCCACCTCTACCTTGCCCTAGTGTCTTAATCTGGCTGATTTTATTCCCAGGTACCAAATGGTGAGCCTTATAACTATTTCTCCCATTTCAGGCTTCAGTTGCTACTGCAGCTTCTTAATATGTTCTTCTAAGCATTACCCTCAATATTTTAGGTCTCTGGTAACTCCTGGAAGATGCTATTCTGAATTCCAGTTCTCTCATTTAGTAGTAAGCATTTGCTCTCCATTACTTCCTATAAACATTCTCAATTTCTCTATTCTCCTGCTGACTCATCAAGGTGCTTTTCAAAGACTTAAATAAACATGAATCCTGCCTTCTCACCCCAGAAAGCAAGACTTGACATTCTCTAAGTTTCACTTAGGGCTTTCTTCTTTTGCAGAAACCTACCATATGCAGCATGGAATCATTTGTACATATAGGCTTCTTCATCATAGAGGTAATGCTTATTTAAATTTGTATTCCCAACACCAGCACAATGTTGAACACTTAACAAATGTCCAGCAAATGCTTTCTGATTCAGTGGAAGGAAGGGAGAAAGGAAGGCAGGCAGACAGGCAGGCACAGTGATCCTACTAAATTTTAGTATTTAGAGAATAGTTATTTTCTGTTTTTCCAAAATGCCCTGTAGTCAATATATTCCTTTTTTAATTTTTTTTAATGTTTATTCATTTTTGAGAGACAGAGAGACAGAGTACAAATGGGGGTGGGGCAGAGAGAGAGGGAGACACAGAATCCGAAGCAGGCTCCAGGCTCTGAACTGTCAGCACAGAGCCCAATGCGGGGTCAACCTCACAAACCCTGAGATATGACCTGAGCCGAAGTTAGATCCTTAACTGACTGAGCCACCCAGGTGCCCCAAGTATATTCTTAATAGATAAATTTATATCCAACCTAGAAAACACAGGACATAACATATATGCGATAAATATATTTTATAATGATATTTTCAAGAAAAATTGAATGTTTTTAATGCATTCCATTCTATGGGATTCACCTAACTTATTCTAAAAGCAAAGATAACTTCTTCACATCTGAGATTGGAATAAATACTGATGTTATCTGAATTTTAAGATTATTCTCTTATTATTTCCAGAATTGAAAATTAAAATATCAGAAAATGATTATTTTTCTTCCTCGGAAGAAAAAAAATGTTGAAAAGCCACTGAACATTATTTTTACTACTGTAATTAGTGAAAGGAATTTAGACCTATCACTTGACTTAGTGTTTGAAAATGTTTCTGGAAACACAGTTGTTATTTTTGTAATGAAGATACAAAATTCAATTCATGAACTTGTTCTTTCCACACTATTACACTAGACGTGCCTGTTATTCTCTGGAAGGCTTGTCACTCTTAAGACTATTTAGAAACACTTTGTTTGAGGTCAAAGAAAGAGATTGCATTTTGATGATTGTTTTGCCTCCCGTGGCTTCCTCCTCACTCCTGAAATATATTTCTTCCAACAAGGCTACCATCAAAAGGGCCATTTTCATGATGACTATAAGCATAAAACATCTGACGAAATAACCATTGGATTCGTCATATTTGTAAAGACAATAATTACAACTTTGGCATTAATTGCAGCCCATCACTGGCTTTTTCCTCCTGTCCTTGCCAATAGGCCCTAAATCCAGGCTTCAATTTCTTTTGCATTAACTCTGCCTCGAATATAATGATTACCATTTAACTCGGTGGTTACATAATCCTAGTGAAATTTTAATGTGGACATCTTGCATTAACTTTCTTTCCTTTACAACAACAAAAAAGGAAAAGGTGGCCCCTAAATAAATGAAACTCAATTTCACGGCACATTATCTCTCTCAATTCTTTCCTCACAGCTTTCATTTTCATTAAAATCACAGACAACCATAAATTAATAATTACTTCAGGTTGACTAAATGCAGGCCATACTATTTAGCTCCTTGCTTTCCTACAGTGGCCCTTCTTGTTCATGCTGGAAAAATGTTAATTTAGATAATGTGGCTTGGCCCTTGTCTTATCATTCTGTTCTGCAGTTTCACTGATCTATAATAGTCTGTTCTTATTAGATAGTATTAACTTTATCTTTTGTTCAATCAAGCTTTACACTTTGCTTGGAAGATAACTATTGCAAACTCTCAGTTGAAATGTGTCATTATCTACATATCTATTATATTTCAATTCTTCTGGAAATGCTTTTTGTATTTACTAACTTATTTGTGATTCCATGCATTCATAGATGCCTTGTCCATTAGCTTAACGTGTGAATTAGAGACACTTGAATACAGAAGAGAGAGAAACATACAAAATTCTAAACTTTCGTAGTTATGAGAATTACAAATAAACTGTATTATTTTACATTTCAAAAGATTTAGGCAATATTTGTTTCATTTAAAGCAGCAGTAACTAAAAATTCAATCCAACCGCTTCTCTGTTTCTCTGGTATTCAAAAACTCTGATTAGCCTGAAGACAAGTTATTATATTGTTTACTTAAAACCCTACTTCCTTAGACAGCTTTTTAAGATATGCATCTATTTTTATAGAGGTTCCAGAGGGAAAGCAGCTACACAATTCCACTTTAGTACACTGAGAACAATAAAATACTGGAGCTGCCAGCTGAAATGGAAGTTAACAGTTTAGGCTCTGGCAATATTATTTTCGAGAATGCTTTCACTTTCTTAAGTTCACGTAAAGCTAGTGGTTGAACTCAGTAGAATTCGCTCTATACTTTAGAGCTCATGCCACAGTGAATGCTGGTTTCAAAGAAGTTAAATAAGCTTACCAAGTTTAAACAAGTTTAAGTCAGGCTATTGCAAAAACAAAAACCCTTTGGTTAAAAATATATTCATATTTCCCACTTTATTTCAAGTTTTGGGAACATTAAGCAATTAATTGGTTGAAGACGTGGTAGAGGGATCTCATCTTGAGCCAAAAGGATAAATTATTTACATCATCCAACAAAAGATGGCGCTCCCAATGAAATCCTTAGATAAGCATTCCCACCTTCTGCCCTATGGGGAAAATATTTCTTCTTTCATTTGCATTACTATAAATCAAGTATTTTCATCATCTAACTTGGAAGCCACATACTGCATGATTGGAACACATCATATTCCTTTCTGCTCAGTTATTGAATGATACAATTTTTAAAAACAAATTATTTTTCAAGGGATATACCACCACAATTGATCTGGAGACTAAAGACATTCAGTAAGTACATTTTGACTCCATTCAAGTTATGGCAATTTTAAAAATAATAGCCTGGGTTGACTTTCTTCAGTGTTAATCCACATATGTAATTGCCACCAAATTATCTAATTTGTACTGACTTTATTAAGTTATAGAGAAACATGGCATTTTCATTATTTGATTTTACAATGAATATTTTCCTTAACTAATGATGAATCACATAAGCCATGTTTACTAATGATTATATCCTGAAAGTGTCCATGGGTATTGAAGGCATAATTTCCCTGAACCCCACAATCTAAAAAGTCCCAGAGGAGGCATTTGAAATGACTCAAACAATACAATAGTTTGAAATTGATCTGGGAATCTCATTTCCCTCTTTGTACCAAAGCTCAACTCTGTTTGCTATAAATATTATGATACTATTTTGCACGTATTAACACCAATCACTGCTGTAGCTAAAATATAACTTGCCTAATAATACAAATTAATTTTACAGGCATTGTACTTTTAACCCCTATATTCTGAAATTTATTTTTATACTGGGAGCCACAGAAGAATCTAAATGTATTCTGATTTTTAAACTATTAGTCTTTTGATGTATTTCAATGTTTAAAAATGAAATATATAAGAATCTCATCATTAAAGACAACTAGATTAAAAGAATGAAGTGCTGGAATAGTAATTTTTTTGTCTTTTTAGTCTCAGGGTAAAGGTTTATGTGTACATAACCCCTCACCCAATGGAGAGATATCATATTCTCTAATAATTTCTTGTTGAGTCTATTTCATAGTCATATATATTTTTATATTATAATATATGACACCCATGCACATCTTCAAATAAAGCAAGAGATGTTTGCTTTAAAGTGTTCATTTATTAATTGCTTAAGTGAAATTGAATGAATAGACTCTTGTCCAGTAGTTTATATTTTCCTGACCCATCATGTAGCCTTTCTTGGTGTTCTGACAAGCTACTTACATTCTTTGAAACTCAATTATTTATTTGGTAAAATAAGTATCCAATTGCTTCATAGAATTATTTTTACAATTAAAAAATAAAATATTTTAAAGTACTTGGCAGAGGGGCGCCTGGGTGGCGCAGTCAGTTAAGCATCTGACTTCAGCCAGGTCACGATCTCGCGGTCCGTGAGTTCGAGCCCCACGTCGGGCTCTGGGCTGATGGCTCAGAGCCTGGAGCCTGCTTCTGATTCTGTGTCTCCCTCTCTCTCTGCCCCTCCCCCGTTCATGCTCTCTCTCTGTCTTAAAAATAAATAAACGTTGGAAAAAAAAATTTAAAAAAAAATAAAAAAAAAATAAAGTACTTGGCAGAATAAAACCTATAAGCAATACTTACTACTCCCTTTATTTTACTTTTCAAAATTATCAGCTAACTGGAATGTACTTTTTATTAAGGTTAAATAGCAGTTGATCACTTTTAAAATAGGTTACACACACACACACTATATATATATATATATATATACACACACACACACACACACACACACACATATACACATATGTATATGTATACACACACATATGTATATATATACATATATATGTTTGTGTGTATACATATACATATGTGTGTATATATACATATACATATACATATGTGTGTATATATATACATATGTGTGTATATATATATACATATGTGTATATATATGTATGTATATATGTATATATACATATGTGTATATATATGTATGTATATATATGTATATATATATTTTTTCAGTGCAGAACAGCTGTTTTTATTTTTTTCTAAATATTACCATAAGAGAGAAAATATTATGCTATAATGTAGAAGTGTTAAGAAACATGGCATAATGCCTGTCAGATTGTGGCTAATGTTAATACCTTTCAAGCTATATTAATGACTATGAAGAACAGCAAGGGTTGAAGGACAGGAAGAGAGTGGTTTGGCAAAATATTTGATTCCTTGACACAAAAGAGTGAGTAAGTCTGTATTGGTCTTCAAGCAACTGAGGCCAGTGTCCTGGGAATGCTGCTGGAACCCTGCCAATGACTGAGCTGGGAGTCATGATATGAGTCCCCATCTCCAATGGCAAACTTCCACTAGAACCATTTACTTACAATAGATCATAGAAACCTAGGCATGGAGTATGGGTAGACCATCAAACATAAACTGGAAAACTTATTTTCAGGACACTCCCCAAAATATGTTGAGATTGGTTTAAGAGAGTCCAAGTCTTCCTTCTATTCCCAAACTGACAAATAAGAGAAAATATATCTTAAAGAATACATCCATACTGACTTTGAAAAATTAGTGCATAAATATTGAAGAAGTTGAAGGTTAGAAAATACATGGGTGCAAATATAGAGAGGAACAAAAGTGTAGGATACTTGAGCCCTAAACACATACAGGCTGAAATATGTCAAAGGTAGAAACACTGGAGGCAGATTGGGTCTTTAGTGAACTAGCAATGCCATCGCTTTTGGGGGGTTATAAATCAGGGAGCTGCATTTGGTGCTGCTAGGTGGGCCAGGCTCTCCTTCTTTGCCCAACTGTCCTAAACATTAGTGGGAGTGATATTTATAGTCAAACTATGCTTGGAGAAATAAAGGCAGGACCACGCCTTAGGTAGCCACTAATCCCCAAAAAAGATAATCCACTTATATACATTAAAGACTATTGGCCCATATTAAAAATTCTCAAAATTTCAGGGAAACCAACCAACAACAATAATAGTTAACAAATATCAAAAAATTATGTGATAGGCACTATTCTATATCCTTATGCATTTTCTGAATTAATCTCTATAATAATTGATAATAAATATTGGTAGTTACACTTTATTTTATTTTAACTGGTGAGGAATTTTCCCCTTAAAAGACTAAATAATAACCCTCAGGTCATACAACTAAGAAGTGAGAGAGTTCATTGGTATCTGACCTAATTAATCTGCCCTCAGAGTGTGTGCTTCTAGCAGTCATGTATGATAGTGTACCAGAAGTCTGGATCAGCTCAGAATGATTCTGAAGGATGAAAAGATAGACAGCATGAGAGACCATTTATTCTCATATTTATCTTATAAAAGTTCCAAAAGAACTCCTACTATACAACCCAGGAATTGTACTCCTTGGTATTATCCAAAAGAGTTAAAACATGTCTACACAAACACCTGCACACAGATGTTTGCAGCAGTTTTATTATCACTGACAAAACTTGGAAGTAACCAAGATCTCCCTCGGTAGGTAAATGGATAAATAAACCATGGGATGTCTAGACGATAGAATATAATTTGGTGCTAAAAAGAAATGAGTTATTGAGACAGGAAAAAGCACGGAGGGAACTTCAATGCATATAATAAAGTGAAAGAAGGCAGTCTGAAAAAAGTCTATATATTGTATAATTCTAAGTATATAACATTCTGGAAAAAGCAAAATTATGGAGATAGGGAAAAGGTTAGTGGTTTGCAGGAGTTGGGGTAAGTGGAGGGAGGGATGAATAGGTGAAACACAGATTTTTTAAGACAGTGAAAATACTATGTAGGATACTACATTAGGGATATGTGTCATACATTTGTGCAAAGCCATAGAATGTACAACACCAAGAGAGAACCCTAAGGTAAACTACCAACTTTGGTTAGTTATAATGTGTCAATGCAGGTTCATCAATTTTAACAAATGCACCACTATGGTGGGGGGATGCTGGTAATGGGGGGAGCTATGCATGCGTGAGGGCAGAGGTTACATAAAAATCTCTGTAACTGCTGTTCAATTTTGCTATGAACCTAAAACTGCTCTAAAATATTTTTTAAAATACGAATAAAAAATAAAAAATCCCAAAAATGGGATAAAAGAGAGTAGAAATAATCAAAGAAGTAATAGAAGAAAATAGTTGAGAGCTGAAAACATATGTCTTCAGATTGAAGGATGCACTAAATACTGTACAGGATTAGTAGAAATGGCACAAAACTGGACACAAATCATAATTTCAGCATCAGATGACAGAGTACATCCTAAAAGGTTGCAGAGTGAAAAAAATAAAAAAAACCTTTACAAAAAATCAGGATTTTAAAAAGGCATTTGAGAGCTTTGTAAGAAATCATAATTTTAAACCATGTTTTATTAATTACTTAAACTCCTATTCATACGTCAAAACAACAGAAAAAACAAATTAAGATATTTCAGATGAAAAAATAGTCATGAATAATTTTCCATACAACACCCTGTTTAAACATTATTAAAATTCTGTCATGAACTCTCCAAATGATCTTAAGGTGAGTGGTGTTCAACACTGGAAAGGAGATTGATAGCAAAGTTCTCTTATTCAAAAGAAAGATATACTCATTATGTATACATTGATCAAAAAAATAATTGTGTGTTATATAGCTCAAGACAAAGACTGAAAGACTATAAAAAAACATATTATGATATATATCCTCTAAACTACTAAAAAAAAAATTACGGGAAGAAAGAAAAAGATGAAAACTAAAAATCCCTGAAAGAAAATGAAGAGAAATGACACTAGAGCATGTCAAAAAACCCAAATTTATGAGTGATCCTAACAAATGAGATTAGCTCAATGCCTTTATTAAAAGGCACAGATTATTTAACAATGCCAAGAGAAAATCTATGATGAGAAAATGAAAATCTTATGAGAAATAAAAGGAAAGCAATTTATACACAACAACTCAACATTTTAATGTAATTGACCTAAAATATGTATATATATTAAGATATTTTTACAAATAGGAAATAATTTAGCACTGGTATTATCAGGCCAAATAGGATTCAAGTCAAAATGGGATGGATTGGGCATTTTTTTTGTTTTGCTAAAATTTATATGTCATCAATATATATTCTAAAATACAAAAGAGGGAAAAAGAGAGCAAAATGACAAATGTAGAACACAGTGAAAGATATGACAATTTCTTCTGCAACTGACTTATTAAATAACCAAATACTATGGTAAAACTAAGTATAGATATTAAGGTATAAATAACAAAATTATGTTGAACTAATATATCTACTGTACATTTTGAATGTATCAAGAGAAAACACATTTATTCAAAACACATGAAATTGTCACAGAAATTGAACTTTGATTACAAAAGAAAACCTCAATGACATAATTTTTAAAAGCATATTTTATAGGCTATACATCAGATGACAATTGAAGGAAACGAGACAAGAGTAAAGAGGGATACCATTTCTCTACTCCCCAAACCACATGTACGGACCATATTGTTTTTTTAAGAAATTAAATAATTATTCAGTAACAATGAAACAAAAACTGAAATTATTAAATATGTTAAGTGTATTTACTAACAGTGATTCCTATATGTTTAAAAACCCTGCATTATGTCACTAAACTATTGCTTATAATATATTAAGATATAAATGTATTAATTTAAAGTTAAGATTGACTGAAAATAAAGGAATCCACCTACACCTCTAAAAGAAGAATAACAAGAAGCAAAAGCAATTATTAAAAATAGAGATAAAAACAAAAAGTAATGGAGCAGAAAATAATAAGGAAATAGGTTTCATGGATATAATAAAAAGCTGGTTCTTTGAAAAGATCAATAAAATAGGCAAACTTTTGAAAAGGTAAATAAGAATTGTAACAAGAAGAAAAATAGCATTAACATTAGAAAGAATGTGTAACAGAGGTTAAAACTTTAAGATAATACATTTTTATGCTGAAAACATTGGAATCTCTAAATCAAAATTACAAAGTAAGAATAATTCAGAGTTCATCAGAATAAAGAATTAATCCAAATACTTGCCACAGGCAGATGACTAAGTGAACACCACTTTAAGCAAACATTCTTTAAATGTTTATTCAAATTTCACCAGGGGAAGTGAAAAATCATTAAATACTTACCATACACCAGGTACTACTCTAAGCCCCTTACATGGATAATCTCAATCAATCTTTACCAAAAACCTACAGGGTACCTAAACTTTATCTACTATCACATAGCTAGTGTGAGTGCACAAGGCCAGGTGTAAACCTAAGCTGTCCAACTCCAATGCCCACACTTAGTTTCCATGCTATTCTGCCTTCTGTTAATAAAGCATAAACCAGCTTCTTTAGGTGTTTGACTCGTAGGTAACAATCCCACAGTTCAGGGGCGCCTGGGTGGCTCAAATGGTTAAATTCCAACTTCCACTCAGGTCATGACCTCACGGCTCATGAGTTCAAGCCCACGTAGGGCTCTGTGCTGACAGCTCAGAGACTAGAGCCTGCTTTGGATTCTGTGTCTCCCTCTCTCTCTCTGCCCCTACCCTGCTCATGCTCTGTCTCTCTCTCAAAAATAAACAAACATTAAAAAAAATAAAAAAACAATAATCCCACAGTCCTTTTCTTTAAGTCTGACCAAAACCATACTATCATCAAAGCATAAATAAGATATTTAAAATTTACTGAAACTTCTGTAAGCATGATGGAACAAGGGGTTTATGATGGAGAGAAATTTCCTTAGAGAATTCTGCAAGTGCTTCCTTTGGGATTGTAGTTTTGGTGTCTCTTGACTCCCTTGTCCTCTGCCGCACTTCACCTTTCTAGGAAGCTCCTCGTATCCTCTTCTAGACTCCTTAAAATTTTACTTGAAAATCTCTCTGTGTATAGCAGAGAGCATTGTGGGTTTCTCAGCATTTAACAATACTTAGATATCCTAATCTCCTCATTAATAATCTCTTAGAGCAGGGCAAAAGCCATCATACCAAGATTAAAAAGTTTGCTTGCCGTCCAAAAAACAATCACTCCTTGGGTGGCTCCACACTTCTTTGCACATATTGTGTGTATGACATGAATAATTTAAAACTAAGAAATGTATTATATGCACTGATTAGGAGTATAACAAATTTAAATTATATCAGTTGTATAAGGAGTCATTCTTGGAAAATGGAATTAATAGCACTATATCTAATTTTATGTTAGTAATGTTGTATCACCCTACAGAGATTATGCCCCATCAGAAATCTGATTTGACTTTTAATCCTTCTCCGTGTCTTGGTCATAAAACAAGAGTAAAATAAGGACTCGCAAACAAGGACAACTATAAATCTTCAACTGTGCATATCTGTATATTAAAATATATTTTTAAACAATTTATTCATTTATTTTGAGAAAGAGAGTGGGGGAGGCACACAAAGAAAGGGAGAGACAGAGTCCCAAGCAGACGCTGCGTGCTCAGCATGGAGCCCGAAACAGAGTTTGATCCCCACGAACAGAGTGATCATGACCCGAGCCAAAATCAAGAGCTTAACCCACTGACTCACCCAGGTTCCTCAATTAAAATATTTTTACTAAAACAACTTATTTTCCATAACCAAGAAATAGTAAAACATAAAAATTAAAAGTACAAAATCTAGAGACAGGCTGCTTAGTGTGAATCTTGACTCAGCCATCCATTGGCTATGTGACCAGAGAAGAGTTTCTTAACCCATCAGAGCTCCAAGTTTTTCCTCTATAAAGGGATAACAATAGTCCAACCTCAAAGGAATGTTGTTGAGATTAATGTTGAGATAATATGTAATAGCACTGAAGCATTAAAAAAGAGGGAGCTACAATTATTTTTCTGCTTTTTAAATTCTGCTTATATGTATTAATATGTATGAAATACAGTGTTTCATTTTCTTTTCTACTGATTTTTTTTGTTTTCTAGAATTCTAAATTTATATTACCTTTAGAATGTTTTGTTTCCTATACTTTTTTATTTTTTTAATATATGAAATTTATTGTCAAATTGGTTTCCATACAACACCCAGTGCTCATCCCAAAAGATGCCCTCTTCAATGCCCATCACCTCCCCCCCCTCCCTCCCACCCATCATCAACTCTTGAGTTTTGGGTCACTTCATCCACAGTTAGAGTTTCAATGACCACTTTCTGTAGGTATTCTTACATTAAGGTGCCTCAGCACTCCCTATATCTTCAGCCCAAAACCAAAAGAATCTCCAATGTTTGAATAGATAAAAGCACATAGATACTCCACACTCACCTCAAATTGAATATACCTAATATAAAAACATATCATCTTCTCAAAACCGTTTATCTTTTTTTTCCCCTTTTTCCCTCTTGGGCACCTCTCCTCTCTCAATTATAACAGCCCAAAGTTTATTACTTAATTAGCGTCTCTCTCTATTCTATCTACAAAATATACTTAGGTGTTAAAGCCCCATAGATTCTGTCTCCCCTAATATTCCCCACATCTGTCTGCTTGATAATATGCTCTTGCCTAAACTCTTACAATCGTGCTCTATCCAGATTTGTTCCCTCCACTCTCTTTCTTTTCTATGTTACATTTTACCTAGGAAATGATAATTTATCTTGATAAACCATGATGACCTCACTCTTCCTGTCAATGAACTACAGTGGGTACCACCTACCTGATGGATGGCAAACTCTCAACCTACACTTTTTCTACTTTTTCTATATCGCTACTCCACTGTGGCCCTGTACAACTTCAACATTTGCAGTTCCTTAAACAAATCTTTAGCTTTTCAACTTCCAGCTTCCATCTTCTTCTCAGAATTCAGGTTTCTAAAGAAATCCTCCCAGTATCATGTACCACCACTTCCGTAGGAAATATTCATGATAAAAACAGCAGATTTGGGGTTTTTCCCTCAATTCTTGTGGCATTTTATTTGCAACTATATGGCAAGTTTTCCCAAAATATCATGTGAAGCTTCATAGTACTTCAGAGAGGAATTTGAATAGTGAATCTATTTTGTAAGATTAGATTTTGTAAAACTACTAAAGCCTCTTGTAGGTTTTGGAAAATTACTAAACTCTGTACCTTTGTATTGTGGGGGGAAATGTAAATTTACTTCCTATAAAACACCATAAAAACTTATGAGACACCTGGGTGGCTCAGGAAGTTGAGCATCCAACTCTTTATTTCAGCTCAGGTCATGATCTCATGGTTCGTGACATTGAGTCCCACAACCAGCTCTGCGCTGACAACATGGCACTTCTTGGGATTCTCTCTCTCTCTCTCTCTCTCTCTCAAAATAAATAAATAAACTATAAAAAAACAGCATAACAGCATAAAAACTTAAAAGTATATACAACAGGACCAGGAATATAGTAAGTTCTCAATAAATATTCTCTTATTTAGCCACTAGTTATTAAAAATATTCTCCCAATTTCTTAATACACCCCACTAAAATTATAACTTTCTTGAGCACAAGTATTTCAATTTTACTGTCCCTATATGCTCTTACCTTTGTAGTCTCTGTGCAGGTCCTTACAAAGAGTAAACATGAAATAAAATTTGTTAAATTCATTTGTTGAACAATTAACATAATAATTAATGTTACAAATTCAGAAGAATTCTTAAATATGTCTGTTTTTTTTTTTCACAAGAAGTTAATTGAAATTAATTCATGACATGAGAGGATAGGAATGCCTGACCTGTCAGTTCTGAGGTTAACACTGCACATGAGAACCACTGCTCATGGAAAAGTGCAGGATTTTTCTTGACAACAATTCCAGGAAATATACTGCTATATAGATTGGGTTATATCCATCCAGAATAGTATTGAATGTCTGCTATATCCATTGCTATGTCCAAATTTAGATTATGAGTAATAGAGTCATACAAAGTTTACTAACAGGAAAAAGTAATTGTTTAGACAATGTTCCTCCTCATTGTATCAAAATATTTCACACATAGTTACCAAGTGAAGGTAGAATTAAAAAAGGTTAGTTTCGAAAGCATCTTTCAAAATGCTAAAATGCACCAGAAAAAAAATTGCAATGTGACTTTAATTTACTGTTAGAAATCTTCTACATGGTATACATTGCATTATTCTACTTTTGTATTGTCTATTTGGTGTGGTGCTATGTAGTTTTTGTGCTATGACACGTAATCGTATTTCAAGGAAATATTAGAATGTTACATAAGTATGAAGTAAGTGTAAAAATGGTCAAGTTGGGTAAATATGTTATTATATGGCACAATCATCTAACATGCTTTTATCACTGCTGTTTCTCCTATGAAGTTATGAGCTTATTTTTTGTTCTAGAAGAGAAATGTTGAGAAGTCCAAGTTGAAAAAACATTACTTATGCCAGTTCAGTATTGAAATGATATTAGTGAGGAATGTGAGATACAGGTACAATGCCATCATTTTACTGACCAGAACCAGATAGCACAAATTAGTGAAACCTTAGTAATTGATTGCTTATTTCACACATTGTCCCTGCAAAGTGGGTATAAAATAACTTCAATGTATGTTAGGTCTAAAGTAAGTAAAACCTATATTAGACTTTCTCATAATTCACTTCTCTACTATCCAAATATTTCAGATTCCCTTTTCCTTACTGAATCCCAGAAAATACATGTGGCAAATTATATACCAAAACTATAAACTGAAATATGGCATGATGAATAAATCACTAATGATAAAATATTTAGAATTAGTAAGAGTTTCAGTGATGACCAAGATGGAATAAACTCATTACAGCCTATATTTCCTTGTGATTGCAATAAAACCTCTGGACAGAACACAAAGAATGACTGCATTACTATGGATAGCAAATAAATAATATCAGATGATTTGGGAGGGAAGTCAAACTTGAAAAAGAAGGAAAATGCCTTGGCTTCACCTGTTTTTGCCCTCCTTCCTTTATCTCATGGCTTTTATCTGAGAGTATAAGAAGAAGAGGACAATAAAAATTGGAAGCAAATTTGTGTTTTACAAGGCAGAAGACAGGACAAAGGACCTCTGTTAGCCAGAGAATGGATTGGGAGGAAGATATTTTTTTTTCTTTTTCTATTTCACCCCTGCCCTGAGAAAGCTCCAGTCTTGAAGCTTCTCCACTGCCATGGCAGGGTATCTAAAATCTGAGGAAAAACCCTTCCATCGACCCAGAGGAATCAAGAAATGGACCCCATGAGCCCAAAGTGTGTGGGGAGATTAATGTTGTTTTCTCTCTTTTCTCTCTTAGCTTTGTCTGAGAGTGGCCACACTACTGCAAAATTGCACACCAGCACAAAAGGTTAAACCATGAGCTTACATGCCAGAAGACAGGGAAAAGCGATCATGGCAAGCCAAAAAGCGGCTGGAAAAAATGGGGGGGGTGAGGGATGGAGAAAGGGATACCTAAAAACTGTATCTGAACTGACAAAAACCCAGGCTCACCCCAATCTGGCACTAGCAGAATTGTCACCAATAGGCATGATAAAAGCTTGGAGAACTGAATTATTGTGGAGCCCAATACCAAAGTCCTACACAAATCCCTGAAAGAACAGGTACAAGGAAGCTCAAACAGCAGAGTACAGACTTTTCAACCTGAACTGACTTTGGAAGCACTGCCCATAGAAGGCAAATTAGAACTTTTGATCGGAACCTAGCTGTGTCGATAGCCTGCTATAAAATAAGAGAAAAGAGGGCACAGTAAATCTTCGAAGAATTTTAACAGGGATTAGATTTTTAAAACATGATACTAATAATGTCCAAGAAATCCAAAATCACTTCACATAGGAAGAACTGGGAAAATCTGCCCAACATTAGGAAAAAATTATAATAAAAATGTTAATCCCAAGGTGACTCAGATGTTGACATCATCGGCCAGACTTAAAGCAGTTCATCACCAAGTGCCATGAGCCAAAGTTGATCACTGTCAAAATTAATAGAAACTTTCAGCAGAGAAATTGAAAGTATATTATAGAATCAGGTACAAAACTGAAACAAATATAATGGAAAAATACAACATATGAGATAAAAACTTCACTGCATTGCCTTAGTAGTAGATGTAGAAATGGAATAGAAGAGATTCATGAAGTTAAAGATAGACCAGTAGAAATTTTCCAATCTTAACAATAAAAGAAAATAAAAGATTGAAAATATAAGCAGAGCTCAGGCACCTACGGGACAATATCAGAAGGTCTAATAATCATTTCATTAGTGTTTGAGAAAGAGAAGCCAAAGTGACTGGTGCAGAAGGAGACAATATCTGGAGAAATGATGGTTTGAAAACTGTCTCCCAATTTCAACAACAGTTTGATCCTTCTCTTCATTTCAGGTAAAAATCTGTTAGTCATCCAAAGTCCAGTCTTTCCTTAGGAATGGAACTCAAATATTGTATCTGGCTAAAATGAAAAAATCCTTAATCAGTTTCATTGGTACCAGATGTGACTATGTGCTCACCAATGGGATGTAAATAGACATGATTTGATTTACTTTTAGGTGATGTCCTTCAATAAAATGGCATGTGTTTCCTTTCTCCTTTTCTCTTTCTCTTTGCCTGAAATGTGAACCTTGTAGATCTATATTGAATGCTTACTGACATAAGGATTAAGACAATGTCTTGGGGGTGAGGGTGGGGGGTTGGAGAAAAGCCAACATATAGAAGAAAAATGGACTCCGACCACATGGACTGCTAATTGAAAGACTGTTACATGACTGAGAAAAAAAATGGTTTAAACTATTATCATTCAGTTGGAATTTTGTTAGAAGAGCTGTATATTTATCCTAAGTTACATAAGATCTTAGCTCAATTACAATGCAAACATTATCAAAAAAGTCCCTTCCACATGTTTTCTATCACATTATTTACTTTATTATCTTCATAGGATCTATTAGCATCTCAATTGTCTTTTTTAATATATGTATCCATAGATTATTTTCTCTGTATAGTACCTGGATTTTACCAAGCATATATGTATGAATTTATTTTACTAATTTTAAAACATTGAAGACTGAATGAATCAGCATGATTTTAAGGTTTTCTTTCAATGGAATTAATCTATTCACTTGCTATAATATCAAATCCAAAGAAATGATGGACAATATCTGAACTTAAATAGTATTCATTTATTTTATTAATGACTTAATTAACTTAATACATTTTAAAACTGAAAACATTTTAAATGTTGAAATTTGTTAAAAATAAACACATGAGCCATAAACCAAAAAGACACAATATTTAACTCTGAAAAAAAAAGGGCTAAGTATTTGCATTTGCCATTTCTGCAAAGCTTAATGGACAACAGCTCATATTTTATTTAGTTTTCCAACAGATGGAAGAAAATTAGTGTCACTAAGTGAGAGGTGGGAGACATTCCAAAATTAACTAGAGAGAATATAAGCAGTTCATTCCATGCCTTTCCCAACTTAAAAAAAAAACAAAAAAAAAAACACCTGTATTTTATGAAACAGTAAGTTGTTAAAATGAACATAGCTTGGTGTAGATTAACAATCTGAGGAGGCAATTGTGAATGTTGAAAATTAATTGAGCTACTGGTTCTTTGAACTTCATTTCAATATTAGCTTTTTGCTACCTTTTAAATTTTATTTTAAATTTAAAATCTATTAGGACAGTTATTTTAACTGCTTTTGTTATTGCTGATGCTTTCTTATTTGCCTTATTTTTTGTCTGTTTTTCAAAGGCAAATATGCATTAGTTTGCCTGAATTACCAGCTTTACATAAACAAATTGCTTGCTAACTCTAAAACCACTATTTATCTCTTTCTCATAAAAGTGTACAGGAATGCAAGTCTTTTAGAGCAATCCTATTTTATAAATAGCTTTGAATCCTTTCTCATGTACAAAATAATTCTTTAAAACTTGTATCTTTTTTTAATTTTTTTTCAACGTTTATTTATTTTTGGGACAGAGACAGACAGAGCATGAACGGGGGAGGGGCAGAGAGAGAGGGAGACACAGAATCAGAAACAGGCTCCAGGCTCTGAGCCATCAGCCCAGAGCCTGACGCAGGGCTCGAACTCACGGACCGCGAGATCGTGACCTGGCTGAAGTCGGACGCTTAACCGACTGCGCCACCCAGGTGCCCCTAAAACTTGTATTTTAATTACTAGGACTAACAAAACAATAATGAGCCACTTCACATAAAAGCAGAACACCAATACATTGAGATATCTATTTAGCACTAATAAAGTAACTGTTCATTCCCCAATTAGTATACTATATGGGATAATTCTCATGGGTGGGAGACAGAAGTCCACAGTGAATAATAGATAGTTGCCCCTATTATGACTTCATTGACTGCATGAAATAGAATACCAGACCATGTTGGAGCAACAAATAATGTTACCTGTTTGTCATATGACAAGAAGTCCAAAGACTGGTGTCCAAAAACACCTAGTGAATTGTGTCAACCACATCCATACTTCTTTCTGTGTCACTTCTCTTAGTTGTGACATTTACTCTCATGTTTGTGTTCTCAAAGTGTAGTTTAAGCCATTGTAAAAACATGGTTGCTCAATATTCCAGACACCATGACAATATTTTAAGCGAAAAGGGAAGTATACAAGAAGAAGGGGCATTTTTTTTCTAGAAATATATGAAAGAACCAGTTCTGTCTTTAAGGAAAGTTGGGAAATGTAATTATTTGGCTGGTTACACTGCACAAAAAACAGCACTGAACTTCTATTTTTTTTTAATTTTTTTTCAACGTTTATTTAGTTTTGGGACAGAGAGAGACAGAGCACGAACGGGGGAGGGGCAGAGAGAGAGGGAGACACAGATTCGGAAACAGGCTCCAGGCTCTGAGCCATCAGCCCAGAGCCTGACGCGGGGCTCGAACTCACAGACCGCGAGATCATGACCTGGCTGAAGTCGGACGCCTAACCGACTGCGCCACCCAGGCGCCCCTGAACTTCTATTTTTAATGAAGAAAATTGGAAAAAGGAAAATTGTATGTTATCTAGGCAACTATATGATGACTATACTTTATCAAATGTCTCTTCCCTGCAAAAAATGAGCCTGTAGAAAGACCACATAATTTGGGAAACACACTCAGCCACTTATACAAGTCCTCTTCCTCTGAAATAAAATACTGAAAGTCAAAAACATACATTCTAGTACCCCATTCTTCTCCCATGTTTCACTGAATATGTAAAGATAGCTTCTATATTGCTCAGACAGCTACTTCCAGATCAAGAAATTTTAAATATTAAACACAAGTTTACCCGGGGCCCCTGGGTGACTCTATCGGTTAAGCATCTGACTTCGGCTCAGGTCACAATCTCGCGGTTTGTGAGTCTGAGCCCCACGTTGGGCTCTGTGCTGACAGCTCAGAGCCTGGAGCCTGCTTCGGATTCTGTGTCTCCTTCTCTCTCTGCCCCTCCCCTGCTCATATTCTGTCTCTCTCTCAAAAATAAAGATTAAAAATTAAAACAAAAACAAAAACAAACAAAAAACCCCACAAGTTTACCAGACCTGAGAACCTGTTTTAAAGCTATAGCAATTAAGACCGTTTGGTACTACACGAGGATAAACAAATAGACCAGTGTAACAGAATAAATAATGTAGAAGTAGATCCATATACTTATAGTCACTTGATTTAACTCAAAGGTGAAAATGTAATTAATGTTCTAGAGAAATGATGGACTTTTTAATAAATAGGACTCTGTTCTTTGAACATCCATACTGAAAAAAAAGTGAATCTTGACCACACATCACTCATGAAAGTCAATCAATCCCAGGTGGTTTATAGATTTGAACAGCAAAGGTAACACAATAAAGCAATAAAAAAAGTAGTAGATCTCCAAGGCCATTAGCTTAAAAATGATTTCTTTAAAAATATGCAAAATGTGCTAATCATAAAGAAGCAAAAATTTATGCTACTAACTTCATTAATATTAAAAACCTTTATTCAAAGATACAAGCTTCAGAAGAGGAAAAAAATCCTTCAATTACATATATCTGACAGAACACTTATATCCGATATACAAATTAATCCTATAAATCAATAAGAAAAAGAAAGACATAATGAATTCAGTGAAGTTTCAGGATAAAAAATCAACAGTTACCAACAGGATAAAAAATCAGTTGCATTTCTACACACTAACAACAAACTATCTGAAAAAGAAATTAAGAAAATAATCCCATTTATAATAGCATCAAAAAGAATACAAAAATTAGGAATAAATTTAATGAAGCAGGTGAAAGATCTGCACACTAAAAACTCTAAGAAATTTATGAAAGAAATTCAAGGACCCCAATAAGTACAAAGATATCTGTGTTTATCATTTGGAAGAATCAATATTATTAAAAGTACATACTATCCAAAGCAAACTATAGATTCTATGGAATGATTATCAAAATTCCAATGGTATTTTTCACAAAAATAGAACACACAACTCTAAAATTTATATGAAACCATAAAAGATCCCACGTAGCCAAAGCAATCCTGAGAAAAAAACAAAGCTGGAGGCATCATGCATCCTGATTTCAAACTATATTTCAAAGCTATAGTAATCAAAAATAGTGTGGTACTGGCATGTAAACAGACACATAGACCAATAGAGTTGAACAGAAAGGCCAGAAATAAACCCACACATATATTGTCAACTAATCTCTGACAAGAGAGTCAAGAAAACATGATACTATTGAAGGACAGTCTCTTCAATAAATGGTGCTGGGAAAACTGGGTATTTCTAGCAAAAGAATAAAATTGTACTCTTGTTTGTACCATATACAAACACCACTCAAAATGGATTAAAGATTTAAACATGTGACCTGATAGAGTAAAACTCCTAGAGGAAAACATAGGAAAAGGCTTCTTGATGTTTATTTTAGCAATGTTGTTTTCTATATAATCCCAAAAGCTCAGGCAACGAAAAGCAAACAGCAAAAGTAAACAAGTGGGACTACATCAAACTAAAAAGTTTCTGCACAGCAAAGGAAATAATAATGAAAAGGCAACCTCTGAAATGGGAGAAAATATTTGCAAACCATGTATCTGATACAGAGTTAATATCCAAAATATATAACAAATTCATACAACTCAACAGCAAAAAAACAAATAACTCAGTTTAAAAATAGGCAAAGAGGGGCGCCTGGGTGGCTCAGTCAGTTAAGCATCTGACTTTGGCTCAGGTCATGACATCAGGCTCTGTGCTGACAGCTTGGAGCCTGGATCCTGCTTTGGATTCTGTGCCTCCCTCTCTCTCTCTGCCTCCCTCCTGACTCAGGCTCGCTCTCTGTCTCTCTCTCTTTCTCTCTCTCTCAAAAATAAACATTAAAAAAAAAAAGACAAGAGATACATGCTGGAAAGAATGAAGGGAATGATTGTGTGCTATATATATACAGATCATACATGTGTACATATACACTGCATATATATATATATATCTACACATATATACATATATAAACATACATACATATACACACATATCTATGGTGAAGTATTGTTCAGCCAATAAAAAAAGTGAAATTCTGTCATTTGCAATAACATGGATGTGAACCTGGAAGGCATTATGTCAAGGAAATAAGCCAGACAGAGAATGGCTACTATATGATCTCATTTATATGTGTAATGTAAATAAATTGAACTTACAGAAACAAGAGTAAGATAGGAGTTACCAGGGGCTGAAGGTTGGGGGAAATGGGATGATTTTAGTCTAAGGGCATAAACTTCCAATTATAAAAGGACTAATTTCTGGGAATATATTGTACATCAGGGTGATTATAGTTCAGAATAATGTATTTTATACTTGAAATTTATTAAGAGAGTCACTCTTAAGTGTACTCACCACACACACACACACACACACACACACACAAAAGGTTCACTTTGTGATATAATCAGTGTGTTAACTAACTTGATTGTGGTAATAATTTCAAAATGTATATGTATATAAAACCATTACAATGTACACCTTAAATATATATAATTTTATTAGTCTATTATATGTTTATTCTCCATTTTACCTGGGGAAAAAAGAGAAAGAGAGGCATCACAACAGAATGTGTGCAAAAGGACTTGAACACATACTTCAAGAAGTGGTTATCTAAATGGTTATTAAATGAGGAAAAAGGTGCTTGTCTTTTTGTGGTTGTTGTCGTAGGAGAAATGAAAGATGAAGCCAAAATGAAACACTACCGTATAAATACTAGAACTTCTAAAAAGAAAGAGACAAAAAAAAATATACGAAGTCTTGGAACGAATGCATACCCACTATACTCCCATATATTGCCAATGGGTGTTAAAATTTGAAAACTACTTTAAAAACTGTTTGCTAATATCTATAAAAGCTGAGCAAATGCATGCCTTATAACCAAGCAATTGAACTCTTAGGTATATAGCCCACAGAAATATGTGCATATGTTCAGTAAAAGAAACATACAGAATGTTCACAGCAGTTCTCTTCGTAATAGCCAGAAACTGGAAACAATCCAAATGTCCTTTAGCAGGTGAATGGATACCGCACAGTATTTTCACACAACTGAATATTATAAAACATGAAGATGAAATACGTTTTGCTAAAAATTCAAATATTCAATAACACAAAGAGCCAAATCAAGCACACATACTGAAACATCTCATTTAAGGAAGTTCAAAATCAGGCAAAAGTCATCAATGGTATTTAAGTCAGGATAGTGGCTAACATTTGGGAGGTATTGCCTAGGAAGGAGAATGAGAGAGACTTGTGCGGCACTAGTAATGTTCCATTTCTTGATCCAGGTACTGGATGTGCAATTCAACAAGCTGAAAACTTATAGTTTGTGCACGTTCCTATATATAATTTACTAAAAAATTCAAAGTCTAGACACATAATTGGTAAATATCTTCTTATTAAAATAAATTTAACAATCTGTAAGTTTGTAAAATAAAAAAAATTTTTCTCAGCAAACTCTTTTTTCTCACACTTTAATACTCCCACCTCAAAAGCAATCTTTTTTAATAGTATGGTGTGAAAGACACCAATATCTTCATAGACATACGTGTGCATAGAGATTTGTATTGGAGATATTTTTACATCAATACTCACAAATCTACTTTGTTCAGTTTAACATCTATGTAAATTTCTATAGTATGGTTACAATTACCCATTTTTCATTTATAGATACTGAATTTGTTTCCTAGTCTGCTCATTTACACAAGAGTCAAGTGTAGTTACATACATGTAGTTACGGGTACTTCTATAAAAGATTTTCTAGATTTGTAATAGATGAATATGTTTTACATATTGAAATGTGCTACCAAATTGTTCCCTGGATGTATAAAGCATACATTTTATGGTATTAATTTAGATAATATTTCATAATTCCTTTCACTATAGAAAATTATCACATTAATGAGTGACAAAAATTTAAATACTGTTTACCCTTATAGAATTAACCCATTTATGGAGACAAAAGTTACTTAATCTATGAAAACAAAATCAGCCTCATTCAAAGATATCAAAGAAGAAAGTTAGGGCCATAAACTTGTAATCTTTAATGCAGTAATATATGGGGTTGTTAGCAAGGGATTCCCAAAATAAAATACGGTATTCTTGAGCAATGAATTTAGAAAGAATGAAAGTGTAAGAGAAAGTTAATAAAAATTAGTGCAAAATGTTGATTTCCTCGAGTGTCATTCCACAACTGATGTATTCAACATTCTTCCGAGAATATAAGTTCTGGTGTTTCCTGAAGAGAGTAAGCCTGCCAGAGACCACAGTCCTTCCCAGAGACACTTTCCACTTACATAGAACCTGACCCAAAGAAGACAATCTACAGTTAAAAGTGTTTTGTAAAAAGGTTCTCTCAGAGAGGAATTATGGATATTAATGGATCTATTGCCTCTCAATTGGAGTTACCATCTAGACAAGAGAGTTAACCAACCAGTTGGCGTAATAGGAACAAACACCAAGATACATGGAGATGGATAAAAAAGAAAGTAACCAAGTCTCTATAATGATGGAGAATCAGAGATGGACCCAAAGGGCACTGGCTTCTGAAAAAAACATTACTCTTTTCCTGGTTGAGTCACCTGGGTTGCTGACAGATTCTTAATATAATAGAGGTCATAGATAAAGTTCTAAGCAACATTATGTTTGCCTGAAATGGTTGTTTTCTTTACTTCTTCTTGTATCTTTATATTAAATCCCACTTATTAAGGCTAGCTATAAAGTAATACAGAGGAGAGTTCAATAATATGTAAAGATTTCCTAGTTAAAGTATATGCTGTTGGTGATTAAATAGTTTCTGAAACAACTGAAAAGTAGTCACAGTGATGAGAAGGTTACTACTGGGAAAAATAATTGGAAAGTGATTTTAACCAAAAAATTGAACCCAGATAAGTTAAATTCCCTAATGAAGAAGGTGAACAATCTGTGTGACACCTGTAAAATAGAAAGTAATGTTAGTCTTTCTCTAATACTTCAGGAAACATATTTTGTTGTTGTTGCATAGACAAAAGATACCAGCCTGCGGATAACAGAGTTTCAAGGAAAAAACAGATATGATGGTTACTCACATCACAGATTGAAGGGGCAATAAACTGTCAATTAATGTCAAATAATACCAATCTATTTAATTGACATATTTTAACATATATTTTAATGGTGGAGTATTAGTTATATGCCAAAATTCTCACAATTCTTTTATAATGTTTATTTTTACATACACTTTTTTTTTAATTTTTTTTTCAACGTTTTTATTTTATTTTTGGGACAGAGAGAGACAGAGCATGAACGGGGGAGGGGCAGAGAGAGAGGGAAACACAGAATCGGAAACAGGCTCCAGGCTCTGAGCCATCAGCCCAGAGCCCGACGCGGGGCTCGAACTCACGGACCGCGAGATCGTGACCTGGCTGAAGTCGGACGCTTATCCGACTGCGCCACCCAGGCGCCCCATATTTTTACATACACTTTTGAAATAGATTGTTTTTCAAGACGTGCTATGCCATTTGTAATTGATATTGTATTAATTAGAAAGATAGATAGCTTCACGATACCGAGGTTTACTAAAAATCTTCCATATTAAAGTCTCTCAGTAGAATTTTTAAAAGTTTTCTTTAAATTGCACTTACACATTTCTTGTCATTGTGTCTTGTCATTTCATGACACATTTCTTTGTCTTTTTGAGACATTATACATGTCTTTGCTGTGAATAGAAACTTTTCTTCACTTATACATTTTATCTGATTTGGGACCTATATATGACTGCTTTTTAATTAGTCACCATATTTATTTCTCCTTCTGTCTGCCTTTGGTTAAAAGTACAAAAATCACTATCAACAAAATATTGCTTGCGTCTTTAAATTTTTTATATTTCTTGTTATCCTTTGTAGACTAATTGTGTTGATTCCTACTTTCAGAATAATTTTAAATAATGATGACTGCGGTGGGGCCTCTGTCATGGTCTTGACTTCAGATGGAAGATTTCAAGCTGACTCTTCTTATGGGACATTTTGTGTTATGTTATAAAGGCAACAATCTAGTCTACTTTTAAGATTTGCTAAATAATCACATATTGATCTTAAATTTTATCAAATGTCTTATCATCTACAGAAATTATCTTGTTCCTTTATCATATTGACATGTTAAATTATATGTTGATAGATGTTCTAATTTTGAACTACACTTATGTTCTTGGTAAAAATCCTGTTTATTCATGTTAGCATTCCTTGGAATCTATTCATACATGTCTTCTATAAGATTCTAGCTTATATATCTATAATTGAGACAAGCCTATTTTGTGTTGTTGTGATTGTTAGCTGTGGATGTCAATAGAATACTATGCTTATAAAAAAGTCTTTAGAGGGGCATCTGGGTGGCTCAGTCGGTTCAGCGTCCGACTTCAGCTCAGTTCATGATCTCGCAGTCCATGAGTTCAAGCCCCATGTGGGGCTCTGTGCTGACTGCTCAGAGCCTGGAGCCTGCTTCAGATTCTGTGTCTCCCTCTCTCTCTGACCCTCCCCCATTCAGGCTCTTTCTCTGTCTCAAAAATAAATAAATGTTAATAAAAAATTTTTTTAAAAAGTCTTTAGAGAATTCTTTCCTCCTTCATTCTCTGTATATTTAAATTTTTTCAATATGAGGTTCTATTTTTTAAAGTTTACATGATTAATATACAAAAAGTTTGAGTTCTAAGTTTTATTTACTTATTTTAAGAGAGACAGAGACTGCATGAGTGGGGGCGAGGGGAGGGGTAGAAAGAGGGAGGGAGAGAATCTCAAGCAGGCTCTGTACTGTCAGTGCCAGTGGGGCTCGAACCCACGAAACCATGAGATCATGACCTGAGCCTAAACTGAGAGTCGGACGTTTAACCGACTGAGCCACCCAGGCGCCCCAGTTCTACTGTACTTTTGTAGCAGGCTAGTTTAAAATTTATCCGTTTTTTTCTTGAGTAATAAATTTGCTCAGTTTTTTTTTTTAATTTCCTTTGAACCGAATTTAAAATTTATATTTTTTCAAAATGCATCATGTATTTCATAGAACTCTTTATATTTAGTTGGCTGAAGTTAAACAAAATGATCTCTTAAATCTAATGGTGATTAGTATATTTGTCAATAAATTATTAAATGACATCTGAATTTTTGATTATTATTTGTTTATTTAGTTTTTCTAAAATATATATTTATTTTTATGACAGAATGCACAATTCTCATTAGGTAACATCTAATAATTAGAAAGAGTCATTTCATTCAATGTCCTCATGTTATAAAGAACAAATCCAGAAATCCAGAAATACTGGATGTATAAGTGATTTATCAAGAATTATATAACTGCTTATGTATATCCTTCAACCTTTGTCTAGAATTTTCCTCTATGGAGCAAATACAAAAGGACCTGTTACAAGACATATATCTTAGAAACATGTATTGGATTCCTACTCTAGGACCCTTGTGGCTTTGGAGAAATTGCTTAACCTCTCTGTTCCTAATTTTTTCCACCTTTAAAACAAGGTAAATAATGTACCACCTGCCTTGTAGTGTTGTTGTTCCAGTGTTTGGTAAATAATCCATTTAAAAAATCCTTTTATTTTTGAATAAAAAAAAAAGATGGATCACAATCCTGTGAGTTTTAAAACTACTCTGTATTTCATATAACTTTATTTTTTTTTATGTTTAAACTTTACTGTCCTTGAGTTGACATTTATAGTAAAATCCACAACTGGATTTTAAAAAGTTCTAAGTAAGAGTTTTCACATCTAATGTAAAATACCAAGTATGCAACATACAAATATATATTACATTTATTTTACTTCGTGTATTTTAATCTACTACTTTATTATTGAAATCAGGCCTATCATTTGAGATTGTTTGTCAAGTATCCCTTATGAATATTCCGTTTTCTTTTCTCTTTCAAGTCTCTGTTTAAAAAAATAACTCTAGCCTTTTCCTGGTATTCTTTCCTTTGAACAAACGCTTTATCTCTGTTCCAGTCCAGTGTTCATTACCACATCAATAAGCCTGTTTGGTTTGCTTTCCATCTTAATATGACTGTTTATATATTTTTCTGTTGCTTTTGCTAACGATTCTGCTTTGCCAATTGTGCTGTTTGAAGTATACATGTCCTCCATCTGCTGTAACATTTTGTACCCATGTCCCAGCTGTACTAATTCTATTAATTGCATAGTATTTATTGAACTTTATTACCCAGAATTAATCTTATGTGTTAAAAGAAACCTGAATTACTTATGGACAAAATCGTTCTAGATTCAATATTTTGTTCTTAGAGTTCATTTATAAAATAAAACATTTGTGCTTTTAGTTTTCTTTGAATTGTGGCCCTTAAATGAATCTAATAAAATATTGGATCCATTCATCTTGGCACAAATGGGATTTTTTGTGTGTGAGAAAAATAAACTATCCTTTCACTTTCTTTGAGAGCAGTGCATTGGTGATGATCTTGAAGTGTATCGTATAGATTCTGGCAAAAGTATAGTCCAGAATCTATAGCTAAGAGCTTTACTTCACTATCTGCCTCTTAATAGATCTAATAGCATTAGACATATCATTAAACTTTCCTAAGCCTCCATTTTCTACTTTGTAAATTTTTAAATTGGCATTTTAAAACTCACGTAGAGTGGCTTAAATAATACTAACTTTAAATAGACTAGAATAGAGTAGCACGTATGCAACAAAATTATTGCACAGTGCCTGAAACTGTTTCTCCTTCCATAGAATAAAGTAAATAGACTAGAATGCACTGGGTCCCTTTCTCTTGTAATCCTCACTGGTTCTGCTGTATATTTCACATTTTATAATATGAATACAATTATATTTTTCCTATCTATGCACTGTGTCTCCTGTCTTCCCAACACTTTGTTTTTCCAGAGCTCCTTCTTTGTAGTTATTTACACCTTTCAGTCACAAGTCCTTAGAGCCTAATTAATACTAAGGATAAAACTTTGACTGAAACAGACAGAATCTATATTTCTGATAGTCATAAAAAGTTAAGTCATTTATTTATTTACTACAAACGATGATTCTCATTGAACACAGAGCTTCGGCATTTGAAGCCAAAACTGGGTTTGAATTCTGGATCTATTTACTATTTCAGCATCCTTGGACCAATCACTTAAACTGTCTGAAATGTTTTTACTATCTCTGTAAATAAATTAATACTTCTTTTTCTACCATCCAGATTCCTGAGAATCAACTACAATAATGCTCTGCATTTTGTACATTAAAAATGCCCAGAAACTATTAGTTATATTTATTTATATGGCATTATGAATTCCTTGTCAATTACCCTAAAAGCCAAGGAGCCTAGTCATGAAGACAGTCCCTCTCCTGTGAGGATGTTTGGAGAGAAAAATAACCTGGAATCCGTGGCCACATTGTATATATGCCAGGGTAGTCAGAGAATGAGGCAGGAAAATTGTCCCTTGGGCAGGAAGATAAGAAGTGAGGACCTACAGCTCCTGACCTCAAGTACCTTGTTTTTGCAGGCATCTAGCCAGGCTCTGGAGAGCTCCTACTCTAGAAGTAGGTAAATTAGCAGTTAGATTGTAAAGAGTGATTAGTGCTTAGTCTCTGATGCATTCAGCCAACTCAAGCTACTAAGACTTGTCTGGAAATTATTACAAGGCATTTTTTGGGAGCTACCAGTTCATCAAGTTAAAGATAACAAAAACTCACATAATTTATCTAAACAAACGTCTATAGATACCGGGTCTCAACATCTCTCCTTTCCTTTCCCTTACTCAATTCTTGCTAGAAGTACGGGAAGTAAACTCATCCAGAACAGAAACAAGCACAAGTCTAAGCCACAAGCATCACTGAAGCCTCAGGCATGCACAGTTGAACAAGATATTATTAACCTCGTGGAGCTGCAGCGTGCAGGTGTATGTCAGGTACCAACACAGGCCTGTAACAGTCTGGGGATTATATGCAAGTACAGAGGTTTACCTTGTCTAACTTAAGCAAGATCTTAAGAGATCTTAATTCATTGAAAGTGTAATCCAGGGCTCACAGAATTAACAATAGTCTAAAAACACACGGTTTAGAAAGTGAGCATGAAAAAAAAAACAGGCTGAAAACAGGAACCATAGCAAAGTCCACTTAAACTCTACTGGCTTCACAGAGAAAAGATGCCACAGTAATTATGGCATTTCAACATTGTCATGTTCTGTGCCAATCACTAAAGATTCAAATTTGCAGGAGATAGATTATAATAGATTGAACCTAAACCACCTAAGTGACCCCTGATGGGCCAGTAGGGGGATAGGGAAGCTATAATTCCTCCAGCTTTCAGACTGAGGGTGGCCACTGTCTCCTAACAGGACTGTACACAATTGAGGATTGCCTAGAAGAGAGACTTTTTTGCTAATAAAAGGATCTAAGAATGATAAATTCCATTTCACGGACCTAAATCATGGTCTCTCATGATCCAATTGAAGCATTCTTATTTCAGGCAAAGGTTCTTAAACATGTCCTTAAAATCATGACCATTAAATCAACAAAACCAATAGAGCCATGTTACAAAACACAGCTATGCAGGAGTATATTTTGCCAGTACCATGGACAGGGGAATCGACAACTACCCAAGCAACTACCAAAGATGGTGTTCAGTGTCTTCCATATTGCACATAATGGGCATTCATCTTTCACTCAGCTACAGGCAACAAAAGAGATTTAAGGCAGATCTTGGGTGACATGTTGCCTGTTTATAGATTCCTACCAGAAACCAAAATATCACTTGGTGGCGATCCACTTAAGAGCTGCTGACAGGCACTATTACCTATTTACCCAAAAGCAATTCACAGACCAACCCCTCTTCTTTGCTGCTAGATCTTACCTTTTCATTTAGAAACTAAAAGTGTCAAAGACTCATTTCCCCTGTCTCCCTCCTTCATCTAGGGGATGGACAAATGATTCAATAGATGCCACTAAAATTTCACAGTAAGTGATCTGGGTAGAATCTTGATTAAAAAAGAGGTATCCAAGGGGAAAAAATCTTCTTTCTTTTTTGATATTATAATCTGAGGCTGTGGTACACAGATTTGTTATGAACATTCAAGTACCTTAAGAAGATAGAGAAATTAATTTTAGAGAAGCTAACTCAGAAAGCCTTGAAATCACTTCTCTCTGGAATGATTGACATGTGAGAAAATCTGTCCAGTTTTAAGCCTTTGTAGATGAGTTTTACGTTACTTGCAACCAAAAGCATACTGACCGATAAGTAATTTGAGAATGGGAAGTAGGTTGTCACATTTAAGAGATCCTAAGAGAAGAACTGGCAGAGTAGAGGATACAGAACTGAGAACTTAGCTATCATAGGCTGGAAAGTTGGCAGTCATCATGAAGTAGTAAGCATGTGATGAAACAGTTTCCTGATATACCATGGAATATTAACTAGCCCTGAATCTTTAATGTTATGGGAAATGACAAGACAATTCAGAATATCAGTATTTGTCGTTTATTACTTGTGGCATTTTGTGAGGTCCTATAGAAAAGATAAACCTAGTCTAAAGTCAGCTGGTCTGGGAGAAAGCAAAGAGGGAAATATGGCCCTTTAATAGTGGTGGTTCCCATCTCTTTCCTTATCTTCCACCATTCTAGTGAATCTGAGCCTATTTAAAGGATTGAGATTTAGGCCAGTTTCACTTTGGCAATAGTGTCCCACCTATTTTCCACCTTACAACTGGCCCCACTGGTATTCACAGCAATGATACCTTTCAAACTCTTGCTTATAGTAGAGAAACCATTCATGTGTGCCTTTTAGGGCTTTCTCGAAGTATCTACATACTTTTTTCACTGAGAAAAAACACTGAATTTATTTTACAAGTGCACCCTGGGTTTAATACAAATTAATCTATACACTGAGACCGCAGACTATATATCACATTTATAAAAATGTATGAGTTTAACAAAGAATTCAAACATAGGTACCAATAAAGAATAGAAGTTCAAGTAATAGTGTGCCTCATGACAAACATATGCTATATGAGATGATATACATTTACATCAAAAAATCAGGGGTGATTATTTACTACTTAAAGAATTTATCACTTACAATAGAGGTTGTACAACTTCCAAATGACTTTTAAATTTTGATGTGATTTCTAGAAATTTGATTTGCATGTAATTCATAACATATATATGGTGTCAAAATAAGCTACTTTATTCTTTATTGTGTGTTATTCTTTAAGACAATAATCACTTAAACCAGAGATTGGAAAACTATGACCTTCAGAATAAATGCTTGTTTTGTAAATAAAGTTTACTGGCACACAGCCATGCCCATTTGTTTCAAACTGTCTAGGGCTACTCTGGGAGTACAATGGCAGAGTTGAGTGGCTGAGACAGCATTTCTTACAGGCCCCAAATAGTTACTATTTTAAAGGGACAAGACTTTAAGAAAAACTGTATGCCAATATGCCAACTCCTGCTCTATTTTTTAAAGGAAATTGATACCTCTATTAAGATGTGAAAGTGGGTTTCTCTAGGGATCAACTAAAATCTGGACTATAAGTTTTGTTGATTCCAATCTAAAGACGAAAAACACAAAACTTAAATTGTGATTTCAAAGGAACTGTAACAACTAGAGCTTTTAGCTTCATCTCCTCCCTAAGTGTAGTCTCCCTTCTTTCCTTATTCTAAATGATTACAGCAATACATGTGGACATACCTGTGGCAGAATCAAGCCAGGTGCACACCAAGGCTAGTGTGGACAAGACAAGATTTCTCAGCCTCACCTACAGTTGGTTTAGGGCCATATGATTGGGTTCTGTCACTGGAGTAAACAGAACTGATCTATGCCCTGCCAGACCTATTCATAAAACGTCCCATGTAATCCTCTTGTCTCTCTCCCACTTACATGGCTGAAAGTTCAGGATGCTGAGATGACCCAGACACTAATGGAAGGATCCTCAAGTCACTCCCATTCACATGGGAGATAGAGAAGTCCCCTGTGAATGGGAGATGGCTGAAAGCTCAGGATGCTGACATGGCCCAGACACCCGAGGGTCTCTCAGGTCACTATAGGAGAGTCACCCAAAAGATCCTCACAATCTACCTTGGACTGTGGTGAAGGAAAAATGGATATTTTCACAGTAGGGAGCAAATAAAATGTGAAGTTATTTGTTGAAGCAACCGATATACATTATCTTGACTACTATAACACTACACAAAGGTTTTAATTATTTTTATAATCCTCTTTTTAAATTCGTAAATTAAATTGGTTATTCTCTTTCCATTTTCTGGTACCAATTCACTTCCAAGATGTTTGTGAATGTCTAAACACATGTGATCTAATTTCCATTTTTCTGTTTCCCACTTTTGCTGAACTTGATCTGATTACCATTTTGCCATTAGAAGATTTTCTCTTTTCTTTCTACCATGATAAAGTTATGAAAAACAACCTGTTTTCCATAATTATTTGAGAATACCGCTCACACAACCTTTACCAAATGTTTTTAGAGGATGAATTCTATTATCATGAAACAAACACATACATTTTAAGCATTAGGCAAACCTCTGAAAAGTCTTTTAGTCTCTCCTACTTCCAGGAATTTCTCCCTGACATATATTTCCCTCACCCATTTCCACCTGTTCCCTCATTTCCTCTTCTTTCTCTTTTATTCTCTGTTCCCCCAAGGAACTCCTTTTAACATTTTCTGCCAATGTGTTTTCTTATCCTAGTTTTAGTTCATTCAAGATCATACTCATACTCAAGTGCATCCATTAGGATGTGCTCATTAAAAAAAAAGTTATTCACTTGACAACACTTCTGTAAATACCACTTAAAATAACATCTTTTTCTTCTCACCCCGAGGACATCTCTCATCTTCAGAGCCCCACCTCCACCCCTCTTCTACCCATCCCCCATGATCTGAAGAGAGTCTCCAAGGATATACTGATCTACATTTTTAAGAACATATTTTAGTACATAGGCCAGAAACATATGGTTAGTAAAATATGTGAGGTTTCCAGGTTTCCACATGTGAGAGATCCAGGCCTTGGGATCTCTGGTTACCATGTGATCCTTCAATGAGGCACTCATACAAAGACGCTGCTGTTCTTTCCAGCACATCTTACAGGTTCTACAGGCAGTTCAGTACCAGCTAATTCTTAAACCCAAGCTTATAAAGATCAAACTCTGCCATTGAATTTCTTATGTAATGTTTGAATTCAGACCCCTGAATTACTAAAAGGGAAACACAGACCACGTGTCTTGATCAATGGTAGTAAACATCTCAGATTACTTCTGTATTACACAAACACTGTGAGCTATTTCTATTAGAAACAACAAGAAAAAAAAAACGTTCAGAAAAGAGACAATACAATGAAATTGGCAGAATAGTGATTTTTGCAGTCAAGGCTTACAAAACAAAAAGAAAGCTAAACTGAAATAAACCCAAGCCTTAGAACTATTTGTTAGAGTGCAGTGGGCGAAGGCGTGTGTAAAAAGTCCTGACAGAGCCATATTATAGTTCTCTATCGGATTCTTATGCAGGCTGGCATAAAGCTACCATTAATTGCTTGAGGGCTATATAACCCTTTTTTATTGAGTTTATTGAAAAGAGTTTTTGAGAAATGTCTATCCAACTCTGGTGAGCTGAGTAGGTTAAATAAAGCTTAAACAAAGCTTTTTCCATCTCAAGCATCCAAGTTACTCGGCATTTTCAGAATCACAGTGAGACCCCAGAGACAAGAGTCGACAAAACCAGGCCATAAAATCAGGAAGGCATTGAATGTTTGGATTCAGGACTAGACACGGGGAAAATGAAAAGAATGCCTTTAAAATGTGCACTCTCTGCAACAAAGCAAAACCAATTTACGAACATTTTTTTGAGACTGCAGAGGAGGGACATTGTGTTTTCAGAAAGTAAAACAAACCTAAAGTATTTGCAAATCCTTTATGTGTCCATGTTTTCTAGGGCTCCCCATACATATTTCTAACAAGTTGTTTACCTAAGTCTTAAATAATTTCGGGGTTCCTCGTTAATCATGTGGCCACATAAAAACATTGCTGGGACCCTTTCCAAAGCCTTGCTAATTAAGTATCTTTGTCAGTGAGAGACCCAGAAACTCCATCTTACTAACTTTGTACCAAATCTCCTTCTCTATTTCTTAAAGTTTCATTTTATTGACCAAGAATTCTCCTATCAAAAAGTGTGCAAAAAGTTAAATATTAAGTTTGAAGTAAGCATAAGTTTTTGTTCCATTTTTAGAAATTAATAATAAATATTTGATGCTGTCATTTCCAAATTCATCTTATATTTGGGTCAATATTAAACTTACACATACATCATATTATATTCACTCTAAATATAACATTATGCATATCACTTCCTGAAACGATTGATTCGAATATTTTTATTCCAGATTTCCCTTTTTGTCCAGCTCTAACCCTCTATTTTCTTCCAATTTTGAAGTATAATATTATATATTATTCTAACTTACATCTCTATTTTTAAGATTATAATTTTCTGATCTGTATTAACAAGTTGATACTTTGTCAATTTCATAGGTAATAAATGTTATGTTTCAAAAGCAATCTTGGTAGCCACACGGACACCAAGTTATTCGTTATTTTTGAAATGTATCATGCTAAATTTTATAATAATTAGTAGTTTTTCTTTCTTTTCTCATTCTCCCTTCTCAATTCATGGACTTGCAAATATGGGTTAGCTCCTCATCAATATGTAAAGTGAGTCTGAAACACTGATTTATACAAATATATTTTCCTTAACATGAGTCAAAAACAGTAAATGCACAATATCATGTACCCACATAATCAATACTTTTAAAAGCATTTTATTAAAAAAATATCTTAATTCTTAAAATTTTTAAAAATCAAGTCTTTAAAATTCTACTCTAAGATTAGGTAGATTTTCTCCTATATTTTCTTTTAGGTTTTTGTTGTTGTTATTGTTGTTGTTGTTGTTATTTCATTTACCTTTGAATCAAATTGATACTTTAGTTAAAAGTCAATCAAACAGGGGCACCTGGCTGTCTCAGTCAGTAGAGCATGCAACTCTTACTCTCAGGTTGTGAGTTCAAGCCCAATGTTAAGCATGGAGGCTACTTAAAAAAAAAAAATCATTCAAACATTCCCATGTGGATCTATTTCTGGCTATATAGTCTTTTCCTTTCATCCTGAGTCATCTTAGGTAAGTTTGTGGTTTTAGGAATTTGTACATTTTATCTAGTTATCTAATTTATTGGTGTATAAGTGTTTATAGTGTTCTCTTACAATCTTTTTATTTCTGTAAGGTTATTGTAATGTCCCCACTTTCATATCTAATTTTATTTATTGGTGATTTCTCTATTTTCTTAGTCCATCTAAACATTTTTCAATTTTGTTGGTCTTTCTAAAGAATCAACTATTGGTTTCATTGATTCTACTGTTTTTCTAGTCTCTATTTTAGTTACCTCCACTCTAACCTAATTTTTTTTTTAATTTTCTTCCTTCTGCTAGCTTTGGATTAGGTCACTTATTTTTCTCTCTCCTCAAGGTATAAAATTAGGTTACTGATTTAATTTTTTTAATGTAGGAATTTACAGTTTTCATTTTTTTTCTGAGCACTGCCTAAGTTTATTCTTACAGTTTATTGAGCTTCTTGGATGTGGAGATTCATGTCTTTCATCACTTTAGGGGGGGTCTGTTTGGTCATTATTTCTTCAACTATCCTGTCTGCTCCTTTTTTGCTTCATCTCCTTTTGGTACTCCCATAATGTATATGTTCTGTTCACTTTTCTTCGTCCCTCTTTCTTTCTGCCCCTGACTCAATAACTTCAACTATCCTATTTACAAGTTCATTGACTCTTCTACCTGCTCAAATTTGCTGCTGGATGCCTCAAATAAATTTTTCATTTCAGATATTGTACTTTTCAGCTCCAGAATGTTTCATGTTTATAATTTCTATCTCTTGACTGATATTCTAATTTTATTTACCCATCATTTTCCTGATTTCTTATAGTTCTTTACTCATGAATTCCTTTAGCTATTGTAGCTATTCCTTGAGTTTTTAGCTATTTGAGTTGTTTTCAAGTTTTCACCTCCGAAGTATGATCTTCTTTATTTTCTGTCCATTTACTTTGTTCCTTAGAATGAGGAATATTTCCTGTTTCTTTCTACATCTTGTGATTTATGTTTATTGAAAACTGGGCTTTAAAAAATTAAAATATATTAACTCTGAAATCAGATTCTCTGGCTTCCCCAGGTTCTGCTGCCTTTTCAGGTATTGAAGACAATAGTAGTCTACCTGTCCAGTGACCTCAAACTATTCCCACAAAGACTTCACTCCTTGCCATGTACAGCCACCAACATCTCTGATTCCCAGCTTGTATTCAACTAGTGTTTTGATACAGATATCCTTGAATGTTAGGAGCCAACAATAAAAAAGGAGCCAGCCTTTTCATATTGGCTCTGTTTGGTCACTCCTTCCATACTTAGCACTCCTTCCATACTTAGCAATCAGCCCAAAGTGAAAGCTTGGGGTATTCTCAAATATTCTCTGAGTCTTGACCAGGGCATATGCATGGCTTTGTAAATGCCCCAATACAGATGCTGCTTTTGAGTGTTCTAATTTCCCCAAGAAACATCTTAGTTTAAGCTCAATCAAGTCTCAGGTGCTCTATTGTTTGTTTTGACTATTACCTTTTCCTAACGCTTATGAAAACTGTTATGTAAGCTTGCAGTGTTTTTGAGTAATGCCCACCACTAGAGTTCCCAGTTAGGTGACAGAGAGACAAGATAAGTGCTTTACATCATTCCTTCAGGCAGCCCCCAGACACGTTTGAAGAGATGTACAAAATAATTTGCAAATAGCTCTGCTCTGCTCCCTCTGAAATAAGTGGGTTCCCCCCTGGAAATGCAGGCTGTTGTTTTAAAACAAAGACCTCCACAGCCATGGTGAAGGGTGGACAAGGGCAAGTAAAAACACCACAAAACTTTCCAATCTCCTTAAATTTACCTTTTTCTTGATTCAGCAGTTGCTTGGCTTGTGTAAACATCTTGACTGCTTTCCAAAGTTCTGACAAATTTGCTTTGGACAGTTTCTGTTTGTTTTTTCAATGTTTCCATGGGAGGAGGAGAGCTAGTAGCTGGCTTCCACAGTTTTACTGTCACTTCCTTTATGCCCATTCTTGAAGTGACTGAAGTCTTGTGTTGAGAAGGATTGTAAGGCTAAGTCAAGTCAAGTGGGAGAAAATGTCAAGATTGAGTAGTTATGTCTGTTATAGCATATTAAAAAGAACATAACAGCAAACAGTCCACATAGTTACCAACTCCCGACAAGCCCAAATAATACTACATGATTTGGTCAACTACAGTCTAGAATAGGGCCATGATTACTGAATTATCACTCTCATACTGATTGGAAATATTCAAAACTATACCTGTGCATATACATTTTCATGAGGGAGCATGCTACTGACACAAAGATACCCATCTCTCCAAGGAGAGGATGCTCTTAACAGTGTGATATGGTGAATCAAGAGGAAAACTTAGTATCAGATATACTTAGGTTCAAATTATGGATTTACTCTTTATTAGTGTGAATTTAAGCAATTGGTTGAACTCTTGGCTTAAGCAAGCTTATTTCTAAAATGTTTCATTGAATTTGTTCTTAATTTTTTTCAACAGTTTGTTGAAAACAGCAAGCAAGATATCTGTGAACATGCTTCAATCTACTAATATTGATGATTACTATTATGACAGCTAGAGTAACACCAGCCCCAGGCATAGGCTATTGAGAAGGTAAATAACAGGAGGTAGTGAAGTTGCTCATAATGAGGACAACAGTGCTCATCTATTTTGATTTACTCAAGAGGATCTCAGTTCATAGCCATTAACCCAACATACAAATACTGTCCTCTTTCAATGTTAAAGTGTTCTGATTTGGATAAATTAGAAGGTTGTCCCAAGAATGATGTTATGGATATCATACCATAGTATATTGAGCTCCTAGAAAGGATTCCAACAATAATTTCCTAATGGTTTACCAGAGAAGAAAAGATCAATACTTCTGTACTAGTGATTTCATTGGAAATATATTCCCTCTTCTTTATCTTGCCTTCCCTCTCTCATTTTCTTCTATGAGTTGCTTCCCACAACCACCATTCTTTTTTTTTCTTCCCTAGCAAGAGAAACTCAATTTTCAGTTGGGCATATTGTTGCCTAGAATAAAAGACAACAATTCCTAAATCTCTTGGAGTTTTGCCAACCAGATTACTATGTTCTGCACAATGGTATATAAGTGTTGGGTAGAATAACTAGTAAAGTTATTAAGCAAGATGATTCAAGTCAGAGGAACAAAAAAAAAGGTGGAGGGTTGCTTCCCACTTTGTCAGATACATTCAATAATTTGCCTCTTGTGGTTTGTCATGTAGACATGATGGTCAGAACTGGAGCAGACTCCTTGAGCCTTCAAGTGAATTTAGAGACAAGTACCATTCACTGGAATGGTGCACAACAGAGACACAGACCAGGCTTCCGGAAAGTACTGGATGGAGTCTTACCCACCTGTCCTGGACTACTTAGAATATCAAAGAGAGAAATAAATTCATGTGATGCTTAAGCAATTACTTTCTGGGTCTCCGTTACTCTCAGTCTATCACGATCCTAATTTACACAGAATTTGTTACATGGGCATGAAACATTGAAATACTGGAACCTGAAATATGCCCCTATTAAAGAACAAAATTCAACTGAGTGAATTTGAAAGATCTTTTGGGCTTTATGTAGCAATTCATGAAGGAGTAGCATCCAATCTAGCAATAGAAAGCAACTATGAAGAACCGTAGCTGGCAAGAGACTTCATAGGCAAAAGAAAACAGAACAGGGAAGTTCTCCTGGGCATTTGCTGATTGGTTAAAGCAGGGTTATCTACTTTCCTTGTATGGAGCAAAGGGGTTCCAGGAGCAGAGTCAAGTACCTTAGGCTGAGGAGGCAAGTACTGATTTGTTGATCTAGGTCTTCTCTGGGAGAGTTAAGCATAGAAGCTTCATTAAGTTTTGGTTTACTGACATGGGGCTGAGCATGAGTGTCTCCATTTGGGGCCCGATCTGGTTATTCTAACACCTCTGATAGTATAGGCTGGGAAACTGGCAACACTTATAATTCAATGCTAAAACATTTGGTCAAACTGCTGCCTGCCTTTCCTTGGAAAGCAGACAAAAGGCTGTCTGGAAAGCAGACTAAATGGCCTTAAGGGAAAGTGTGGGAAAATTAGAATGTTGTCTGTGCTGGCTGCTTTTTGCTGCTTTCAACAAAGTTCCAGGATTGATGAACTCAGACTCGATCCAGCTTATCTGCAGGCAGAGATGTTAAGGCGCTGTCTCTCTGTGTGGCCTACAATCTAAATGCATTAAATTCGGAGCCTTTCAGGATTTAAAAAGAAAAAAAAAATAACTGCTCTATGTTCCAAACTAAAGCACTTACAAGTCTACTCTGAAGAAGCAGTTTTACCAGGAGATAAATCACTGGCCCCAAAGCATTTAAAAAGGCCTTCCATTAATAGTTCTCAGTCAGACAATGGGAGGCCAGCTAGCAGCAAAGATCAGATTAAGTATGTTGTCTTCCCACCCAAGTCTATTCTTTTAAGTGGTCTCAAGGTAGAATCAGGCTTAAAAACTACCAGATCTGGAAGCCAAAAGAAGCTATAAACCTTGATGGCAACTGTCTGTTACTGTTAAAACTTTAATACCTGAACCTGTATTGGAAGGAAATGGGCTTTAGAATTTTTGTAGTCTCCATGAAGAGATACCTTCCACTGCCTAGATCAGAAGAAGCCCAAGGTTATGATGGGGAAGGAATAACCCCTTCAGAAGGTGGGGTCTGGAACAAGGGACCAGAGAGTACAATGGCAGAAGAGTTTCTCCAAAAGGTAGAATTTGAAGAAATAGATAATATACCACAGAATGTATTCTACCACCAGGCTAAGGGACTTCACTATTTGTAAGTATCAGGATTCTAACATTTTCATGAGCTAATAGGCCAGTATTTTCTACTTTACGTTTGTTCTAAATAGAATTTTTATGTCATTCTTGCCGATCCTTCTCTTTTGGGTCTGTAAGAGGAAGATAAGCTGTTTTTTTAGTTTAGTAAGTCATCAAACAACAAAGAGCTGCTAGATCTGATAAAGAATCAACAATCATCTAGAAACTGCACATTGAGCTAGATGCATGAATGGACAAGCTTCCTTGAAACCATCTGTGGCCATATGACTAAATTCCAGGTAACAAATTATAAATGAAAGGGCTTAGTACTTAAGTAAATTTCTTCAAAAATATGGAGCACTTTCTCCTTTTCTTATTCCATCCTTAATAACTGGGATGCAGATGTGATGGCTAAAGCTCCAGCAGATACCTTAGATAAGTGAGAACCATAACTAACAATGGCCAAGCAAAAAGGTAGCCCACAACAAGTGGTTGCTGTAACAGCTCTGGTTATATCAGATTTATTTTATTTGAAAAAAAAATCAGCTTCTCTTCTGTTAAGTCACCATTAGTTAGTGGTTAGTGTTTGTTTTGTATGTTTACTGTGATCAACTTAATCCAATGAATTATTCTCTTACATGTATGAAAGTGAGACTGGATGTGAGGATAATTTTTATTGAATTTTTCCCCCTGAGATTAAAACAATGAGGTGAGCTTTAGTTTGGAGCATAGAGCAGTTATTTTTTTTTTTCTTTTTAAATCTTGAAAGGCTCCGAATTTATATATACCCTAAGAAGCTACATTCGAAGCAGTTTCAGTGCAATGGCCTAATTCAAAGTGATTGTCTTGATCATTTCTACATGTTCTTACTGTTCTAAAGGTATTTATTTTACCCAATGGCAAATATATTGTTATTAGTGTACATGTTCAAAAATTTTGTACTTGCTTTTTAGACTTCAAATATTTTAAGTGGATACTTAACCACATTGCCCTCATGCAAAACACAGTTGCCTATGTCTATTCTTTTCTTAGACTCTCAGAAACTTCCACATATGGTATTTCTACAAAGTTTTTTATTGCTATTTATTATGACAAATCATTCGTAATGGTTATTATAGGACCTCTACTTTGGATATTCAGTCTATCAAGGACATCATGAAGCTGTTGCCAATCTTGGAGCCTATAAAGAGGCCCAAGAAAGCAACACGGTACACTTAGGTCCTCCGTGGAGATAGCTGCTGTACCTAGATTGGCCATAACTGCTCATATTTACTCCCAGTTTGTGATGTCAAGAGAAAAAAGAGCTTCAACTCTGAGGGACCAAATCTAAAAGGGATCTTCTCAGATATGCACCCCTTAGATCTGGCATCTGGGTGTTTGGATGCACTGGCCAGCCAGGAAATAAAAATTGTCTACAGGTCCTAAATTCTGAAGTCATACCCTGGACCATGTGAGAGATGACCAGATGCTCCCACTCCCCATGGTCAAAATCACTTCACATATCATCAGAAGCCCTTAGAAACCAGCTGTATGTCTTTGGTGGAGGAGAATGAGACACCCAGCCCCTGAAGGATTGAAGTTATATATGTTTGAGGCAAACACTATGATCTCACCCAAAGGTCCATAAGAAAAAAAATTTTTCCTGAGATAATCACATTATGATGACAGTAGGAACAAAGCTCTCCCATCTATGGGAGCTCATGAGGTGAAAAATTCTATGATGACCTCCACTGCACTGGTGTCCGTGACAAGGGATTGTAGAAGTTGAGTCCCAGTGGGACATTCCCATAGGATGTGCCACACAATTAGATGAGGTTGTGGAGAAACATGTGTGTATCATTGTAAAATGGCTCTCACAGGAGCACTGCACAGAATATACCAACATTACACAGAAAAGCACTGGATCCTGCTTAAATTTGACATCCATCCCCTCTATGACTGGACTACCCCATGTGTATTACTCCAGGCTGATGATGTCTATATCTGAGAAAGAAGAGTCAATTTTTGTCACTGTCAACTGTGAAACTGAGAAAGGTGATTTGCTGATGAACCAAGGCTGTGACCCACATGAATAAAATCAGATTGGTACACAGCTTTGTTTTGTGTTTGGTGGGATAAAGAAGGGGAAATCTATAATGATCACATTATGATTATAGTTGACTAATAAGACCTATATTTTATTAAAGAAAAAAAAAGCCTCCGTAAAAAGAGCTGCCTCACCCAAAGTTAAAAATCTCTTCCCTGGGGCGCCTGGGTGGCGCAGTCGGTTAAGCGTCCGACTTCAGCCAGGTCACGATCTCGCGGTCCGGGAGTTCGAGCCCCGCGTCGGGCTCTGGGCTGATGGCTCAGAGCCTGGAGCCTGTTTCCGATTCTGTGTCTCCTTCTCTCTCTGCCCCTCCCCCGTTCATGCTCTGTCTCTCTCTGTCCCAAAAATAAATAAACGTTGAAAAAAAAAATTAAAAAAAAAAAAATCTCTTCCCTAAGGCCATCCTCATCGAGTGATTAATTAAAGTTGTGGTACAAAGGCTTGGTCCGCTTCCTTAAATTTGGAATAATTCTAAAGGGCCATCACACCTCTCATTCCCTATGTGTGTTGTGCTGAGAGAGCCTGCATACATCACAGTTTAGCTTCTCCTACTGCCCAGTCCTGCTTTCCTTCCTCCTTCGTGTGCTTTTCATCCCAAGAACATTTCCCAATAAACTTCCTGAATGTGAATCTCTGGCTCTGAGTCTATCTTCGTGAAAATACTAAATTAGATATTACTTATGTATTCAGATTAATGTAATTACATATCTTTGTCAAATTTATGACTACAGTATATACTTCCTGTATTAGGGAATGGGATTAGAATTTATCACTTTAGCATTATGGAAATTTTAGTCATTGACATAAACCCTCAAGACTAGTACATAGAAAAGAACCAGAGAAGATCAAACTATCAGATTTATATTGTTGTATAACAAAGCACCCTACATTTATTGATTTTAAAGTGCAATCATTTTATTTATCATGATTCTATGGCTGGGCAGCCTTTCTGCAAACTCTTGTCATTATATTGAGTTGACAGGTCAGGTAGGATCTGAGCTCCAGGTAGGATGGCTGGACTTCTTTCTCCGCATAGCCTTGAGAAGGCTATATTGGTCTTTACATGGTGATCTCAGGAAAACATTCCAACAAGGTAACCCCCATGCAAAAGTGCTTATCAAAATAGATTTGGTTCACTTTTGCTGATGTCTCATTTGTCAGAGCAACTAACATGGCCAAGGTCAGATTCAATGTGGAATGGGATTGCACAAGGGCATAGGTTCAGTGAGGTATGGTTGCTTATTCTCTCTCTCTCTCTCTCTCTCTCTCTCTCTGTCTCCGCCTGCCCGCCACCGTGTGTGTGTGTGTGTGTGTGTGTGTGTGTGTACATGTTAACCTTTATACAGTGCTTATTATATGGCTTTGCTGGTTTTAAGTTACACAGACACATTCATTCACACACTCATTTGGTAGCCAAATATAATCTTAAGAAGTTGAAACTATTATCCCTGTTTTACTGATGAAGAAATTGAGGTATGTACAAGTAAGCAGCTTGCTTAAGGGCATAGAGCTAAGAAGAGGAGAAAATGGGATTTGAATCCTGGTGGTTTCACTCTAAAGATCATGTTCTCATCTATATGGCAATTTTCTACCTCTGTTCCACATCTTTATTTTTTCTCCACCGGGGATTGGGTGGGATGGGTAGTAGTGTACTGGTCAGTTGGAAGACGGAAGTAATTTTAGAGATTATCAAGCACTTTGCTTTATAGATAATTTCGGGGCCTAGAAATAGGAGACAACTTTCCTCAAAGCATGCAACTATTAAAACTAAAGTCCTTTACATTATGTGGCATAACCTTTCCATCTATGTCAGCATATTGTAAAAGGTTTGGAATATTCAATTTTTAAAACTACACTTGAGCCTGCATGGACTCAGCCTCTGCCAAATCATGAAAGGTAAAGATGGATTCCTTTCACCAAATTAAAGAGCAACAGGACTAGAGGATGCCCAATGTAGCATAAAAGATAAAAGGGATTTATGCTTTGTACTTTACACAGTTGGTAGTAAACATATGCAAGTCATTACCCCAGAAGGTTATATAGTCTGAAAATATAAATAGGTTCAGGAAAGGCTTAGATAAATTCATGAACTGCGTTTATAATGGGTTACCAAAAGGAAGTTAGGGATCACAGACTCCCCGAGGTTCGGCTGTGGAGGGCAACTAGCATGTTTTCCTGAAAAACATCAAAGAAACTATGCCGGATCCCTAGAGTTGATGTGACTCAGTATGACAGTTATATTCCCATATTCTTTCTATATGATCCCCGGTCCATGTAATGGTATTTATTTAAAGACATGGCTAGTCTTCATTCATTTATTGTACAAACATTTCAGAAAAATCACTCCTTTCCTCCTCCATCAACAAACGAACAATGCAATTTCTTTCACAGATGCTTTATAATATCATGGATATTTATTTTCTCTTCTGTTTTCTGACTTCTTTCCACTATCCCATTTTTTATATCAAACTCTTTGCTCTCTTTCCTCTTTCAGCTCTCTTAAAATTGTTTCCTTTACCTCGCTTTCATCTTTATTATTTTCCTCTTTCCAACCCTTTCATCTCTTTCTAGCCATTTACCTTCAACCCTCTCTTTAAACTTTATGCTACAGGAGATATATGTCAGTAATCTGTTTTTGACTAACCCTCATCCTTTATTATTATGAAATAAGAACACGATCCAGTCAAATCCCAAAGTGAATAAAACAACCTTAGAAAAATTGTAAATATTATAATAAAATAAATACAGGAGAACAACAGCAAGCACATAGGCCAATCCCCCACTAATACAAGCAATTTCTATTGTGATACCATGAAAAATGCTCCAAAACAGTAGATCTAAAGTGGTCGTTACATTAAATGATGTTTGACGTAAATCCCTGTAGAAAATGTTGGTTTTGTTTATTAAGAAAGAGACATTTGCATGATGAAATTTATCTAATAGTGTCTCTGCTACCAAATATGTAAATCAGTGAGAGACACTGGTTTTGCCTCAAAATTGCGGCTCTAGAGACAGTTTATTTTCTTTTCAAAATACGTTAGTAATTTGAAGTGCCTATTAGACTAAAGTTACTTATTATGACTTTTAAAACAAAATCTATAATAATTTCTGAGATATTTAATTTCTCAAAAGTATACTAAAGGTCCATTTTCTATCTATATTACTTTGTATCCTTTATATATGTGTGATACATCCAAAAATATTATGCAAAGAAAAGCAAATATTTGAAAAATTTGAGTCTGATTCAAAGTAGTCCAAACATACTTTACCATTTTGTTGAATTAAAATTCTAGTAATAAGCTATTAAGTTTATTTTATCAGTAATTTTCTATTGCTACAATAAATGTTGTAATATATACTGGTGACACATACAAAAATCTTCTACATCTTGGTTTAAGTATGGTAATGATTGCTTTTTATGCATACATACTTTCATTTTTCTGGTACATATTTGCTATTTTAATAGGTATTACCATTATTTAATTATTCTGCAAACATTTAGTGCCTTATGTATTCTAAACTGCCCTTTCCTTCAATGGCTACATCACCTGGATATTCAATTCCAGTATCACAGCCACTGATGTCAACATTCTGTTTTACTAGTTCCATCAATTTCCTATAACTCCTCTTCAATCCTATCATAGAGGACATTCGGATTTTCCCTACCTTATTGTTCCATGCTTTGTCAAATTCAAAAAGAAAACACTCTCTTGCAACTGAGACACCGGCATGATACCTAAACTCTGTTAAATTAGAAGCATGATGTAGAAACGGTACCGCCTGGAATCTATTCTATTGAGTATGCTGGCAGAGGAATCGAGCTTCCACAGCAAAATGACAGTCCTAAGGAGCAGGGCACAGTGCCCAGCGTCGGCAATGCTGTCTGCGGGGTCTGTGACAAAAAAAAAAAAAAAAAACATGCAGTAGGGTTTCTGCTGAAGCCATTCTTCAATATAATTTATGTCTTTCTGATAGGGCAGCCTTCAAGTCTGATCTTCTGGCTCTGAAAGAGTTCGGTGAATTTTCTAATAAACTTTATTATATTATTTCCTTCTTATACTAGCTAAAATGGATTTTACTCCTTCAAGGTAAGGATTTTATCTAATAAACTGATCAATAACTTGAGTCCTTTAAGGATGGTATGAGTATTTTCTGGATATTTTTTCTCTTCAAAGACTATAGTCTATCAACTATTCATCTCAACTGCATCCTTATTCTACTTTTATACTCACTGTGTAAATCCAAACCATGAATCAATCTAAGCATCTGACTTCTCCACTCCAAAACCTGGGTTGATGAACATGGCCAAAAAAACTCACTCAATCATTTGGAAGTGTTTATATTTACAAAGAAAAAAATAGCTGAAATATCCAAGTTATGTGGTGTGTGGACAAAGCTAGTTGTCACAGATGTAGGTAGGTAGATATAGATGGATGGATAGCTAGATAACAGATAAGCTTTTTTTTAACACCCACTCCTGCCTCTGTGGGAGGATACGATAGAGGCTGGAAAGTACATTTCTCAGACTTGAATGCCCCTGGCATCCAGATGTGGTTGAAATTTCACTGATCAAATACATTTGTTCAAATTGTTCTTAGGGAAGAGAGAATGTGAGAGAAACAACTTTCCTTTGCTGGTGCATATTGTTTAGAAGATTTCCTAATGTGATGGTTTCCTGACTTAGAGGCGGCGGGAGCTTTCCCAATCACACTGAAGCAGTGATATTGCAAGAAATTGGAGCTATTTGTGGAGCCCATTCTTCTAGTCTCTCAAAAAATTCCAGGTTATAAAGTATTTATCTCTTCAATAGATACAGTGGTTTCTATAGTGTGGAACTGAACCCTACCCAATATCGTGTATTTGTGCAAAGTACAGTGTTCTGGAACCCTACGCATCTATTCATGTTTTCTTGGGGACTGGTGACAAAGATAATAATCCAGTCGGAGAAGTTCCACTCTTTATTTATTCTGATAATCCATTAGATTATTTTTTAAACAAACTGTCCTATTTTTAAAGGAAATAATAAAGTATAAAAATCACTGGCATTCTTGCGGTTAATTTTATGCAATTTGAATAATTATCTTAATTACCACATCAAGTCCCACTAAAGTGGCAGTAAAATTATTATTTAAAAAGCATAAATGTGCAAACTCAGAAAAGAACGGAGGAGACACAATCAAATAGTTAAGAGACTTCAATATTCTGGAAAATTGAGAGTGGGAAAGTACATGAATGAATGGCAACTGATTCTAACGAAGATAAGAACGCTGGTGCATAAGGAACAAGTTGCACCATGATTTACACTGCAGAATCCTGAGAGGCCCAGATGTTGCAGATAGCAGGTGTCTGTGAAAGTAGAGTGTAGGGACTGAATCAAACACAGGGAGGTGGGTCACAAATCTGAACAAACCTCCACCAGGTGTTCTCCCTTACTTAGAATAGCAAGATGACTACCTGGAAAAATTAATCCTGGGGAAAAAAATCCTGGGAAAAATTAATCAACGAAGCTCAGGTTATAGGAAAACCTGGCAGAGTCGAACCCAGGAGTGAGGTATGATATTGAAAACAAAGGTGCTGAGGGAAAGTATACTCTTCAAATAGTGAGATCTCTGCTTCCTATTCCCACTCCATCTCCAGAAAGCTAGATGCTGCATGCTAGACATATTATGCCAAGCAGGCAGGAGTCTAAGAATTCCACTTGGTGAAGTTGCCTGGTCCAGAGGAAGAGACTGACAGATTTCCCAGTGAAATGCTCCACCTTTTGCTCTTCTGATGAAGCCCACCAATCAGCAATCTCACTCATACTTGATCTAGTACTCATCTGTTTAGTTCTGTACTTGCTTATGAATCATCAGCCAAAGCTCATTGGACATTTGAAGAAAATCTCTAACATGAAAGATGATGACCAAAATAAACAAGAAACAAACTAATTAAGGACATAATGCAAGAAGAATAAAATCTTTACCAACTACTGATTTTTGAGAAAGATAAGAGATGTAAGTGTAGCATGTGTTCAAGGAGAGACTCTTGGTAATTAGAGAATATAATCATAGTAAACCTTGAAAAATTCTATTGAAGTTTTAACAGAAAATTTGTGGGAATTTCCCCCAAGATGATAAAAATAATTTAAAAAAAGAAAGTAAAAAGATAGGAGAAAGAGCTGAAAAATTGTTATCAGTGCACTGTTGTCAACAAAATGCAAAAAAAATGCAAAATGCAAAAAAAAAATTTCTAAAGCATAAGATTTCTAATTTGGAAAGCCTCACTAGTCAGACAAAATAATGCATGTTAAGACATAGGATTGAAAAACATTACAGCAATGACAACAACAAAAGTTGAATCTAAAAGCTTCCATGATTAAGGAGTGGGTAGGTGGGATAAAAACAAACAAAACACTATAAATTTTCAGTAATCAAATCGCATTAAACTCATTAATGACAATATGGCACTAAAAGATAATGAAAAATGCCATTGATACATCTACACAGAATTGTCTCTAATAGAAGCATTATCATTCAAATATGAGGTTAAAAATTATTTTCAAACCAGTGTGTTCTTAAAACAAGACTTCAAAATTCTAGTACACTCTTTTCAAGAAGCTTGGCAATGTATTTCTCTAAAACAAAAGGGAAACAAAGAAAGAGGAAACAAAGCCTCCAATCAAGACAGGCATTAGGATTTCCTGGTGAAAGAGATACCTGGACAGACAGCTGACAAGCTCTAGCCAGCACACCTGGACAGCAACAGATGCCGAGAAGAACATCATATAGGGACAGACACACAAGAAAATAATAAATACCTTATGTGTTTTATCACATATAAAGGACTTTTTCAGTTATTTTGTATAACGTAGGGATAAATTATTCATGTTCCAGAATACCATCAAATTAGAAGATGAGGCACTTGTTAACTCCAGAAAACAAAATTCGGTGTATGGAAGTTCATTTATTAGTTGTGTATTCCATGACTCACGTGCAAACAATACTAGACAGTCATGAAAAGTAAGCACTGAATATTGATTTACCTCATTTTTAAAACATAATTGTACAATGCAGATGTGCAAGGGGTGGCATGTGAGTAGGTAGGGGAAGATAAGAGACCTAAATCATCATCTGCTATGTTAGCAATTGGATAACCTTAAATTGAAAAAAATATATAAAATAGCATTACAAATTCATTATTTGGAAATGTGGAGCTTAATATCTGAAAAAGCAAGTAGAAATGTTAAAAGTGATTTTCTTGGGGAGATGGAAACGGGGGAAGTGTGGGATGGTAGATTGCTGTTTTACTGCCTGCCTTTTGATATGTGTGTGTGTGTGTGTGTGTGTGTGTGTGTGTGTGTGTATCTATGTGGATATTTGTAAGTGTATAGATAGATAGATAGATAGATAGATAGATATGTATATTTACATATATACATATAACATATTATTACATATATACACATATATTTAATAAATATACAAGTAAATATATAGATAATAAAAAATATAGACAGTAAAAGACCATAAAAACATATTTAGGTAGATACTGTTATCCCCATTTTGCATAGGAGAGACTTGGAGAAGTCAAAACCTTAGCTAAATATTTGGCAAAGCCTGGATATATACTCAAGCTTTCCTAAGTCTAGGGCCATTTACCCCTCCCACATTACACATACTCCTTCAAAATAATGAGTATCTCTTTCCCGATTTCCAGTTATAGGCTTGGAGTCCAAGTTGAAAGCATATTTGCTTAGTGTTTTCTCAGCAACCTGAGCTAAGTCACACACACACACACACACACACACACACACACACCCTCAGTTCTGTTCCTTGCGGAATATCCCACAAGGGGCTAAGAGAAGTGAGGAAAATTGGAGCCACACAGTGAAGGGAAGCTTTGTGGAGTGTTAGGCCTGTCTAGACGAGGCATGAGAGAGAAAATGGAAATATTTCACTTATATTGCTTTTAATTTCTAACTACTAAAGTGTCCAAATATGCTCATAAATGTGATTAATCCTGACTTAAATGTTTACACAATATCTACCCTGATGTTTAAGTAGAACAAATATCATTGCACGGGTTTTTTGTTTGTTTTTATGCTAGAGGGAGGAAAATGTGTTAAAATAATTTCTCCACTATAACCCAAGGAAAATTCTCACTGAAAAATGTGATAGAGACAAATTAACATACTAATATCATTAACATATTAATATCAGAATGCAATTAATGTAATAATAAACAGCATGTATTAATGCAAATAGAACCATTTACAATTGTACTGTCAAATGCGTGTCTTCCTTCAAACAAGGAGATTCTGAAACTCAGACATCTATTTTTTAAAGCTAGCTTGTTTGTAACACACAAAAAAACATATATGTACTATTTTCCAACATATCATTAGTAAAAAGGAATTATCTGCAAAACTTGTATGCTCGTGTCTGTGGCCATGAGTAATAAAAGGAGTGGGAAGGCGCATATAAACCAGAGAAACACATATCTCCATAATATTGTTTCTTGATCAGAACACACATGAAAATGCTCATGACTGAATGATCTGATGGGCTTTTTTTCTTACCACATTTTTCATTTGCCCAGGCTAAAAAAAGAAAATGAAATCTTTAGAAGTAAAGCTTCCACAGTTCCCAAAGTTATGTGATTCTCTTTGGTTCCTGCTTTAGTCCCCAACTGCAAAGAACCCATCTTTTATTCACTTGTATGATTCTTCTCTGTAGTTCCTAACATCCTTTTAATGCATTTTCTCAGGGACCACAAGAATGACATTCCTCTTCGAATCTTTGTCATTGTTCTTTAAAGTCCCAGCTTTTGCCATAGCCTTTTGTAGAAAGAAGATTCCCTATCCCACAGCTACATTCCTTCGGTTCTGCTCATTATCACTTAGAGGCGGCCTCAGCTCCTCAGTATATTCATCTTTCTTTGGTCCAGATCAATAGATCATTTTAAATCAGTGCACTGAGGACTGAAAGACCACCTTTTATTGCAGGCTGGTAGTTCAGACGTAAGAGAGTGAATGATTTCTTGGGGTTTGTGGTCCATAATTATATTAACCTTGGTCCCACACCAAGCTATTTGAAACTTCTCACACCTCATTACCAGTCAATGCGTCCTTCTCTGTATAAGAATTGCATTGTTTGACTTTGAAAGACATGTTGTTAAAATCCCTTTACAGGTTGGTGATGTTTCTTTAGAAGAGTGGAACAAATTTCATGGTCAAAGTCAAAATTTTAGCACCCTTTTTATCACAAGGATATCTAACCCTGTGAATCCCGGAACAGTCTATATTGTTGCAAGAGAGTTGGAGAAAAAGAAAGAAGCAAATTGTTTTAACCATTACCATATTAATAATATGCTTTACACTTTAGCAAGTAACTCTATTATATATTTGTGTTCAGTGTTTTCTAAATTAAATGTATCACCGCAAATTATAGAAAACAAACTAGTAATTATGATTGATTGATCTACTTTTAAATTATTTTGCAATCAATGACCTTAATCCTTCCTTGAGTTTAAAAAGAGAAATCATTTGGGGGAGTGGAAAGAACTTTTACTAATGTGAATGAAATGGTTCCTTCTGGGATATTTCCTTGAGACTGTACTGGACATCTTTGAAACAGATTGAGCAGTTATGAATCCAGCCTAACTAATTAAAGTCTCATTAAATAAACAAACAACAACAAACCATAGAAACCACATTATCTGTATTTTACTAAGCCTTATGAGGTAACCATCTTGTCTGTCACTTAAAAATAATATCGACGAGAGATTACATATTTGATTGCCATTGAATGATGAAACATACTAAAGCCAAAAGTTCCTCTGTTTGCTCTAAGAGGGAAGCTGGAAGACAAAGGGGGAACTATATAAAGTCCCAACTGTTCCTTTTTATGAGAAAACGGTCAGACAAAGACTGGATGAGCAAAAGGGCAATTGTTTGTAGTGAGTATCACCCAGGGAATTCCTTTAAAACGTAGTGCATTCGCTCAGCATGAAAGACGGTGTTTGCTGTTTTACTAGATGGGGTTAATGATTTATCCTGGGGAGATGGGTGGAAAATGAAATCAATGTTGGGGTCAGAATTAGAACTCATATAGTTTGAAAACTTCTAGGTCATGAACTTTCTTGAAAATATAAAAGGTATATACATACTTATACAAAGTTGGGGGAAAAGGACAAAAGTCTAATTAAACAAATTAATCATCTCCTAACTCAACATTTCACTAATTATCCCAATCATCTCCAGGTATCCAGTCTTCACAAATTATAACAAAAATCTTAATTGTTAGAACAAAAGTTTTCTGACACATAAATACCATATAACAAAGTAAAGTGCCTCTGAAATCATCACTAAAATGGGTATTCTAATTCATAAAATTTTCTAATTAACCCAAGCAACATATGCGCTTTAATTTTCATATTAGAAATCACTGTAAAGTGTATCTGGCCAATTTCATTCCCAAGTAACCATAGTATATTGACACACGGATCTAGGCATCTTGTGGGATCCTGCGGATACCATACTGAACATAATTTTTCAAACTAGAGACCTACAAATTTAAACATATATGTCTTTTAGTATATATTTGAGGCCATATATATATGGACATGTTTACTTCTGATAATATCACCATCAATGATTTAATACCAGACAATATTGTAAATTTCCCAGTTCAATTCTGGATTAAATTTTCAGAATCTTTTCCTTCACAGATATTTTATGATGATCAGAATATATATATGAAATTGTCCTTTTGAAGCAATTCTCATCCCTTTCTATATTTAAACATTTTAATAAGCACTCTATCATGGTTTGTTTGGTACAACTGAGATGTCTACATGAGCACAAACATCTGCCTCCTGGGTCTTTAACTTATCTCTCCAGCTTATAGTATTATCGACGAGGAATAACTTTTTTTAAAAGCATTTCTAATGCCTATTGTAGAATTTTCTAGCATCCATAATATTATACGTCTAACTTGTGTTGGTGTCAAATGATGTTCGAACTTGTTAAGATTTTTGAAATAGAATGACTTGTATGATAATAATCTTTTCATTGTCTCTTATACAGTGGCATAAAGCATAGTTGTTTGCTATCTCAATGGTAAAGTAGCCTAGTATATAAATAGAACACTGTTAAACACTTTTTGAAATAAACAGAAACTTTGGGTGAAGCGTCCTAGGACCCTTGTTTATCACAGTGATTTGTAGAATTGTTCTTCATAGGCTTATAGAATTTAGAAAACAAAAGAACAACTACAGTTACATATTGACTCACAGCAGCTGATAGATGATGCAGTACAATATTGTTTCTGAAGTATTATCTATTATTTAGTGGTTCTCACTAGTCAGATTGTTGAATTTAGCAAATAATTAATTGCAAGGACTTTCTGGGCGTACTCTGCCCTCTATGTGCCTTTCCAGTACTGAGAAGTATTACCATTTTCAGTGGCCCTTCCCCCTACATTTTCAGATGCAGCAGAGGGCTGTGGGAAGAGCACTGAACTAGGGAGTCAAGATACTTTAGTCCAGTCCCATCCTCTACCTACTAAAAACGAGCAAGTCTCCCAGCACCCTGAGGATTGGCACCCCCCTAGAGAAACAAGAATATTAAACTACATGAATTCTAAGGTACTTTCCCTTTATTTTCAGAGGGAAAATTTTCACATTAAATATATTTGTATGTAATTTAACAAATGTTCTGGGGCGCCTGGGTGGCTCAGTCACTAGAGTGTCCGACTTCGGCTCAGCTCATGATCTCGCAGTCCGTGAGTTCAAGAGCCACGTCGGGCTCTGTGCTGACAGCTCAGAACCTAGAGCCTGCTTTGAATTCTGTGTGTATCTCTCTCTCTGCCCATCCCCCCTCTGCTGTCTCTCTCTCTCTGTCAAAAATAAATAAACATTAAATAATTAAACAAATATTTAGTTTTGTAAACTGTCACTGTCTCACTTTTCATCATCTCCTCTTTTACCCTGAAGAAATAATTCATTTTTGTTATGTATGATAGTCTTTATTCATAATCTCAGATGTGTAAGAAATGCAGTTTTTTACTGTTAATATTTCATTTTGACCCCAAATTCCCATTTCTTTTGCTTTAAAGGAAAACTTCATTTTCATGACTCAAAGTCTTTCTGTTTGTGCATTCTGAAGCCTTAGGCAATACCAATTCTTGAGGGGGAGGTGTCAGCTATAGGCTCAACGAAATTACCACCCAGTACCTTTGTCCTTTGTCCCCACTTCCTCTGCAGTTCCTGTGAGTTTCTGCAGATTTCATGTCTACCTGGGAGATGAAAACTTTTTATGAGCCTCTCTATGATTGTCTCTGCCTAGGAGATCATGCTCCCATTCCACTGGAGCAGGGGAGGGAGGGGGATAGAGGGGGGGGGCAGTTTGCTGCATCTCTAGTGCTTCTTAACAGGCACTGGGTCTCTGAAGCTAAAAGAACCAAAGGAATCTGTCTTTCTCCCATCCCTCAGGCCCAGGAATATCATTTCCAGTCTGAGAAACCTAACTAGCTCTTTCATTGCATACCAAGAAACTGTCCTGCCAGAAAGTCCCATCTCTCCTTAAATCCCTTCATATATACTTCAAGTTCTACAGAAGAAGGATGTTTGACTAACTTTAGAATCTAAGTAAAGCACGTATGTTTAAAATTTAAAGAGAAGCCTTAAAAGAAAAGAACTATAACTTTAAACCAGTGGAGTAGAAAAAATAAATTTAAAAACCTCAACATTGAGTCCAAATAAGGCAAGGGAAAGAAAAAAGAAGCAAGAAAATGTAGGGCATGTAGAAAACACAAATAAAACACCAGACATAAATACAAATACATTGGCAATCATAATAAGTACAAAATACTGCACATCAATAATTAAAGTTAGATATTATCAGACTGGATCTCCAAAATTGCATTCAGCAACAAACTATTTACTAAAGACAATACCAGACTTTAAGACACAGAAAGGCTGAAAGTAAAAGCTTGGGAAATAGATGTGGGAATAAATTTACCAGTAGGTAGCTATTTTAGCTCTTTGCACCTGAGACATAGTAGACTTAGACATATACATTACTGCGGTAATAAAGGAGTCATTGTATAATTAATGATTTCTAATTTGTAAGGAATCACAATAATTAAAATTTATATGGGCCTAATAATATGAAATTAAAATAAGTAAAGCAAAAAATTTAACTCAGAAGAAATTAAAACTCTAGAATTGTGGTACAGTATTTTCATACAACTTTTTCAGGACCGGATAATCATGTAAAAATCAGTTTTACAAGGTCCGGATATAAAATTAGCAAGATTGACATGTTACAGAAACTATGATCTCTGCATATAGTAGTAACAAGAAAATTCACATTCTTTCCCAGCACATATGAATTATTTACAAAAAATTTAAAGACCATGAACAAGGTCAGAAAGTTTATACCAACAAACATCAAAGAATAAGTCTATGTGTGACTCCAGTAACATTGAGTTATATATCAAAAATTGCATCTATTGGAAATTTTAAGCATTCTAAATAAATCATGGTTTAAGAAATGAAAATGATAATCATCAAACGTTTAAAAGAGAATGATTTTGAGACTACTTCAAATAAAATTAATCTTGTAGAGCTTAGCTAAAGTAGTACCTAGAGGAAAATTTATAGCATCAAATTCATGTTTCAGAAAGAATAGAGACAAAATTCATAGAGTAACTGGTTCAAGAAGTTAGAAAATGTCCAACATAGCAATCCCTTTGGAAAAAGGATACTGGAAAAAGGAAAGAAAGAATGGAGAAGACCATCAAACCAAAAGCTGGCTCTCTGGAAAAAAAGACCTTTTATAAGATTGGCCACAAAATAAACAATAAAACAATATGAGAAATATTTTTTTAAAGAGTCAACCACTCGGGGTCCTTAATTTTAACTGCTATGCACAGCTGTTTGAAAAAAAGGATGGGGAGGGGTTAGGGTGGGGGTTTTGTATCTCACCCTCCTTACTGTCTAATGCCCTTTATGTGGTTCTCATGGATAGCTCTCCTCCAAGCAGTAACTTCAAGCCAAGATCTTTGCACCTTTCATAACATTAACCAAAATCATAGACTTTCAGATTCAGGAAGCAGAATAAACCCCAAGTAAGATACATAAAATAAATTTTTATCCATATATATTGAAGTGAAATTTCAATCTTTTGGTTCCACCTCCCTTTAGGGCTCCCTTAGAGCCCTTCACTGTATTTATTTTATTTGTCTGAAAACAAAGAGAATGATCATAATGGTATGGTGGGATATTTTAGAGCTAGATCTGGAAATTGTGGATATTATGTTCCTCACCTCCATTAGCCAAAATATATTATGTGTACTCAATCTACCAGCAAGAAGCCTGGAAAGAGGGCTGGTAACCATTAGGTAGTCTCTACCACAGTAGATAACATTACATGTAATAGAGAGAGGTTACATATCGTTTGGAATATTATGAACCATTCACACTCAAACATTTGTAATCTTAAGAAGAAACGGGCACTTGTCTAGAAATATATACAGCATACAAACTGATGCTAGAAAAAAGAATGGCTAAAGAGTCAAGCCCAGATCTATCCATTGAAAAATTGAATCAGAAGTTAAAATTCTACCCGTATACAAGTATCGGCAGAGATTAATTTATGGATGATTTTTTGTAAAATAGAACACAGAAAAAGCACAGAAAAATTTAAAGGATAAACATGAAAACTTGCAAGTAATGTTAAGGGATTAGTATGACATTGATACCAACATTAACAAGGGAGAGTATAGAAAATAAAAATAATAAAACTCAAAATATAGGTATAAATATGTAAATAAATACTAATTCCATTACTCCAACAACGTAATTTTTTAAAATTGACAAATGCAAAAGTGGTTGGCCTCAAAAATATAATAGTAAGTAATTATAAATATAATTTTATCAACTTTATCAAAGTAATGATTAAAGAAAATGATTTCTGTAATTACCAAAAGAGTAAAAGCCATATAAAATTGTATATATGTATGTATGTGTGTAAATATATATAAATATATATGCATATAATATACATATTTAATTTATATATATAATTTATATATATATTTAAACATTGATATATATATCTATTTATACACTGTTAATGCTAAAATCTTAGGGTTATTTTCTTTAAAATTGAGGTGAATGTCTACCTCATCATTTTTTAGTCAACTGTATTTGAAGCCCTAGGCAATGACACAAAGCAAGAAAAATATGACATGTAAAGACATATAAGAATATAGGGAAAAACAAAATAATGGAAAATATTGCAATACATAGCACATATATATGCTAATTATATATGCATATCTATGTATGTATGGTTTCTATGTGGCAAAGTGAGTTTGTAACTCTAGGGAAATGATGTACTATTCAATACATTGTACATCATTTATTGGCAACTCATATATAGAAAAAAATGTTGATACTCCTGTAAGAAACCATGTACAAATATAACTTCCTGCTAGAATGAATAAATAAAACATAGAAAAAGCTTAACAAGAAAAATGCCTTTTATAGAATATCCACAAAAAGTGATTTTGCAAATAGCATATGTAAGATTAAATAAGATATTTTAACAATACCTAGCAAAGTTGAAAATGCACATAAATTCCATTTTGAATTCTATATTCTAGAGAACACTCACACATGTACAAGGAGACTTGACAAGAGAGTTGATTGAAGCATTTTTTTGGCAAAACTATCAAACAATTTAAAACGTCATTCAATGAGAGGATGAATTGTTATTTAATCATTGGAATATTAATACAACACACTAGTTCTACAAAAATCAGTATGATGACTCTCTAATACATTTTGTTAAATAAGAAAAATCAAGTTTCACATGATATAGCAAGATACAATTATAGAAATTAAAAATATAAAAATTAATATGTGCTATATAGGGTAGGTGATTTTATAGTAATAATTTAGCATGTTAAAAGGAACAATGCTCATGTATTCAAGATATTTATTTTATGTTAGGAGTGGATGATGCCGAATAAAACGGAAAGGATCACTTTAAGGGCATCTCTAATACAGGTTTACCCTGCTATCCAAATGTTCACTTCACACCACTTCACTTTTACTAAAGACCCATACCACTATCTGTTTTCACTAACAAAAAGAAATCCAAAGAGGATTTTTTGCTTTTAGGAAATGGCAATTGCTTCTTCCCTCATATCATTTCAGTTTATGAAAGTTTTCATAGGCATATTCTGATTCTGGATAGCAGGGGGAACCCGTATTTTTTTTCTTAGAAATCTAAATTTTGAAACAAAGATGATAAAATGTTAATCTATCTGCTGGGCACATAAGGTGCCTCTGTGTTTGACATATGCGTTTGACATATTACATAATTAAAATATTTTAAAAGGTTTTTGTTTCCAAGTGTTTACAAGAAGAATGTTAAACCAGCTTTTCAAAGAGTTTTCAAGAATTATTAGACCATGAGAGTTATATTTGGTTCCTCAAATGTTCGTTGACCCAAATTAAATTACAAATGCCATTGCTTCAGCCTTCCATTCAACCATACTCTTTTAGTGTTCTAGTAATCAGCAGGTTAAAAGAAGACAAGCTCCTTCCTGCAACAAGTTTTCTCAGAGTTCCAACAAAATGCAACTTGTTATAAAACCCAAGCTGACAGGAAATGTGAACAAAGAACACTAAATTTATTTTAGGCACTGAGCATATGGGTCAATGCTTATTTGCATGACTGTCAACAAAACAATTCTCCTTTGTTGCTACTTATAACTTTCATGTATTCACTGCCTTTGAATCAAATTGAATCTACCCTTAGTCAATCACCTTTCTTCTTTATCATTATCAATTAATATTTTTAAGCCCTCTGAACTGTTTCACTTTGTATTGAATTTTCTGATAATGAGATACCAAATTGAGTCCTCAGTATGTTTTTAAAACTTGATATAGATCTCATTTGTCGATGTCTTCAAGAGCAGTCTGAGACTTGCTACTCTGCCTGGCTTCCTCAAGACTAATTCAAAGTGTGTCTATGCTTAATTCACTCGATAGCTGATATGAGGGCAAGAGCTTCCATCCTGGATTGATTTAATATCCATCGTTAGGTTTACTTCATCAGCTCTAAGGATACTTTTACCCTACTACGCAAACAGTGAGGGGGAGGAAGGGATTTGGAGGCTGAACATTAGAACATTTGGGGGGGATTTCATGGCAATTAAGATTTATAGGTAATTTTATAACTATTTCTGCGTGCAATTCCAAATGCCTAATGGATGATTTTCTCCTTTATTTCCTCTTCTGCATCCCATCAAGGACTACTGCTTACCATCAAGCTTATATTCTGCTCAGTATGTCCCCATCTTCTATTTCGGCTGAAGACATTGTAGCATTTTCAGAGACCTCATCCTGAACACAAGTTCTCAATGCTGTTTCTGGCTCTATTTTTGCACACGTATATTTAGCCAAATGCCAAGGTATATAAAAACATTCTACCATCTAAAGTGAAGTTATATTTGATCTTGGACTGAATATAGAAAGTGCCTGGCACGTAGTAAGTACTCAGTTAAGGTCAGTTGTTGCTGAGAACATCATAAGGTTACCGACTTCTCCACAAGAGACAATTTCCAATTTTACTGTAAAGTAAATTCACATATAAATTGCTTATTGTGAGTTTCATTTTAGAAATATTTTAAAACGTATTTACTGCCTATAATGAATGATTCAAGAAATAAAAATAATAATTTTCAGAAGTCTGATTTAATGTTTTTGTGCTACACCATGCCCTAAGCTCATTCATCTTAGATCTCCATAAAGATAAACATTCTTGTGGCCAAAAGAATATCCCTTCAGTCTCACTTGAGAAGGCTTTCTATAGAATGGTGAAGAGAATTAGGAAAACCCTCAAATATGGTCTCAAGGTGTCTGGAAGGCCACTTAAGGCTCACTACCAAGAACAAAAGCTAAGGGCTTCCATTATTGTATCTCCAATGGTGGGCAAACCATTGACTACGAGTAACCTGCAATATCTCTTGGGCTTTGTATCACTTCTATTTTAAAATATATGTGACCTATTTTTCTATTGGAATAGCAGTTAAAAACTTTAAAGTAGAAGAGGTATATATATGTTTATAGGGAGGTAAGGACAGGTTTGTTGAGAAAGTTTTGTGGCCAGTCTTGCAGACAGGAAACTTCAGTGAAACGTGAATGGCTTCCAAGGAGAGAAAAACAGTGTCAAAGGAAGTGAAAAAATTAACTGAGGAGTCAATTGGCAACTGAATTGAGACTGCACCAACATGATATGTTTATATTAGTTGAAAAATTCCCAATGGGCAGAGGGTGTCTATCAATTTGGGTCCATGTATAGCCCCACATTTCCAAAAATTCTTTGGTGTTTTCCCATATTTATGCATATGTATGGATGTATGTATGTGTTTATGTGTGTATGTATATATGTGTGTGTGTGTGTGTGTGTGTGTGTGTGTAATTTGAAAAGATAAAAGTAACATTACTCTCTACATGCTATAATTTTTATTTTGACTTTATTTTGTTTGTCCTTAAAAACAATTTAATGTCTGCATTAATAGTGTACATAGTTTAATTTATTAAAATTATTTACTATCAATTTATTATATAGTATTTAAGTTGGGGTTCCCTGATAAAATGCACAACACCTAGTTAAATTTGACTTTCAGGTAAACAAGGCATTACATTTTTAGTATAAGTATATACCAAATATTACATGGGACATACTTATGAGAAAACTATGAAAATATATTCTGTATGGGCCTCAAAACTGGTCTTAAATCTTTGTAAATTATATGTATAAAAATTATATACATTATGGTTTAATTCTCAACTTACTGATTACTGCCAAAATGTAAGTAAAGTGGAGGCAGGAATTTCTGTCTGTTTTGTCCAGTGCTATAGTCCAGCCTCCAGCATAAAGGAGGCATTCATGAATATTTATACAAATGAAATGATGGAGATTGAAATTTTTTGTAGGAGTTTAAAGCCCACTGTATTGTTTTCTATAAATTATTTTTAATTTTTTTTAATGTTTATTTTTTTAGAAAGAGAGACAAAATGTGAGCGAGGGAGGTACATAGAGAGAGGAAGACACAGAATCTGAAGCAGGCTCCAGGCTCTGAGCTGTCAGCACAGAGAGCAACATGGGGCTCGAACTCATGAGAGCAACATGGGGCTCGAACTCATGGACCACGAGATCATGACCTGAGCTGAAGTCAGATGCTCAACCGACTCAGCCACCCAGTCGCCCCTATAAATTATTTTAAATGCCTTAAACACATGCTTCCTTCAAGAAAAAAAAATGAAACAATTCAGTATTTATTCAGAAGCAGGGAATCAAAAAAAAAAAAAAATGACTATAGTCCCAAACACTTGAGTGTTTGACAATGCATTCTTAGGGAAGCAATCATTAATGAATAATTACAAAAGAAGGCAGCACTTAAGTATCTCATAGAATCATGAGAAACATGATGTACAAATTTAGAAAAAAGTATCTAATTCTGGTTGGAGGGCATGATAGGTACCAGAAACATTGGATTTCCAACAGGTCCTACAACAATGACAAATGCAATAGGTTCACGAGTTGAAGAATTTTTCAGCAGGCTGAAGAAAGGCATGAAATCTAGACAGTGCAAGGATTATTCACAGAATGGAGTGAGATCCCACTTCCCTGAGATAAGAGGTCGAAGACAGAGGTAGTGGTAGATGAGGTTGGAAGAAAGGGTGGAACCTGACAAAAAAACATTACATTCTAATTAACCAATTACAAGTGTGAAGATAATTACTTGTCAGAAGAAAACATTGGCAGAAGGAATGAAATTCTATCTGTATTCATAAGGTGTTGCCAACGATAGGTAAAACAGTCACTCTAACCATTGGAATAAGAGTAAATATTCTTAGTTATAAATTCATAGAAAAAGAAGAGTGGCAAATATAAGCTTTCATTAAGGAGGAGTGTCTGCCATTTTAGTGCCTTATTTTTGAGTCATCTCCTAAATTCACACAGAAGTGATATCCTCACCATGATGCCTCAGTTGCTTGTGTTTTAGGGTAAGCTACTTGGGAAATGTTTCCCTCAGCAACAGAAGCTTAGGAAAAGTATATGGATTGATGTATTTAATTTGCATTCCACTTGTAACACAATATGGCCTTCTGTATTTTTTTTTTTGTTTTGTTTTTAAAGCACTGACAGTGTGGGTCATAATATTACTTTGTGGTATAAAGGCTATTGATAGAGTATGGCAGATTTAACTCAGAATACCGCAGCTTTTGTTAAACCATGCTTCATACTTCACCTCGTTTTGATATACAGGATGGAAATAAAATTATATGTCAGCATTAGAGTTTTGCATTAAATTGTAGATTTTTTTTTGCCCCCCTCATATCTTCCTGCAAAGGGGACAGATTTGTAGAGGACAGCATTTTTCTCATTTGTGACATATCTGCACAAATACAATATATAATTTTCGGCAAGAATATTGTTCCATGTGAGGAAAAAAAATAATGCCCTGGGTTATTATTTCAACTCGCAAGTCTGGATGCTGTACTTTGATATTATTTATTTGAAGTTTATGTAGCATATATTACTTGAAATTTGAAAGCTGCTTTATTAATTCTAACAGTCAGAGCATTCTAAGCTAAGAAAAGCTGTCCTTCCACTTAGTTGAATGCTCAAGCACAAAATTATTAAAAAACATCATGTGCACAAAATGCAGCAGTAAGCTGATTTGTGTGCACAAGAGGGCTGTTTGTCCTCAAAAGTACATTCTTAAATAAGAAGGGAGTTGGAAAGAAAAGGCAAACAGCACCTTGAAGTAAAAGAACAGGAGCAGATGTCCTTTAGCTGTGTGTTTTATTGATTTATAAACACTCAGTCGGGCTCCCTCATCTCTGCAGAGTAATTTAGATATGGGAAAATATCTGTGAAATATATTGATTGTGTTATTGATTGAAAAGCCAATTGCTGTTGCACTCCTGTTTTACCATTTAAGTCCTGACACATTTTGACATATGAGCCAGCTGTGACTACTGCCTCGATTCTGCAATAAGATAATGTGAAAGCTGTCATAACCACTTCTCTGTCAGCCTTGAGGATTTACAGCAGGTTGGTGCTGCTATTTAGTTTCCTCTTTAACTACCTGAATAATGAGAATTTGTTAAGGCTTTTACTCTAGTGTGTCCATGTTTGTTTGCATTGGGTGTGTCTAGGGCTGTACACAAACGCTTACTAGTTTTTGTTTCACATAGTGGACTGGTACTTGATGAATTAAAAAGAAATACATACGGAACCATTTTCACAGTATCTTCATACTGAATCTATGCACATGAAAACGATGTTATCTGTGCAAATAATTTTCTCTTTCTGTGGGAAAATTTGATTTCAGAACATGTTGCGGTAATTTTCACTTGTCGGGTTGGTTTCTACTCAGCAGCAAAGAGAAGGAATGGGGTGGGGGGATCCACTCCTTTCTATTTCCAGATTTGTTATTTATTTATTAATTGTATGAAAAGCAAAGACAATTTACACAAAAATTACTCAGTATCTTTGATTTGAAAAGAAAAGTAAGTTAGCTTCTAAACCCACCCATTAAAACTCATAAAAATTCATGTATCTCCACAAAGCACACTTTTAAAACATCTGAATATTAGGACAGACCTCATTAAATGATTAACACTCTAAATACTGTTTCCTGCTTCTGGTCACATAATCATAATGCACAAGAAAAACTCCTCTAAATCACCCTTTTGATGCATATAGTCAATATGGACCTTTTCCAAATAAGGCTGTTTAAATGTATACTATACATTATTAAAGCTGGTGTCCATAATATTCCCCTTATATTCTGATGCATCTTCTCGTTGTCACACAATCTCTCTGATTAATCACAAGCAGCATGATGGTTCGTTCTTTTCTAGTTTATTTAAAAGCACCCTTCAATTTATGTAAACCAATGAAACAGGTCCATTGTAAGGAGCATTGCTGATGTAAATAGCTTGGGAACAATGCTCCGTATTATAAGGATGGGCAGTGGATGACTCCTCTGGGAAATGAAAATGTTCATTTAACAATATGAATGGCACACCATTCTGGCAAATGACTGACATATCAGCAGTGTTAAGCATTAGGCCTGTGATTGATTTGGATCCAACTTGGAAAAATCCAGCATTTCTTTCCAATGCACAGGCTTCCTATAATGTGGAATCTTTTAGAAGTATATCCCAGAGCCTCAATATCATCCTCTAAAGCAGATTTCACCTTCAAATGAAATTACAGGCAGTCTTTATGTAAATTAACAAAACATCAAATAGATTCTGATAAGGTAAAATCTTTAGTCCAAACACAAGACTGCTTTAGAATGTGACACCAGAGAAGCGGAGCAGAGAGGTGGACAAGGCAGGAGCGTGCATACTGCGCAGTACGCAGAACCACCCCGTGAAGCTGGAGTAGCCAGCCATTCCTTCTAACTGCCTGCTGTCCTCTCTACCTGAGAGGCAGGATTACAGTAAGATCCTTAAGGGGAAGCTGTGTTGGAAGTTCTTCTTGAGTCTTACTGAGCAAAATAATTGTCCCAGGAATGTGTTAAAAATGCAAATTCCTGGTACCCTTGCAGAGATTCCGGACTAGTAGGTCGAGAATAAAGCACAGGTAGAGCGTTTCATTAAAAATACTTTTTTTTTAGTATAGTTGACTCACAATGTTACATCAGTTTCAGGTGTACAATATTGTGATTCAACAACTCTACATGTTATGCTCACCACAGGTGCAACCACCGTCTGTCACTGTGCATCGCTATTACAATACCATCCACTACATTCCCTACGCTGTGCCTTTTATTCCCATGACTTACTCATTCCATAACTGGAAGCTTGTACCTCCCTCTCCCTTTCCCCTCTTCCTGTATTAGTAGAAACATAAATCGGTGCAGTCACTGTGGAAAACAATATGGAGGTTCTTCACAAAATTAAATATAGAACTATCATCTGATCCAAAATAAACTTTTAAATTTGAAATAATCTGACACTTATAGAAAATTCATAAAATTATAGAGTCCATTATTTCCCTCACTCTACCTCCTTCTTCCAGTGTTAACCTTTTGTATAAACCTAGCATAAATTTTAATATTAGGAAAGGTGCAATATTATTAACCAGTCTACAAACCTCATATGAATCTCACCAATTTTTCCATCTATGTCTTTTTCTTGCGGGTTCTCACATTGCATTTAGTTATTTCTCCTAAGTTTCCTCCAGTCTGTAGGAGTCCCTCAGGCTCTGTTAGCATTTGATTTGCAAAGAAAATTATCAGAAGTACTCATTAGATGGTCACTAACGTTCATGAATCTGCTGCAAATATTAGCTGTCGATTGTTTTAAAGGGACCATAAGAATTTTAAAACTAAGCTGAAATATAAAGTGTGTACAAAAATCTCCTTCGAGCCTCTGAGACTAGTCCGTCTTAGTACTTTCCCCCCCAATATTGTCTGGTTTGTTTTGTAGTTGATTTCACATGCATTCAATATTGGCCCTGCAGTTCAACCAGTTGTCATTTCTTAGACCCTTGCTACTCAAAGTTTGGTCTACATCACCTGGGAACTTGTTACAGAGAAATACAGAATCTCAGACCCCACCCCAAGCCCCAGGCCTGCTAAATCAGAATCTAAATTTTAACTAGATTTGTAAGTGACCTATCCAACCAATAATGTTTGAGAAGCACAGAATTTGGGCATCTCTGTCTATTATATGCAGAGGTTGAGAGGGGAAATCCCGGAGGTCTCTTCGCATTACTATTAATTTTGGAATGACCAATACCATTGCTTCTATGTACTGGCTACAGTTGTTCTCAGGTACTCATGAGTTTCCTCTGTTTCTCTTTCCCCTTTCTTACCCTTGATATAAATCCTACAATATATTTTTATCTGAGACCTGCTTTGTATTCCATATGCACATTACACTGAGTGGGCTGTAATTATGCTGGGCTGTATTCCACTGATGTTATGTTTCTGCAGTACAGACATATTTGATGCACTATTCTAACATTTCATGAGTTGGCTTATTCAGGTGGCTCATATAAAATAGATTTTGTACAAAACATTCTGTGTACTTTGCCTGTGTCTCAATGCTCCCGTCCTCTGTGCATCTCTCAAATTTATTGCCGACTTTCTGGATAAGCTTGGACAAGTAATTACCCTTCCTGCTTCTTATTTTCCAAGTATAAAATGGAGAGTCGAACATTGCTATGGTATGTTAGTTCTCAAGGGGATCGCAGATAGCAGTATGTTCACACCACAAAATTAGCTGGTAGAAAATTGAGATACAGTAAGGGTGTGACATGTAGAAGGTGAAAAGGCCATTACTAGGCAGAAAGAAAATGTCAGCCTCCAGGTCTTCTAACCATAGACCAGAGCTTTTCCTCAGGCTCTCTCTGCCAACATAATGCATCATCACTACCCTTTCCATATTTTCTTAGAGGAAGAGGGATCCCTCTTTCTTTCCAAGGCTTTGTCTTTAACTCTATATGAGGTTTGCACTCCTCCAACTTTGATTTCATCATGCTTTTCTTCTCTATCCACAAATATGTCAAGTACCGTTTTCTCATTTAATAACTGCCAATATCACAGTAGAAATATTTTCTGACACCTATCAGTCCTATTACTGCATTTTCCATTTGTTTCAAAATCACTTGACTATCTCTGCTTCCTCAATATCTAATTACTCTTCATGCCATCTTATTCTGGCTCTTCCTTAAATCAGTTACTGACACATCACTCATTGATAACTGACACATTTACAAATTCCAACTTTGTTCACTCTTCATCCTTTTTCACCTCTCCAAAGTCACTGAATTGTTAACCACATCCTATTTCTCAAATCTGTGATCTCCTCGCCTTTTTTAGCATCCCTTTCTCCTTGGTGCTCTGATCTTTCCATCTGTCTCTCCCACTGGCTCATCATACCCTACCCGCTAAAATGCCATGATGCACCTGGCTACATTATAGTCTTACTTGCACTACATTTCCAAGGTGGTTATCTCAGTTTGTGTCCCAGGTGTTGAATTATTCGTGTTTGGTTCTTTCACCCTTTTTGTCTGCTCAGTGAAAATGAGTTTGAGCCCTTCAGCTATTTTTCCTTAGTCATCTGGCAGAAGATGAGGTTTTGTCTCTGGAGGGCACTTGAGTGACATTTCAGTAGGAAAGGATTTTTCTTCCGGGTTCCAGTGCTCACTGGGCAGCTTCTGTGGCACAAAGGTCTCCTCCAGTGTCCAGTTTCTATAGTGCACTCAACTTTCCCAGGGCCAAGTGACTGCCGTGTGGGCTTTTTTTTTTTTTTAGCAACAGTTTCCTGCAGTGCATATACATTCTCCAGCACCAAGCTTCCACAGTGTCAATGTTCTCTGCAGTGTCCATCTTCTGTGATGCATGGCAGCCAGTAGCACCCACTGGCCAGCAACTTCCCCCAGCAAACTTCTTAGGTATTTTTGGATTGGGGTGTGAATAATGAGACATGTCCCTATGAACAGCTTTCCCCAGTATCCTCAAGGGAAGATTTCTGAAACATTCCACTGGTAAGGCACCACAGTGACTCATCTGCCACTCAGTGAGCCAGAGCCAGAGCCAGAGCTACGACTTCCCCAACAGGATTCTACTCTGAAGCCTGGAGGAAGTCTCCCTCAGGTACTCTAGCTCAGCTCCTATAAGAAGTGGCTTCTCCTGATATCTGTTATTTCTGTATATTTTAGAATTCTCTTTATTTCTGTCTTGTCAATTCTTTATTACTATAAGCCCCTGTTGTAATAAATAACTCCTTATATTAAACTTCACCTATTCAAATTACTGAGGGTCTCGTTCTCCCATTTGGTCCCAGAAATGATACAGCCTTCCCAATGTGAGATAACCTAGTTTCTCCAGAGAGCACTGCCTTAGGTAGTCTTAACTGCTACTATTCTATTAGAATGTAGAATCCTCATGAAGCAAGAATGAAGTAAAGAAGAAGTGAGATATGGCTGGAAGGAGAACAAGGATGAGGGGTTTAACTAAGCTGGAGGCACCCATTGTTATCAAATGTAATTGTTTGATGGATCACACTGGGCCATGTTTTGAGGGACTGTATGAATTAACAGAAGCCTGTTTTGAGGAAGAAGAGAACATAATTTATTTACTGGCGGTCTTGATTTCCATTAATCACGGTCTTACCCCAACACTGCACTAAGTCTCCTCTACTTCCAGTTTGTGCATACAAAGACGCTAAGCAGATAGCTCCTGTGCCTCACACCACGGTCGCAAAAGAAGGGGTCTTAAAGCAAGAGGGAAAATGTGCAAGGTATGGGCATAAGGTGTGATCTTGCACAAAGACAATCAGAGTCCATGTAGTATAGATCACAGCAGCGGTGGCTTGGACGGCAATGATGGTAAATAGCCGAGAGTCCCAGAAATGGATAAGAATGAGAATATTTGAGGAGGCATCTAGAACCTGGACATGGGATTTTATCCATGCCCATGACCCAAACCACATTCTACATGAAGGTGAATCTGAAGTCTCTTTCTCAGACATATTTTCCCTCCTGAGAACCAAGCTGTACTTCCAAATACTTAATCAGCATACATGGATGCAGACCTTGCAAGTTCCTCAAACTGGACATGTGCCAAGCTGAATTCAATTTACTATTTCCAAAACAGACTCTGCCTGATGTCCTCTCTCTTAGGAAAAAGAGTCAGCATTCATTTTTACACTCTACCAAGATAGAAGCTTTGACTCTCCCCTGGTCTTGTCCACTCTTTCACTGACTTAAATCTCATCGTCAACCAAACCTTTTTACATTTTTTTTAGAAATGTCTCCCAATTCTGGCTTCTATTCTGATCTTCACTGCAATGGTCTTATTCCAAGTCTGTCCTCATCATTCCCTCAAATTACTGCAGTAGTCTCCTGTCACAGCCTCTCTCTAATCCCTTCACGTGGTGATTATCTAAAAAATGATTCTGTTACTTCTCTACATTAAAATCACCCTTGGCTGTCCACTGGCTGCAAAATAAAATACAAATTCCTGAGTTTAGCATACAAAGTCATTCACAGTATGCAACCAATTGCCCATTCCTATCACCACACCTTCTCCTTCCACTCATTCTCCCCTTTAGCCATGTTTTTCCCCCATAAACTAAGCTCCCATGAACATACCTATAGCATTCCAAAAACTTCCATGTTTCAGGACTTATGCAAATGTTTGTCCTACTGCTTAGAACAGGAAAAATCTCTATTTCTCATAAAAACCAGATCAAATGTCACCTCTTCAATAACTTTCCTAGATGTAGTTAACTGTTCTGTTCTCTGAGCTCCTATAGCACATCCCCTCTCCCTTCTATAAGTATTTATCATATTTTATTATAATTTATTTGTTTTTACACCTGTATTACCCACTATACTGTGATTTCCTCAAGTGCAGGGACCATGTATTATTCATTCTTGCATTCCCAGCACTCAGCATGGTACTTGTGCATAAACTGTCCAATAAATATGTGTTGAATGGAATTTAAATGAAATCATAGGTGTAAAAAAAGTACGTATGTATACTATTGTTATCAGCAAAGCAGCGTTTCACCATAGCACGATATACATACTTATAAAGATTCTGTGTTAATGCCATAGACACTTTGTCAACCATCCAAAAAGCAGCAGAGCTTTTTGCCAATGAGCAACAGCAGTGTATGTTGACAGTTTATTTCAGTACATTATATGGCACTCAACCAAAATTGAACAGCAAGAAAAGATGGAAAGAAAATGACTATTTTCTAGGCCTCCATCACTGCATGTAGGACTAAATGGATTTCATGATGTTCATGTGCCTTGGTTTGCATCAGCCTGGTGTGTAAATCAAATTGATCGTCCTGAGTTGTTTGGCCCAGGACTGTCATTCTAAGGTCTACAGTCCTACAATGCTATATTACACTCTATTATTGTATACTACATCACAGCATACTGTATCTATTACAGTCACCTCCTGTAGAATTACCTTTTACAAAAGGATGGAACACACCCTAAATTATAATGGCCTCATCACTTGTACCAGCTTTAGTGGAAGAAGCCCTTTTAGCAACCATGTTATTACCTCTGGTATGATTAGAGGAAAGGTAGTAATTCATTCCGAGACTAAAATGCTTTCCTAGAAAAAAAATAAATCTAGATATTTTAAGATATTTAAGATTAGCTGTACAATTTACAGAACCATGTTCAGAAGCTTTCCCCTTAGAATTATATGCTTATATGTAGGATGCTAGAGCTGAAGTTAACTCTCAGACTGATTTGTGGGCGAGGAGACTTGATTCTTCACTGGATCTTTACACTCTGTATAAAGATACAAAATTACTATTTTTTTAGAACTTTCATATCTTCCTGGTCCAAGAATACATGTAAAATATGCCTGGCTACTTGGACCTAGTATCATGTACATACAGACTACAGAAGATTATTTCTGGTCTATCAGCAATAATGATGTTTCCTCATCCATTGGCTTATTTTTATATTGTAAATTAGGTAAACCCTGCAAATGCTCATTTTTCTTTCTTTGCTTTGGCTGGACAAAGCTTGGAGTGAAATTTGTGCACTGAATTTAGCAAGTACATAAGTCTTTATATACTGAATATTTTATACTAAACCTCATCCCAAATTCATCTTAATTTCCTACGCTTTTTGTTACTCTCCCTCTATTTTCACTTAATTTAATCTATTTTATCATGCCAACATACCTATTATTATAAAACTGGATTGATTCATTTTTAGGAACGAGGTGAGACATTAATAAATAAATGCAGAAATAAAACTATTCCTTCTAATGAATTACATAATTTTTACTTTTTGTCCCTGACTAACTATTTGCTGGGCTCCATCTATCAGCAGAACTACATAAAAGGAGCATCAAATATTCCACTACGCTGGTTCTTAATGTATCAGCCATGACTAGGGAAAATATTTCTTTACAATTTTCAGTCACTGTTCCTATGTTCCATCCCTGGGAATTATGGTTCAAGTCTAGCATGGGGCCCATTCAACTATATTTTTTGGACATCCTCACAGATGACTCTGACATACACCCCACTTTAAAAAATGAATAATTGGAGAAAATAGGATGAACCACCATTTTCCAGTTAAAAAGGAGATAGTGTAACTTGTGTATATATATTTATGATAGATAGGTGATACATAGATACATAGATAGGAATCTGTTTAACAAAATGAGGAATGGTGAAAAGAAAACAACATAAAGGATGGAGAAAAATGTTACTTTAAATCACATACAGGGCTGTGGCAATTATTGCATGGTAGAAGCAATGAGGCTTGTAGAGTAGTTTGGAAGATTTCCGAGAAATAATTACTTCTTCCCTCTACGTTCAGGACATCATGATAGGTCCAGTAAATATCATGTTTGAGCACTTCAGATGCTAGTATCATAGGAAGTACTTTGTAACCTGTACCTAATACCTACTTTCATCTTAGGATAATCCTTTGAGGTACGTATGATCTCTCTCTCTCTCTCTCTCTCTCTCTCTCTCTCTCTCTCCCTCCCTCTTTTTTTCTCACCAGCCAACTGACATCTATTTAGGTTGAACATTTGGCCACAGTCACACATGGGTCTGGAAGTGACAGGATCTAGATGTAAATCCATGTCTTCTTAGTCCCAAACCTGTGTTTGCGCCTACCACATTTTATCTTCCTCCTTCAACGTATTTGGCTTTTTCCTGACAGAGTTCCGGACCATGCAAAACAAACCTACCTACCTTTCCTCACTTCAAATACTGCAGAAAATCACTTAAATATATATAAGAATTTGAAATGACTATATTTGAAGTTGGGAAAATTTAGGTAAACACTGGTCTATGAATGAGGTCAGTAGCCATTAAGGTTTTTCAGGTGTAAATATTCTAAGATGTTATTTAAATAAACTAAATGGGTACTTTTTTTGAAATTAATGGAGCATATGCTCAGATTCATTTGAACCTAGATTCATTAACCCCTGCTCCACTGATTTTTATTCAGTATTTCTAACAAGAGAGAATTAAACCTTTGAAAGCAATGATGCATATAAGCTTATATTCCATATACTAAAAAGCCCCACTTCAGTTTGTTGTGGTTTTTCCAAATGTTCTTTCTTATATGGATTATGGTATTCATTTGGTCTCACAATTTTTGTGCCAATTAGGGGTGATTTATTTTATTTTGAAACATTTAACATGGAATACCATATATCTAGAAGATTCACTGTCTTATGCATTTGGTGATAAAATTATAATCTTACCAAAGGCATAATATTTGCAATACTTTTAATTTTATAGTTAGCAGATATTTTTAAAATACAGTATATAATTTGGTTTATTAAAGGTGTCAAATCAGTATGTTTATTATTTACATTCTTTTGCTTATTTTGAAACAAGTTGTACATTTATTTTGCAGTCATGAATAAACATGTTGACAATGTATACGTTTTTAGTATTGTCTTAAAGCCAAAAAGAAAAATCTCAATCTTGTCAAGTCTTTAATGTTAAAGCTGAAACTGTGTGCACAGTGTACTTGAATTGAATAGGTCTCAGATTTTCAGTTCTATTCAGCCAGCTTCCCTTGAACAGTTGGGGCAATTTCATTGTCAAAATTGTGCTGCCTTTTAACAGGAAATCAACTGAGATTTGAATTCCATAATTTATGCTGGGTCTCTGAATTTTCTAGTTGTACTGGAAAGATTGTATAAAACCAGAGCAAGATAAGTCCGGTAAAAGGGAACATGATATAGACAAGGCTGATACTATAGGTAATCAGAGCAACTGGCTAACATGAGATAACCCTTGCAACTCCAGATACCTCATATCAAACATAAATATGGTAATGAATTTTGGACAAAGTCTTGTGGCTAGTACTTGTTACTCAATTGGGTGGAGTATTTTATCAAATTTATTAGTTTTAGAAAGTGTGTGTCTTGGCATCCAAACGTCTCTGTGAATCTCCCTTCTAATCTCAGATCATTAGTTAATAAAAATAGGTACAATTTTTTGAGTGCCCACCTTCGGCCAAACATTGCATTTTAAACACTCAACACATAGTCTATAATCTAATCTCTGTAAGTAAGTAAGTACGTTGGTGGTTGTTTTTTTTTTGTTTGTTTTGTTTTTTTCTCCTGTTACAGCAACGAGGAATCTAAGGCTCAGAGAGAGAAATCGACTTGGCTTAGGTTAAAGTCCTGGTAAATCATGATTCCAACTCAGGATTCAAATTCCAAAGCCCACACCCTTGATCTCTGCTATAATGCTTCTCTCCTTCTCTGCCTTCCAAACAGAATCCTTCCTTTGTCAATAGATATGTTAGAGACCAACACAGTACTATTCCTGCATCCTTCCTTCCATTGATTTTATTGACGAATCGTTTTTACGAATTTCAACTATTGCAAATAAATCTCTTCTGCAGTTTAGAACTAGTTCATCCATTCTTGTGTGTTCCATTAGCAGAAAAGTAGGTTTGTTTTGCAGTCCTGTGGTAAGATTACCTTGAAATATGAAAGATCTCTATTTCTCACACGGGTGTAGAAATCTATGGAAAAGGCAGTAATGTCATTTTGGCAGTGTATCATCCTGAATCAGAAACTAAAGCATGCAAACTGAAATTGATTTGTAACAGGTACCTTATTAGAAGCAAACATCAAGAAAACTAGAATCAATGTTGAAACAAAAATTTGTCTTGTAAGCAATCCTGAGTGAAATGTGTTGACACAGCATCACATTCTGTAGCCCCATTTTTGCATGCTTTTCAAAGCACAGCTATCTCAGGCTGAGGGAGATGAATAATTGACTGATCACTGCATAATTCAACATAGTGTTGTAAAAATTCAAGGTCTGGCAAATTTGAAGCTTTTCTTTTTTATTGAGACTGAGGTTAAAGTTTCAATCAACCTTGAAGAAACATTTAAATAGCACAAGGATATATGATTTATTAAAGTGCATATTATTCTTTCTTATATTCCCTCCTTCTTCATTAAGCTACCTCACATAATGCACATATAAAGTTAAAAGACTATCTATAAGGTTTAGTGGCGTTCCGCCTGTAGTGACTTCAAAAGCACTAGCATCATCAATGTCTAAATACACTTATCAAGCAAAGAAGCTCAAATAGGTTGCTTTCTATCTGTCCCATTATATTTCTTTTATTTTTTATATACAACTATTTGGTAAATTTAATACAGAAAAGGGCAAGCAAAATTCTTGTGAAATATGCTGACAACTTAATCTATTATAAAACTTACACACACACACACACACACACACACACACACAATTAGAGTATAGAATGATTTTTCATTCAATCGATTTTCCTATAAAATTTTTTTATTATCTATTATGTTCCAGGCACTCTCTTCCAAACCACAATTCAAGTTAGAAGGAAAACAAAACAAAACAAAACAAAAAAAGCAAACAAACAAAAAATCAGATGCTTTGTCAAGAATAAAATGATCAGCTTTGACAGAGTACTACGGGAAAAAAAAGCTGTTTTTGTTCAACTAAGTGTGAGATACGTTGACAATTAGCATATTATTTTAAAATGCTATTGTTATATTTATTTTCAAACGATGTTTCAAAATTATATTTCCATTTAGTTTTTCTTAAAAAAAGATTCAGAAAAACATTTCTCCATTAATATACAATTGTTCCATATTAACATATAATCATTCCATATTAACATATAATAATTATTCCATTAAATGAATTGGCAATGTTATAGGTATTCTCAGAAAATTTTAAGCCATTATTAACCTTTGGATACGTCTACACATATAAAGAAAAGTTTTGTTTTGCATAAAATTTGTTTGGATACAGGAAGATTATTCTAATAAGTAAAAGCTGTATTTAGCTAATGTACAGCTCTTTAAAATGTTTGTTTTTAAAATCATTCTTAATGTATATTTGGAGAAAACAGGATGAATGGCAAATAGTATGTGAAGAGGCGAGATTGATTTTGCATTACAAATAGCCTTCCTCATAAAATAAATACTTTAGTCTGGAGTGCATGTTAAGAATATTTAGTTCAATCCCATCTACTTGGATGGGATAGGGTGTATAGCCTAATTCTACTAACATATAATCAGAATTCAATTATTGTGTAAGGCCTGACCCCTACAAGATACGATAGAAACAGGAAACATGGATGGTCTCCTTGAAAACCTGACACTTACTGGAGAGCAAAAATTAACTAATAAATGTAATGATTTAATATCTTTCCTTTCTAAATCTTAAATGAAGAAGAAGATGACATGAAGCCAAAAAAAGAATTTAAAAATAAATAAAATGGCCCAATAAATTGCCATGTTTTGGTGAAGTGATTTGTAGACAAGACACTGCCACTAATAACTATGAATCTGTTAAAAACTGTCATCATGTAGTTAAGTCCTCAGTTGAAACACTCTTATTTGCCTACTGTAACTTAAATGCTAGAATTACTTTTCCAAGGTCTAAATCAGAAAGTCACATACTTGGGACACTGGTTTTCAACTTTTTTTGTAACACGGATTACCCGGAATCACATAAAACATTTTGTCCTGAAATTTACTTAGCAATTCTTTGGGCTGTCTAATGAACTACAAGAATTCTCATTACTGTTAGGTGCACAGGAGTGTATGCTGCATGGCACACACTGTTGATTTGATACCCTCTATGATGACAGTCTATGGTTCACCAGCTTGGTTAAACAGCACATCAGAAGCAGTGATGGGTGATCAATCTCATTCCCCATAGCATTGCTCCCCAAAGAGTCATTATTGAGAATAAAATGAGGAAAGGCTATCAGAGGGAATCATTGGATCTATAGCTTTAAAAAAAAAGTCTAAGAAAATAAATGAATAAGAGTCTTGGGAAAATGCATTTTTAAAACCTTGTTACAAAGAGACGCAAAGGGACTGATTAATATCTTCGAAGTGGTAATTTTATTTTCATACTTACTAGTACATCTCAGTGTCAAATACTAAATAGCAGTGTATTATGCTGGGATATTTAGAGGAACTTCCATTTCATTACTATATTCATTCCCAAGAATCAGTTAAAAGAAGCATACAAGGCATCAGAACCTCGACCTTGTATCCAATTTTTGTTCTGTTGTTCTATATTGAAGGATGGAAATTAACAGCATAACTGGAATAAAAAGCCAATTCTAAAGTCTAAAGTTACTTCTACAGTGATTTAGCTGAAACAATTATAATTTCTTTCTTTGAATTACACATATTGTCAATGTTTTTAGGCAAACCTAGTGAGGTACAGTAACTAGAACTAATTTTATTCTGCATAAATATCCCTTGTAGGATCTTGATGATCTCACTGAGGCAGAGAACACTTAGTGGGGAAGGTTGTAAACCAGAAAAAATAAAATGTTAATTATAATAACAACTGAAATTTCTTTAGTGCTTTGATGTTTTGGTACTTGCTAGGAATTTTTATAGAATATATCAATTAATCCTCACAGTAATCCTGGAGTAGATTATATTATTTATAGAGTCTATATATGAGGAAATGGAGGTATAGAAAAATTAAATAACTTGTCTAAGGTCATAATTTGTAAGTGTTGGAATATAATCTGAAACGAGAGCTTGACTTCAGTTACCACTTATTAGTTCCCAGATTACTTCTCTTAAAATATTGCTTCAAATTGTCTACAGGTTGCTTTTAATTCCAGGGACCAAATTTTCTGGATCTTACAGTGGGAAATAGTCTCTATTTGATAAATAAAATACAGAACTTAAAAAAAATGATTTGAAATGCACTCATTGTTTTTGGGGTTTTTTTTGGGGGGGGGGTGTTTTTGTTTTTGTTTGGTTTGTGGATCAGGTTTGTTATTCTCAACAACAAATCACAGAAAACCCTTATCAAAGGTTTTTCAAATCATCTTCAACAGCTAGGAAATACTAGTGCCTCCCATAAAAGAAATACTCACAATGCTGGCTGTGGTGTTAAAATAATTGAATACCTAAAATGATACCATCTTTTCATATTACTATTATGCCAACCTCAGCATGTCATCTGGGCTTTTAGATTCCCAGGCCGCAAAAATCCCAGATAGCACATTCAGACATGATCATGTATAGTAAATTAAGACGAACCTTTCCAAAGGATCTCCTGGAACTTCCTTAACATCTCTGGCCAGAATTTTGTAATATACCCACTTCTAAACAAGTTCCAAGCAAGGAGAATACAAATATCAAGATCACTTAGACCAAATATGATGCAGGTCTGGCTAGGAAGGATGAAACCACCCTGGTCCAGGACCTGGCCACATCAAGATAGTATTCCTAAACTAAATTAGGCTACTCTACAAAGAATAAAGGGTGAAAGGTAGTAAATAGTTGCCATTTAGGCAAAAAAAAAAAAAGTGGCATGGGAATTAACAGATTGGATTAAAACAATTTGGATTCATACTGTAGTGTTATCCCCTATAAACTATGTGATCTTGGAAAAATTTCTTACCCTTTATCTGACTATTTCCTTACCTGTAAAATAGAATTATACCACTAACTATCTTCTGGAGTAATTCTGAGGTTCAAATGTGTTAAAATGTATACAGCTCTGAGAATCATGCCTAGCATAAGTGAGAACACCTGTGTTTATTATTATCAAATATACTTAAAAAATTGATATTATAAGGGTTTCTGGTTGAGCAAGTAAAGAGCTTAGAGGTCATCACTCCATCCTAACAACAACCAAAAAGCTGAACAAACTGAAAAATGAGTAACTTTCAGATCTGTCAGAGGAGTGAGGTCATAGGGCCAATAGCTCTCCCCCAAATTGGAGAGTCCAGGGTAAATACAAAGAACACAACTTACTGGATCAGAAATCCATAAACAGAAACCTTCAAATGAACACATTCTGGGTATTTAAATATGAACTATAATTGATGAATTGCTGGTGGGTCAGTATAGACACATCAGAGGGTTTAAAACTCCAAAGGGATCCAGTAATAGGTCTTGGTGGGACTCACACACTTGTGAATTTTACCTTCAGAAGTTCAACCAGGTTCTCACACTGAGTATCAAAGAAAAATCCCCTCTTGCTTCTGACAGGAGGAGGGGGGAAAAGGAACCATTTTGAAATAGAACTAAATAAATGGAAAAAAAATATTTGTTCACGGGTAGGGAGACTTAAATTTGTTCCTTCCAACTTGATCTATAGATTTATTACAATATCAACCATTCTGAGCAAGCTATTTAGTGCATATTGAGAAACTGATTCTAATGTTTATGTGGAGAGGTGAAAGACCCAGAAAAGCCAACACAGTATGGAAGGAGGAGAATCAAGTTGGAAGACTTGCAAACCCAACTTCAAGACTTACATGGAGCTACAATAGTCAACACAGTGTGGTGTTAGCGAAATAAACAAACAGATTCGCAGACCAGAATACAGAGTCCCACAGAAATATAACCAGCTGATTTTCAACAAAGGAGCAAAGGAAACACAAGGGAGAAAGATTTTTTTTTCCAATATAGTGGAACATTATAATCGAACATTCACATGCAAAAAACTGAATCTAGACACAGATCTTCACAAAAATTAACTCAAAATGAATCACAGACCTAAATGTAAAATGCAAAACGATAAAAACTCCCTAGGAGAGAACCTAAATGACCTTGGGTTTGATGATGACTTTTTAAATACAACACCAAAGGCATAATCCATGAAAGAAAGAATTGATAAGCTAGATTTCATTAAAATTAAAAACCTCTGCTCTCTGAAAGACACTGTTAAAAGAATGAAGACAAGCCACTGACTGCGATGAAATATTTGTAAAAAAAAAAAATGTCTCATAAAAGACTATTATCCAAATTACAAAGAACCCTTAGAGTTCAACAGTAAGAGAACAAACAATCCAGTTAAAAAGTGGCTGAAAAACTGGAACAGACACCTCACCATAGAGGATGCATTAGGTAGCAAATAAGCATATGAAAAAATGCCCAGTGTCATGTTATCATGAAACTGAAAATTAAAACAACAATGAAATACCACCACATATCTATTGGAATGGCCCAAATCCAAAACACTGACAACACCAAATGGTGCCATGGATGTGGAGAAACGTATATTGCCAGGGGGAATGCAAAATGCTACAGCCACTTTGGAAGACAGTTTGGCAGTTTCTTATAGAACTAAACATGCTCTTAACATATGATCTGGCAATTACATTTGTATTTACATAAGCAAGTTGAAAACTATATTCCCCCCCAAATTTACACATATTTATGGCAGCTTTATTCATAATTGCCAAAGTTGGAAACAACTAAGATGTCGTTCATCAGGGAATGGATAAATTGTGGTACATCCAGACGGCTGAATGTTATTCAGTGCTAAAACAAAACAAAACAAAACAAAACAAAACAAAACAAAACAAAAGCAGATCAAACCACTCCAACTACATAACACTGTGGAAAGGGCAATATTATGGAGACATTAAAATGATCGGTGAGAAGAGGACTTTCCGGGCTGTACAACTACTCTGTAGGATACTATGATGGTAGATACACATCAATTTCCATTTGTGGCTATCCATAGAATGTACAACACCAAGAGTGACTCCTAATGTAAAGTATGAACTTTGGGTAATGATTTGTCAGTGTACATTCACTGCAACCTAAAACCACTCTAAAAAACATTCTGTTTATTACAGACGTACATCCTCAAATACATATTATATAAGTTAAATAATGGCCTTTTGGATATCACTGCAATGTAGTATCAGGGCTTATTTTGAGATCCTTTGGGGGCTAATATGAATAAAATTTCATCACCAGAAGGCCATTATGAGCTATAATCAGATTCATTATCCTTTATAAATTTCATAATAACTTTAGAAACTATAATTTAGTTTGAATTACTAAAGTTGGTTGTGCAAGAAATGGACTGAAAATTTTTATTACATTTGCTTTAAATTAGATAGTCTCTAGTTATTTTCACTTGTTTGAAACACTAGGGAGGCGAATGAGCCAGGCCTGTGAAGTTTATATGATAGCAAGGTGACAGGACGTGAAATAGCTAATTATGTAACTATTGAATTGCTTATCTGAGACATGTTATCAAAAAATACAGGATGCCGTCAGGGCTTAGAGTCAAGGAGCCAGATCTAGTCTCTGGAGTCAGGGCCCTGATACTTGGGTCAAGCCACCAAGGGTTAAGAAAAATTCACCAGGTGAAGGTACATTGGAGATTGATCCAGAAGTCAGCACGTATGAAGCCCTTCAGGGGAGATTAATGAAACCAACATCCTGAAGAAGTAGAGTCCTCACAACAAAAAAAGAGTGTTAAGAAACAACACTGGCAGACCGAATAAATGAGATCAGAGAGATACCTGTAGAGCACGGTGGGAAACTTGATTATTATCCTAAAAACAATTATCAATTTAATAATTTGATCCATCCAACGTAGGATGATGATATTATAGCAGTTTTTTGAGGGATAAGAGTGATTTGAACTAACTTTTTGAAACAAGATATGGATAAATATCTGAAAGAAAAATCAACAGGATTTAATGATCATCCTTGGAATATTGATGTATAGTATGGAAAATTATACGTTCTATTCTCTTTGATAAGAAGAATTATGTTCTCACTGATGTTTGAGAACACTACAGGCTTCCATGTATGGCTGTGATGCCTTCACAAAACAGCATATCACCCCTCATATCTTTGCAGCCAGAACAGTATAACCACCTCACATCCATGTCATAAAGATCCAGCAACATAGTACTTAGTGAACAAGAGTTTGCTACACTGAGGAGAGGAAAGTTCTCAACTTTGGCTATGATGAAGCCTCAAAATTTCTAAGACATATGGATAATTAAACCATCTCTATATTATCAACATGTCTATCTAATTTAAAATGAATATTCGGGGCACCTGGCAGGCTCAGTCGGAAAAGCATGCAACTCGTGAGTTCAGGGTCATTAGTTTGAGCCCCATGTTGGGTGTAGAAGCTAATTAACTGAGTAAATAAAAAACTTTAAAAAAACTAGAGGGGATCCTGGGTGGCTCAGTCAGTTGAGCATCCAACTTCTGCTCAGGTCATGATCTCCTGGTTCATGAGTTGGATGGAGCCCCACATTGAGCTTGCTGCTGTCAGCACAGAGCCTGCTTGGATCCTCTTCCTCTCTCTCTCTCTCTCTCTCTCTCTCCCCCCCCCACCCCTCCCCTGGTCGCTCTCTCTCAAAAATAAATAAACATTAAAAAAAAAAACTAGGTAAGGGGCGCTTGGGTGGCTCAGTTGCTTGTGTCTGACTCTTGATTTCAACTCAGGTCACGATCTCATGGTTCATGAGACTGAGCCCCGCACCAGGCTCTGCGCTAACAGTATGGAGTCTGCTTGGGATTCTGTCTCTCTCCCCCTCTCTCTGCCTCTTCCCTGCTCATGCTTTCTCGCTCTTTCTCAAAAATAAATAAACTTTTCTTTAAAAATCCTCTAAAAAATAAAAATAAAATATTATGCCTTATTGTATAGCACCACTAACACCTTAAAGATTCTACCTGAGAATAAGTTCAAACAAAATGAAAGCAAATAATAAGGGTAATAGAATAATAAAACAATAATGAATATGTAATAGAGAGGATCAAGACAGCCAAAAGCTAGTTCTTTTAAAAGTCTAATAAAATTGTGGCACCTGGGTGGCTCAGTTGGTTGAGCATCTGACTTTGGCTCAGTCCATGATCTTGAGGTTCAGAAGTTCAAGTCCCGCATCAGGCTCGCTGCTGTCAGCACAGAGCCTGCTTTAGATCCTCTGTCCCCCTCTCTCTCTGCCCTTTCCCTTGCTCATGCTCTCTCTCCCTCTCTTTCTCTATCTCAGAAATAAATAAACATTTAAAAGTCTAATAAAATGGATTAACTTCTGGAAACTGATCAAGGAAAAAAAAGATACAAGGTACAAGGAAACAGTATTAATAATAAAAAGGAGTATATTCATTCAGATGCAGGAGAGATTAAACAATGCTTCTCAAAACAATGTGTTTACAAATAACTTGAAGACTGTATTAGTTCACTAGGGCTACATAACAAAATACTATAGACTGGGTTGCTTAAACAACAGAAATTCATTTTCTCACAGTTCTGGAGGCTTGAAGTCCTAGGTGAAGGTGCGGGCAGTTTGGGCTTCTCCTAAGGCCTCTCTCCATGGCTTATAGATGATCCCCTGCTTTCTGTGTCCTCCCATGGCCTTTCCTCTGCATTTCCTCTTCCTCTTCTTATAAGGATACTGGTTATATTTCATTAGAGCCCACCTGTATGACTTCATTTAACCTTAATTACTTCTTAAAGGTCCTATCACTAATTACAGTCACATTCTGAGGTATTGAGGGTTAGGACTTCCATATAGCAATTTGAGGGGCAGGGGACACAATTCAGCCCACAACAGGGACTTCAGTAAGTAGGTTTGCAGTGGGACCCGAGGTTGAGCATCGCTAAAAAGCTCCCAGGTGATGCTAGTGTCGCCTCTCTGCAGAGCGCATCTCAAATAGCAAGGTAATAAAAAGATGAAAATAAATATTTTTAATAACTTTAAACTGATAAGTGAAAAACTTAGATGAAAGAAGAAATTCTTAGAAAAGTATAGATTAACAAATGATTCAAAAAAAAAAACCTAAATTGTCTTATAATCATGAAACATTTAAATTATTTTTTTTTCATCCAAGCAAAGCTTGGATCCATACAGCTTTAGAGATGAGTAGTTGCAAATATGCAAGTGGAGGGATTTAGAAGCCTGCAGAAATATTTCATGGAAAGAGAGAGGTAGTATTCCCCAACTTGCTTTCTGAGGCTACTATGAACTTGTTACCATAACCATATGAGAAAGAGAAACCACAATCTAATTTCATTCATGAAGATAGATGCTTAATCAAACACTAAAACTAAATATTAGCCAAATGAACCCAACAATATAGAAAAGTGATAATATATCTTATCCCAGTTGAGTTCACTCCAGACACATTTTGTTTTAACATGAGAAAATGTATATTAAAATAAGGCACATTAATTGACTAAAAAGAAAATCTTAATATGTTATCTCCCCGGTACAGAAAAATAATTTTGATAGAAGTAAAAATCCATCTATAAGACATGCTCTTAGAAAAGTTGGCACAGTACAGTGATTCAGTGGGTTTAGGATAGGGCCTGAGAACTTTAATTCTTTCTCTTTTTTCAAAGTAACCTGGACACCCAACATGTGGCTCGAACTCATGACCCCAGGATCAAGAGTGAGATGCTCCACTGACTGAGCACTAGCACTCAAGAACTTACATTCTTAACTAATTCCCAGGTGGTGCTGATACGGCTGTTCAGGAGGCAACACGCTGAGACCTGCAGTCCATGGGTCAATAAGGCCTATGTTGCCATTTAATCCTCTCTGGCTTCAGCTAATGTTGAAAAATAGCAAAACTTCCCAATACTCTCAAATCCATAAAACTTAAAATGTGTACTAACAGATGTAAAGGTTGCAAGTAAAAGAGATAATTTTGTGTCATTTAAAATTAACAAAGATAGGGGCGCCTGGGTGGGTGGCTCAGTCAATTAAGCATCTAACTTCGGCTCAGGTCACGATCTCACGGGTCTTGAGTTCGAGCCCTGTATCAGTCACGCTCTGTGTTGGCTGGTCTCCCTCTCTCTGCTCCTCCCCTGCTTTCTCTCTCTCAAAAATAAATAAACTTTGAAGTTAATAATGATATAATGTTCATTTCCTCAGTTGACACAGGCCTGCGTCACATTACAACAGGGCTGTTGTTAGTACAACCATTTCATGAGCCTAGAATGAAAAAGGGAAGTAACACTCATGTGTGCTTATGTGTGGAAACATACAAAACAGAAAACAAAAAAATGTCTTTCTCTCTCCCTCTCCCTCTCTCTCTCTCTCTCTCTCTCTCTCTCTCTCTCTATATATATATATATATAACAAAAAATATATGTGTGTATATCTATCTATATACATACATATATATGTATATATATATATATACACATATATATACACACACACACATATATATACATATGTGTGTGTGTGTGTGTGTGTATACATTTTCCCCCCAGAAAGTTCCCAGGAGCTGGCTTACATGATATACTTTTAAATAGATTTCTGATAGCCTTCTTCCAGCTGCAGCCATGAGGTCTACCAATATTCCTGATACGATCTATGGAATTCATCTTCACCATGGAACTATGTACACTTTGCACTCATGATCCTAGTTGGATTTATTAGGGTGCAGAGCAGGCCAATCCAAATGACCATCTGAACACACTGCAATGTTATATTTAAAACCCTCCTTACTTTCATCAGTGGTTCTCAGCCAGGGATGAGTTTGTCCCAGGGTACATTTAGCAATGTCTGGAAATATTTTTGGTTGTCATAACCTGGGAGGTGGGGGCAGGGAGTGGTATTGATATCTAGTGGACAGAGGTCTGGAATGCTGCTAAACATCCTCCTAAACTTCCGTCCTCCCCCTCCCGCTTTCTTTGTACCCCCAACTCTCTGTCTCTTTGTTTCTCTTCCTCTTCCTACCTTCTCCTTCTTCCTCTCCCCCTCTCCCCTCACTCACCTTTATGGTAAATTTCATCTTAGGAGACTCCTCATGTCATCATGCAAATATACCTACCCTATCACTCCTCTAAATATTCCCAGCGTGTCTAAACTGAGAACTTCTTTAAACATCTTGATGACATGGGTCATATTAGTTCAGACTACGGTTCCAAAAGCAAAGTCAAGGAAACTCTGTAGACTGACCAAGGTAACGCCACACAAGAATAGGCAAAGGCAGCAACTAATTTGATCCCTATAATTTCCAACTAAAGACTGCTTTAAACTTATGGTCACCTTTTCTGCTGGCTCTGTCCCAACAGGTTGTTTGAGTTTCTCCCTGGTGCTTGGTAATACCTTTACTTAGAAAGAAACATTTTTAAATACTATTTGATGTAGTGCCTTAAAAAGACTTTTATATGTGTATATTCATGATTATGCTATTGCATTTTAGACAAACATATACCAAGGGGGAATATTTCAAGGACAAAAGGTAGATTAAATAATATAGGAATAATGTAAGAGTAGACACTTCTGGCTAATTTCTAAATGATGTGATTAAGATCTCTAAATTCAGATAAACTGAAACTGCTTCTTTAATACAACTGTTTATAAGTATTCATATGACATGAATTAATAACGTTATTTTTAATATGCATCAATTATACACAGTCTTCATTTATCAGAAGGATTTTTCTTAAAAAAAAAAAACAACAGAGAAAAGAAAACCTTTCTGACTTTATTATGCAAAAGCCATCAGACATTGTCAAACTAAGACAATCATCTTGATTATTTTTGGTTGTTTGGAGGATAAGTAAAATCCACCCAGACTAGAAAGTAGCTCTTGGGAGGCAAGCAATTTGGTTTTGTAATGAGGTACGCTTTCTCAGAAGGTGATTACAATGGAGTCTGAGGGGATAGGGATGAAAGCCTTCATATATTATCTTTTATTTCTTAAAGTCTTTTATATCAGAAAGCTCGAGAAATGTGGTCAAATAGTCTTTGGGGGTTGAAGTATCCTCCAGTGAACTGCTTTGATACCAACATGGCTACACGCGTAGGACACAAACAGCCCTGCGTTTGCTCCTTCAGGCACTTTTTCACCACATGTACTTCACAGCTGGTGATACCAGTTGAGGTTGAATGGTCCAGCAAAGATCAGAGCTAAATTTTGCTCTGCTGTCCTTCTGTTATCTCCAGTACCCAATGAAAAGAGACATTACACCAGGTAATGCACGTGGAAATGTATCGGTATGTTTTCATAATGACAGAAGAATCTTCCAGCTATACTCACACTGCATATCTGGGTTTTTTTAATTATTATTCAAAATATAGATGCAAAGACTAGCTTTAAATAAATGTTCCACTTCATTTATGGATACATATTTTTCGATGAAAGAGTTACTAAATTCATAAGATTTAGGGGACGTTTTTCATAAATCAATATAAAAGACAACTCAAATTTCATTTCTTGAAAAATAAAAATACAGACATCAGAATTTCACTAGTAGTTTGGGAAATAAGATTCTGTTTTGGTATACCCTTTACTAGACTTTTTTGACCACACTGTACCTTGCTACTTTTACAATTATCTTGCTACTTTTTCTAGATTAGAGAAACAGTGCAGCTGTCAATTTGAAAGTTAAATGGGATTCAAAATGGGGTTTTGTGGATGAAATTAAACAGAATGAATTATGTTCTAAATTATGTTTTATAAAGTGTTATGATCAGCTGGTGAGGACAAATGAAAAAGTGGACTTCTTTCTCTAAGGAGAAAAGAAATTCATAAAGATATGTATAAAGGAAATTGTTGTTTGCAGTTGTCATAAATAAATATACTATGTTGGAGTAGGAATTTGTCTAATTAATAGAAATAGAATATTTATAACAAGACAATTCAAAACAGATGATCAGGAGAAAGACACTAGCTACGAAAGAGGAAGATGGCCAATGCTTTTCTTCTTGCAATCCAAAGAGTGAAATAAGTCCGTGGGATTCAATCAGGTGTACTCAGGGATATGGTTGAGACTGGACAGGGTAGGGGCTTCTCCTAATAGAGCAGGGACTGGGTCCTCTTTTCATGCTAATAGTAATGTAATGAAAATTTTACCTGCAAACTAGTTAGCAGAAATAACCAAGTCCAGATTGATAAGCTACTTAATACCTCCACTGTAGGTGAAACTATGGGACAGTTTAGCTGAGGTTTGTGGGAAAAGGGAGTTAAGTTTTATAGGGGTAAAAGATTTGATCAAGGGATAAAAGGAATAACATTGAAACTACAACTTCAAAACTTCTTGGGCATTACCCAGCTGTGCCATTCACTGAAGGGACTGCAAATAAGTACATGCAATAAACTAAACATTTGCAAATTTGTGTGGTCTCACCTATTCTATCTGATAATTGGTGCTGCCTAGGAGGAACAATTATGTTAAGAAAGCTCAGAATTTATCTCCTAGTGTTTTGTTTGTTTGTTTCCTGTTTTGGTATTAACTTAAGGGAACAGGCTCTTTTGCTGCCATTTTATTCATGCTTCTTCCCGCCAACTCGGTCAGTCAATGACATCAAAATAAAAACTATTTTCCTTATATATTCTTTAAGAATTGGACCATGTAATGAATAAGGACAAGATGTAAATTTTAGAAATTCAAAAAATTAACAAAAAAATGCCGCTTACCATTTTCAAAGCTTTATCAGCTCTGAATTATGTATTTTATTTAGAAACATTTTAAATCCTATTTACTTTATTGCCTTAGCAAGATTTTTATATAAGTTTATATAGTAATTATGTTATTACATTCTGAATTTACACAATAGAAAAACTGAATACCTCATGTTTATTTAGAAAAATATATATAAAATTTCCCCTAACTTGTATTTGTGCAGACTACCTCAGAGAAGTTTAATACAGTTTTATTAACTATTATTATATCCTGAATGTATTTTAGTTATTCACTTTTAAACCGTGCTCTGCTTATACTGTAAACAAACATTATAAATAATATTAGCAAGATATGGAAGAACAAATGAATATTTTTAAATCACAGTACTTAAATCAATAATATTTTAAATCATAATTTTTAAAATCAATATACTTTATGATATTAACACTCTTAAAGAAAAACCCACCTATGATCATCTCAGTAAACGTAGAAGAGTATTTTACAAATTTCAGCAAGGGGTCCTGAGAAGAAAAACTCCCATCAAACTAGAAATGGCAGGAAAGTTCTGCAAGTCAACAAGGAATACCCACGGAAACCCTATGGCCGACATCATATGTAATGGTGAAAGACGAGAAATGTTTTCCCCCTAAGATCATGAGCAAGTCAAGGATGTCCAGTCTCACCACTTCTATCCAACACAGTTCAAACCGTTAACTCCCACTAACAGTTAAACTCCCAGCAAAGACTGCCACACTGCAAGCTTCCCGTCACCTACTTTCTTCCCCCAGCTCCACAGTGGCCTTAAAAACCAGCAGTCTCAGAATAACAGCAGCTATGAAAAACAGCAGTCTGGCAGCCTTTGGAGGAGGAATAAGAAGTTTGGAGCTCCTTCCCAAAAACCCATGCCCAGAGGATTCCCATTATTTGCCCTGAAAGCTCCTAAAAGCCTCATTCACAGAGCTTGTCATTACTTCTGACTCAGTGAGGAAAACCCCATCCTCAGCGGGTGGGGAAAAAAAAAAGCAGTATCAGTTGTGTAACATTGCTTCTGCCCAATGCAGTGATGCCAGCTGAGCAAGGAAAGAATGGACAAAAATAAATAAGTTAATACATACATACATACATACATACATACATACATAGAAAGGAAAATCAGGGGAATAAAATGTTCATAGCAGACTGAGAAGTTGTCACATTTTGGATTGATCTAGAAGTTCCTGTGGTTGTATGGGGGATGTGTTTCAGGCCCAGGAAAGAGCTAAGAAGGCCTTGATTTTTCACTTCTAGCTGACGCCAAGGCTATGCACCAGCTGGAACTGAAGGCTGAGGCAAGTTGTGAACTATCAGAATGTGGAAGTTGTGCTTCAACACACACATAGTCCTTATGCAAAGAGTGGAAGACCTAGTGGTTTAAAGCATTTCAGGAAGGTCTAATCATAAGCTGACTGCTAAGCTACTAAGCAGTGACTTAAAAGCCACAGATGACAAATAATACAGATTTTAGAGAATTAGTCCAAGAATACCACTAAAATACAAGGGCAAAAACAAAGAGCAATAAAATCAAGTCTTGGGGAGCAGAGAGACTCTGACTCCATTTTTGCTCAATTATGTTATTAAAAATGTCCAGTGTCTAATTTTCAACAAATAATGATGACACATGCAAAGAAACAGTAAAGTATGGCTCATAGTCAGGAAAATAGAATAGAAATTGTCCCTAAGAAAGCCTAGATGTTGGATTTACTAGACAAAGACTTTAGCTATTAAAAATATGATTAAAAATGGAGGGAAGCCATATCTGAAGAATTAAATGTTTCACCAGATAGAGACTAGCGAATAAAAAGAGGCAGTCACTACAACAAGGGACCAAAGAGAAATTCTGGAACTAAAAGAGTATAATAACGTAAATGAAAAAAAAAATTCACTGGAGGGGGCTAAGATCATATGTAAGGTGAGAGAGAAAAGAATTACTGAACTTATAAAATAGGTCAATTAGATTTTCCAGTCTGAGGAACAGAAAGAGAGAAAAGAATTTAAAAAAAATAAAATAAACAAAGACCTGGCAGACACCATCAGAATACCAACACATACTTACTGGAAGTCCCATAAGAGGAGAGAAAGGGCAGAAGGAGTATTTGTAGAAATAATGGCTTCCAATGTTCCTAATATAATGACAAATATCCCGGGAGCTAAAGAAACTAGGGGTAGGATAAACTCAAATAAACTGACACCTTTGCCATGGTTCTCAAGTGAGAACAAAGTTCATTCCTCAGGAATAGAGCTTTCTGGGTGGTTGCACATGTTTGCAAGCTTCAGGCAGTATATTTATTCTTTTTAGGAAAAGTGCAGTTGACTCACATAGATGTCCCCTGGTTCTAGTGACTTTCTAAACTGCAAGCAAAAGCATCAGCAAAGAAGACTCTAATGGAACAGTGAAGGTGATAGAAAAACAAGAGAAGTTTTATGGAAGCTGAAGAAAAGACAGCCCACAAGGTGGTAATACTCAAAGGCTTTAAGTGCAGGGAAACCTATGAACCTGTCGAACTTTGTATTACGGAGAAATGTGGCCCTATTTACAGATGTGTTTGTAACAGAATTTTATGATGGCTTACACAAAGTGCCAGAAATAATGAAATGTTCATTATTCTGCATGCACCAGACTTCTCTGGCAAAGATTTTGCCTGCATGTAATCTCATGATAGTTCAATTTCCATGAATTATATGGCTGGCCTAACTGGCTGTTAAAAACCTAGAAAATAAGCTAGCTGCTAGACGGTAATGGCATCACCTAGAATCAGTGTAAACACTTAAAAATCAGAAACACAAGGATGAACAAAAAGGATCATCAAATGTAAAATTACTTGATAATTATTCATAATTTATACATTAAAAATTATGTTAGGTATAACAAGCTTTACTGTCAGAATTCTTTAGCTCTACCTAGAATATGTTGACTTTACCCTAAAACAGGTTGTTAAATTGAGCACAATTTATTGTCTGTGGAAGGTGCTAAAATTTTTTCAGTCCATGACATTTATGTGTACACTCTCCTCCCTACATAAACGTGTTAAACATAACCCAAAGTGTATTGCCAAATATAAAATTTCTGTTTTTCTCTATAGCTCTCCTGGGAGTAATGATATGTCTTCATTTCATTGACTCCTGTAGTGAAGAGCAAGACCGTGCACTGTGGATACGTCTGAATGAAAAGTTTGATAGTGGAAGTCTATTCTGTTTAGACGGTAAAAAATATTTCTTCATTTTTTTTTATTTTAGTTTTGCCCATCTGTACTAAGAGCACACTAACTCTGAACTTGGGACACATAAAATGTTTGCAGATATCAGATAGGAAACAAAAGGTCAAAAGGCAAATGTGTGTGTCATGTTTTGGTTCCTCAAGTGCCCTGTGCTGGCAACTTGCAGGAGCACCGGATATCCAACCCCCAGAGGACACTAGACCTTGTACAAGAAAATCCTACGGAAAAATGTGCAAAAGAGAAAAATCTGATAAATAAACTGCTCTTTCATTTGATTTGGTTTCATTTTTGTCTCTGGTTAGAAGACAAATATTATTTGGGGAGCTTACGATGCACAGTTTAGCTGACCAGACAAGGTATTAGCTTCCACGACAATATTACTTACATGTTAATGTTACTGCAATACATGAAACATCTTCTGATTTCTAAGAAATGGGAAGTCACTATAGAATCTAAAAGTTTGTTTTCTTAAACATGCAAGTGCCTTAGTCTGTATTTCTACATTTGGAATAGTTTAGGTAAAAATAATTAGGCTCAGCCATAAATCTAATATCTGATCACTAATCTATTGCATACCTGTAAATGAAAGAACTATTTGCTGACTCTTGTTTTCCCTGAATCAAGTTTGTCAGAGAGATGTATTAGCTCATTCAGGCTACTCAAGTGCTGTTAAAAAGACAAAACAACAACAACAACAACAACAACAAAAACTGCTAGATTAGTACTGGAGGATTTTAGTCACTTTCTCTGAAACACAGACTACACTTTCCAAAGTACTCAGTTCAGTCCATTCTCATGTGTAGTGAAATAAATGCCCTCCTTTCTTTGCACTATCAAAGATCCCCTGGTTCTCTCTAGCCTGCAACATTATCCTACACTTCCAAATTCCTTAGTCTCACTGCACTCTCCAGCTTCATCTCTGGCTATCTCACTACCACCACCATTCCCTACCAGGTGCATTGTTCCCTGGTGTGTGGTGCTGTTTCACAACGTCTTGGCTCTTCACTGTGCTTTCTGATGTCCAGGAAGCCCTTCCCTGTCCTTTACTCCATCTCCATCAACCACTTATGAAATCTCCCAAGTAGACTTAGCGATACTCTTTTGAGTATGTCTAGGACTTTTCTGAATGATGACATACACAGCAGACAGGAAGAAATGCCCCAAAATCTAGGTAACATTAGAATGCTAAGCCAGAGATCAGGAGACAAAGACTGATCCCTAAAACATCACAGGCCTATATCTAAGAAAATGTCTTAGTGGTGATGACTGTGTTCAATTGTCCCTGATCCTTCCACTCTCTTGGATATTTTGTGTTTCCCACTACAGACCCCAACCCAAACTTCCTTAGCTTTGTAGTCTTTCATGCACCAGACTTATGACTCTTCTGGAATCAATATTTATTTAAAGTTCTAACCTCATCGGTCTTGCCTTGTGTTAGCTGATTGCTAACTAGTTAATACAAGGGAGTCCTTACTAACATATGACTGGATATTTCTGGGTACAATGAGACAAACACCAACACAACCATGCCACAAAGTATTGCCAGATGTGTTTTAATCAGGGTCCTTCACTAGATTGAAGTACTTGTGGAGGTCACAGTCAAGTTAGGACTGGCTATACCAGCATAGAGAAAACGTTCAGGAATAATTGCACCTCCCAGCTGTGAGTCTCCCCCATTGTTGTGCCAGGGTAAGAGGTAGTATTGACATATGAGACATATGAGTGAGTCCTATGAAAAGAAACACTGGAAAAATATAGGGACATTTAAGTTAGCCACTGCACAAGGAAAGTCTAAATGTCCTGAAAAATTACAGCCCTTCCCAACTTTGACAATATTCCTAAAATTTACATGACACTACCTGTAAGGAATTAGGAACCAGAAAGAAGTTTTTCTAAACTCCAAAGAAGAAAATGCACATGTTGACCAACCACAAAGAAGACTGGTCTTGAGAAATAGCCAGCAGGGGAGGAGTAAGAGACATTTTATTTAAAATATAAAAAGATATGAGGCATATCACACAAATATATCAAAGTATTGGAACTAAAATGCACATTTTCTATGTTCAAAATAATATATGTAATAAACTTCTCTCACCCATTCATCCCATTCTTGACTCTCCACCTCCACTTCCCAGATAACACACATGAAGAGGTAAGACTCAGGTAAGAGATGGGTAGAGGTCTAATAAAGGGGGAATTTTAGAGGGAGATTAGATTGGAGTCTTTTGTATGCTTCACTTGATTCTTTAAAAGGCTGAAATCTAACCAGTTTGCTTTATATAAATCAAAATGTCACAGACCTCAAAATAGCAATGTCAAATTGTCATATACAAATGAAAATAAAAGTTATTTACCTGCGACTTATTTTATAAAGTTTATTATAGCTATTCCACTCTCAAAAAGGTGAAGCATGACTTCTCATTCCTTAATCATGGGTTGCACATAATGACTTCTTCCAAAAGAGAACAGTATGGAAAGTGGGAGGCCTGAAGAAGGGGCGTGGCCTTATAGTGGAGAAAACTTGACAAATGCAGTCTCACCCAGGTGACTACATGAACATCACCAGTGATACGGTATGTTGATAGTATGTACCCTTAATATGAAGTGATGAAAATGGCACTTTACCTCTTATGATCTTCCTTCCAACAACACATACCTAGAGTCTAATCATGAGAAAAATATCTGACAAATCCTAACTGAGGGATATACTACAAAATACCTGACCGGTAAATCTCAAAACTGTCAAGGTCATTAAAAACAAGAAAAGTCTAAGAAGCTGTCACAACCAAGGGAGCCTAAGAAAACAAAAGGATTAAATTTATTTTGGCATATATGATAAGATCCTAGAATGGGCAAAGGACATTAAGATAAAAACTAAAGAAATCTGAATAAAGTATGGACTTTTGTGAATAATAATGTGTTGGTTCATTAATTATAATAAATGTACTATACTAATATAAGATGGTAGTCATAGAGAAGACAATGTAAGATACATGGAAACTCTCTGTTATTATCCACGCAATTTTTCTGTAAATCTAAAACTGTTCTTAAAGAGTTTATTTACAGGGGCGCCTGGGTGGCGCAGTCGGTTAAGCGTCCGACTTCAGCCAGGTCACGATCTCGCGGTCCGGGAGTTCGAGCCCCGTGTCGGGCTCTGGGCTGATGGCTCGGAGCCTGGAGCCTGTTTCCGATTCTGTGTCTCCCTCTCTCTGCCCCTCGCCCATTCATGCTCTGTCTCTCTCTGTCCCAAAAATAAATAAACGTTGAAAAAAAAAATTAAAAAAAAAAAAGAGTTTATTTACTAAAAAAACATTAAACAAAATGTAAAGAAAATCAATCTCTAATCATGTTTGCAGATCTTCAATAAACTAGTAATATAATGTCGGTCAAATTCTTTCTTTGTTCAGGTGAATTATATAGAAGAATTGTGAAGGGGTTACATTAAAAATGGTACTCAAGAGGCACCTGGATGGCCCAGTTGGTTGAGCATCTAACTCTTGATTTTGCCTCAGGTCATGATCTGATGGTTGTGAGATCAAGCCCAGCATTGGGCCCTGCACTGACAGCATGAAGCCTGCTTGGAATTCTCTCTTTCTCTCTCTCTCTCTCTCTCTCTCTCTCTCTCTCTCTCTCTCTCTCTCTCTCAAAATAAATAAACTTAAAAAGTTTTATTATTTTATCATCCTATTTTTTATAGTTCTGCCCAAAATTGTATTATACACCCCTACTAACTTACAAAAGAAAAAAAAACCTGATACACAGGTCAAAAAATAAAACTGTACAATTTACTTTATTGAAGGTCTCAATTATGCCTCGAATAAAGACTTTGTAATTTTCTTACTAGAATGAATAATAAAAAGATCTTCTTTGGATTGATAATAAATTAGGTTAATTAAAACTGTACTTAATGTTCTAGCTATAAAATGACAAAGGCTTTAAAATAAAATAACAAAAGTATATATCTAGTGCATTATTGTTTCTTTTCAGTGTATTGAAGCTTTGGCCTTAATCCAAAAATATCACCTTTGTTAAACACAATTTCAACACTCTACTTTGGGAATTATCTTCAGAACCTCTCTCTGATTTTAGTATCTTTAGTTTCAGAGAATTTTCTCCTTGAGTAGTTAGGTTTAATTTTTAAAACTGTCAACATCTCCTTCAAAATAAAGTTTTGCAGTACGTTTGAGGACTTAAATAAATAATATAATTGACGAAAAAAAGGCAGATGTGAGTATGTGTGTGTGTTACAATTACCTCAAGAGTTCTGATTATTTTATGCAATTAGCTCATAAATGAAGAGAGGGGATTTCTTCCCAAGACAGCTTCTTTAAAATAAAACTATCAATTTTGCTATTTATATTATTAGCCATTTTTTATATGCTCCTCACATAGATGGATTCTGGAAACATTCAGCCAAATTGATATACTGAAGTTCTAAAAACACAGAAGTTTCACATTCTGATAATTTCTACATTCCTGGTCATTTGTAAATAGATTGTGGTGAATTAATCTGGCCACAGTTTTGGACACATTCTCCACGACTGTTTTTGTATTGAACTAAGCAAAAAATACTGATGAACCTTTAGAAAGTCATGACAAAATAAAAATGAAAAGACTGCCATGATAGATTTATAGGTAGAATCTTACTGATAGATCATGAAGACAGTTTTTGTTATAATTTAAAAAATTCAATAAGTGAAATAAAGAGAATCATTTCAATGTTTTTTCTTTAATGTTTATTTATTTTTGAGAGAAAGACAGAAAGAGTATAAGCATGGTACAGAGAGAGGGAGACAGAATCAGAAGCAGACTCCAGGCTCTGAGCTGTCAGCACAGAGCCCAACGTGGGGCTCAAACTCAGGGCTCCAATTTACGAACCATGAGATCATGACCTGAGCTGAAGTCAGACACTCAACCAACTGAGCCACCCAGGCACCCCAAGAGTATCATTTCAAAAACAAAATGCTAAGTGTTAAAAAAACAATGACAACACTATAGCTATCTTTACATTTTTTAAGCGGAGTTACTTAACACAATTGTTTAATCAAGAACAGATAAACTGCACATAATCTCACACTCAGAGACTTCATCTAGTCTAAGCTGAAGGGACATGCCTGATGTAGTAAGGAACAATCACCAACAGGGAACATCACTGCTGTCCCAGAACCCTCTCAACTTCAACCGCGCTGTTTTATTTCACGCATTCTTGAGATGATTGGTAACACTTGTTCTTTTTTTTTTTTTATGAAGTTTATTGACAAATTGGTTTCCATACAACACCCAGTGCTCATCCCAAAAGGTGCCCTCCTCAATACCCATCACCCACCCCCCCCTCCCTCCCACCCCCCATCAACCCTCAGTTTGTTCTCAGTTTTTAACAGTCTCTTATGCTTTGGCTCTCTCCCACTCTAACGTCCTTTTTTTTTTTTTTTTTTCCTTCCCCTCCCCCATGGGTTCCTGTTAAGTTTCTCAGGATCCACATAAGAGTGAAACCATATGGTATCTGTCTTTCTCTGTATGGCTTATTTCACTTAGCATCACACTCTCCAGTTCCATCCACGTTGCTACAAAAGGCCATATTTCATTTTTTCTCATTGCCACGTAGTATTCCATTGTGTATATAAACCACAATTTCTTTATCCAGGAATCTACCCAAGGTAACACTTGTTCTGAGTAGGATCTCCAATTTGTGTAAATCTGATTTGTAATCCAATTCAGTATATTAGCTCAAGTTGAAAAAGAAACAAACCAAAGAGACAAAAAAAAAAAAAAAAAAGATTGAAGCCAGGAGAGGCAAAAAGATTTTTAAAATTATAGAAAATTGGGGCACTGGGATGGCTCAGTTGGTTAAGCATCCGACTTCAGCTCAGGTCATGATCTCACCGTTCCTGGGTTCAAGCCCCACATTGGGCTCTGTGCTGACAGCGCAGAGCCTGGACCCTGTTTCAGATTCTATGTCTCCCTCTCTTCTTCCCCTCCCCCACTTGTGCTCTTTCTCTCTCAAAAACAAATAAACATTAAAAAAATTTTAAATAAAAATTACAGAAAACAGTGTAAGGGATATCTGGAAAATGGTCTAAAACATTGCAAAAGGGAGTAGAGATAATGCAGCAATTAAATATTGGAAGAAATAACAGCTGATCATATTTCAAAATTGACAAAGTCCATCAAGCTACAGATCCCAGAAGTTCTATGAACACAAATCTCAACAAAACAAAGAAAATCATGCCTATAATGTTTGAAAAACAAAGACAAAGAAAATATTCTAAAAGCTAGAGAAAATGGATACATTGTCTTCAAAGTATCAACAGAAATACTAACAGCTAAAATTCCCACAGAAATTAAGACATAGAAATGGCATTTTTATTTTCATAATTTTTTAAATGTTTATATATTTTGTATGTGTGTGTGAGAGGGAGACAGAGATAGGGAGAGAGACAATCCCAGGAAGGTTCCAAGCTCCAGTGCAGAGCCCGATGTGGGGATGGAAGGGTGGCCTTGATCTCATGAACCGTGAGATCATGACCTGAGCTGAAATTAAGAGTCGGACACTCAACAGACTGAACCACCCAGGTGCCTTTGAAATGACATTTTCACTGTGTGAAAATAAAATAACTGCCAATTGAGATTCTTATCTGCAGTAAAAAATATCCTTCCAAAAATGAAAGTCAAATTCATTCTAAGATAAACAACTAAAAAATTTGTCAACTATAGACCTCACTGCAAGTGATAGGAGGTCTTCAGGTAGAAGAGATATATTCTCAGATCAAATAAGAACAGAAAATAAAAAAATGATAAACTTATGAATATTTAATGAATATTTAAAGCACAAGCCCCTTGTCACCTAAAGTATATGTGTAGAGCAGATGTAGAATGATATCGAATATATTACTATATAGTTTTAAGCATGGAAGACAGATTCCATGATTGATTCAGAATAGTATAGAAAAGAAAGAAATGGAATATGAGGAAGTTCAAAGGATGGCAGAACATTTTTTTTTAATATATGAAATTTATTGTCGAATTGGTTTCCATACAACACCCAGTGCTCATCCCAAAAGGTGCCCTCCTCAATACCCATCACCCACCCTCTCCTCCCTCCCACCCCCCATCAACCCTCCAGAACATTTTAATATCTAATAAATCAGCAAACAACAGAAATAGTAAGATTTGATTTAACAAACCTGGGAAATGGGAATTTGTTCTAGATTATTCTCTATGATTACAGGAGACATCAATCGGTTAGGAAGTTAGCTTCAACAACATCAGGAAGTCACAGACCTAGAGTCATCCCAGTGCCAAAGTCCTCAATGTTCACCTTCTGTGTGTCTGCCCCTGAGCCACTGCAGAAAATCACCTCCAGTCCAGAAAATCACTCCACATGTATGTTGGTTTAATTTGTAATCATGAAAGCAGGTATTACTGCTTAACTTTTTAGTGATGTTTCCCACCTATTCAAAGAGCACCTGACACAGAGTTGACATTGGAATATTATTACACAAAGAGTGATTATATAGATAGTGGGTATCCTATCCATATTCTCACCCCAAATGTGTTTTCCTCCTCATCTTCACCAATTTCCTCATTTTCCATAATTCAACCTCCAAACCTGTCTACTGTTGTTTCCATCTTTGCCTTCTTTCCTTCTGATTTAATGCAAGTATTTCTTTCAAAGCTCAATCATCTCACTTGACCTACGGATCCTATTTCCTCATGCTTTCTTGTGGACTTACCTTCTTTTTGTTACATTCAAAACCAGGACTTTCCCCGTCTTTAACAAATAATTTCCATTATTTTAGAAAAATGACCCAGTATCTCTAACATTTGAAAACAAGGTCCCACGATCTCCTCAGGGTCCACCAGCCACAACCTCATTCTGTGGTTATTCTTCATGAACACACTTCCAACAACCATTACTTCATCCCCTTTCTTACCTGCATTCACACTTTACCCTCTCAAATCTGATTTCCTGCTTAACACTCAATGGAAACAGCTCTTTTCCTATTCAGCAATGTGCAAACTATTGTCACATTCAAAAATACTATTTCTCTGTATCCTTGTCATTCAGAATCATTCTACCATTTGAAACAGATCATTATTCGCTTTTATATTCCATGAGCTCACTCTCTGCTATGTAACAGATCACTTTTCTTCTCCTCTACCTGTCCTCCAAATACTGATGTTCTTTTTGACTCCCTACTTACCTCTTACCATACCTTATCATAAAGCTCTATGCCAATGTCTTCCAAATAATTCCCTATTCCAGTTTTCTTCTTTGAGTTAAAAAAGCTCATATCCACCTGGCTTAGTTTGACCTCTTCATTTGGAGAAAACATTTTCAAATGTAAAGCGTTCAAAATTAAATCATTCATTTCACAACAGCTCCAAACTCCCCTCCCCATAGGAATTCCCAATTCCTCCTAGTCCAAGTCACTCCTACACTTCCCAGTAAATCAGCCTTTACTTCTCAGTAAATGGATACCACCTTCCACCTAATTGCTCAAGTCAAAAACCTGGGAGTCACTGTTCACTCTTTTCTTTTGTTTAGTCTTCTTATAAGATATTAGCATTTTCTATGAATTCTATCTCATTAATTATCTGCCATTGCTCTACTTTATGTTTCATCACCAGTTCCTAATTTAAGTTAATGTCACCCATTGTTTTTCCAGACTTACTCCTTCAGCCTTTGCCTGGCCTTCCCACTTTCACACATTTCCTCTTCCATTTCCTTCTCCAAAAAGAGTGATCTTTAAAGTCCTAAGTAGGATAATGTCATTTCCCTGCTGAAATGATATTCCAGTGTTCTTAGGATAAATTATAATTTTTAAATGGGTCTCAAAGTGCTATATAATCTTACTACAAATGATCTTTCCAGTCTCATCTTAAATATTTGCCACTGTCAATATCTAGGTATACCATTATCCTTTAAGTACTTCTAATAAAAAAAAAAGTCTTTCCCAATTCAGGACCATTGCACATGCTTTTCCTGCTTTCAAGAATATTGATATCCTTACTCTTCAATAGCTGACTTCTTCTCATCTTTCCATGTTTACCTTAACTGTCATCTCTTCAATGAAGCTTTGGCTAATTACCCTATAGAAAGATAACTTTAATTTGCATACAGGGCATTCAAGTATAAAAAGGGAGGAGAGTAAAACCAGGAGGTACAAAGAATCCAGTACAAAAAGGGAGTATTGCTTGATATACACTTATCCCTATTTATGATTCTGGGGTTTTGTCCATTTCTACATTAGAAAGTAGAGCAGGATCCACATTTTCCTTGTTCACGACTAATCACCAGCATTTGAATAATGGCTAAAATATACTAAGTATATAGTAAATACGTGTTTCATGAATAAAATATAAAAGAAAGAATGAAAAGTGATTGAAGATTAATAAACATAAAAATCTCAGAAAATAAATGATGCTTTATTTTCTATAACGCAAATTAAATAAAAATTTAAGTTTTTTTTCTCTGTATCATGCAAAATATACATTCATATGAATACCTAGCTACTCTATCTGATCTTTATTCAGGGAGTTGTTGTGAGAATTTTGCCTGCATAATGGTCGAATAAAAATATAAAATAACAGATTTATTATCCCATCAGTAACTTGTAGGAAAGATGCAGGTATGCATCTCTTTAGATCCCAAACAGAACACCAGGCCTAAGCACTCACATTTTTGCAAACACACACACACGTGTGTGTGAGCGCATGTACACACACACAAACATACACACACACACACACACAAATGGTAACATGATATATAGAAATGACCTCGAAGAGGAAGCAAATAATGGAGTAGCAGCCTTCACAATCTGTCACTGACACACAATTACCTCGGTTAAGCAAAACAAGAAAGACTTTTGTATAACACTGGCAAGAGCAAACAAAGATGGGTAATTGGTATTGGATGGCAGATGATTCACTGTAGACTCATGCAAGATATTGCACATTTAACTGAACAATGTAAATTATGTGTACATACTAATGGGTTCTAAATTAGCTGTAATTCCCAAAGAGAACATCCAGGTATTATTGTGAACAATTCAATGAAGATGTCAACTCAATGTTTAGTTGTGGGCAAAAAGGCAAGTAAGATGTTAGGTTGGGTTAAGATCATAGAAACATCATCATGGGAAACATTCTGTCAGTAAATAAACCAGTGATCACAGGCTACCTTGGGAAATGCATTCCCTTGAGATAATGCCATGTCAAATCCTCTGAAATTTCAAATTTCAATAAAGTTAATGTGTTGGATTTATGTCAGTTTTTAATTCTTAGGAAAATAAATAATTGGTTAAGAGGCATCACATTGTTTTACAAAACCATGATACAATATGCACAGTTCCTTGATAATCTACTAGTGTCAGAAAAAAACTTACTATATATGAGATCAGGTAGATAATAAAGTAAGGAATAACATTCCTAATATTCAGGGGGGAGGAAAGAAAATCAAATGATGAGGACAGTTGTTAAGCAAGATGGGAGTTTGATGAGGTTGGTATGAGGCAAACAAATCCAGTTTACTGTGTTATTTATCTCAAGATATCTTTCTTCAATTTTTTATAATTGTTTACTCATCCTGTCAAAAAATGTGAGCACACAACAGACTGTGAGGTTGTGCCTACATAATGCTAAAACAGCTAATGGAAAGCTAGAAAGCTCCCATAGTTCCTATATTTGCTTTAATTAGAGAAATTATAAAATCATATAGTAATTATTTGCTTCTGGTTCATCTCTTCCACTCTACAGTGAGTTATTCAAAAGCGAGACAATATTCAATAACGTATGCCTACGACTCCAGCTTCTGGCATTTGGTGATCAATAAATGTTAGCTGGATGAATGAATTAATGAATGTGTTTACTTGCAAATGAATGAATTGGTTCATTTGCATACCACCAAGGAAAAACTGTCACTGCTTTCTGAGGTCTGAAATTATATTTCTCAGTGGGTAAATGAAATAGCTTGTAATCTAATAACTCTGTTATACAAATATTAAATACAAACATTAAATACAGAGTATTCTGATGACCAAATAAATTATTAAGCTCTTGCTTGTTTTACTTTTTGAACAGTATGTAATTTATTTGAGAGATTCAAACCATAGCTATGTATTGCACACCTACTCACACAGAGTTACAGATGCTGTGGATTGAATGAAAAGAACACACATGGCTCCGCCATCATGGATCTTAAAAGCAAGCTGGAAAGACTGAATAAATCATTCAAAATGGGATAACTCTTCCCAAAAGATAAATACAGGTTAATACACAAACATATAGCAAGATTTATCCTAGTTAAGGGTGTCAGTAAACGTTTCTCTTAAACTCAACATGATGAGGAACTCAAAGACGGGATATGAGATGACAGAAGGAGAAGGCAGCCAAATGTCCTCACTTATGTGAGGAGACTGACACTTTTGCAGAGTTGGAAGTCTTGTAAGGGAAAAACCTTGAGAACAAATACGGGAGTAGTTACTCCTAAGGCAGAAAACAGGCAGCTTTCTGAACGTACACAGCCTTGTGGGCCACTTTGAGACTTCTGAACTTGATCTTTAGGGTAACAGGACATTGAATATTCTGGTAAGAGGAGCAACATGTTCCAATTCCTGTTTATGAGAAGATTACCTCATGCAGGATGGGTTCGGATGGTTGTGCCAAGAGTAATACAAATTAGGAGCTATTGAATTCACACAAAATAGAGTCAGAGACTTATTATGTATAATATAAAGTGCATAAAAATCACAATGGAATATAGAATGTATAAATTTTCAATGTCAAGTATGTGGTAATTATCATGAAGAATACTGGAGCATTTAATTAATAAAGTAGTCTTCTGCACAGTAACAGGATAAAGTAGCACCTAAAACTGACCATTCCTTACATATCTAATACAAAGTTTTGCCATTTCCCTCTTGATTATCATTTTGCTTCTCTGTGAAACTACCATTATACTGACTCCTCCATTGACTTAAACCACCCGTCAGTTCAGACAATTAGCTTATTGAAATTAGTGAAATTTTACTAACTGAAAATTTTACTTAATTGAATTAGTGAATTTTTCTCACTAATTTGTCTCACTAAATTGATAAAAATTTGTTTAATTAAGTTGGTAAAAGCCAATTAGCTGTGTTGGCCTCCAGTTTTTTTTTTTAATGCTTTGTTTTATTTCATTTTGACAAAGGCTTAAAATGGCAGTGCTATTATATCACAGGAAGTAAAAATGAGCATGTGAAATGTGTCCCTGTTCTTGGACACATGAACCAGAAAACATTGGGGCACCAACAAGCCCAGTTTTCCGTTCAGGTTGCATCTTTTTCTGCCATTCTTCTACACACTGATATTTTCTACCACTTCAATACCCTCAATTATGGTAATGGCTACCAGGAAAGCAAACTTATAGTAAGACATATCATTTGCTTTCCATTATAGATATGATAACAAATTTGCTTCATAGATAGAGGGAAGCATATTACTTTCTGAAAAGTAAGCATTGCCCTGTTCCCTTATGAATAAAAATATGCTGTAGTGGTAGGCTGCCAAGAGTTACACTATATTTCCTTAGGATTAGAGGTAACGTTTCATTTTTGATAATGTACTTGGAAAGATAAAATGCATCAGAAAACTCTATTCACTAAATTTATCATTCACACGGTTGGCCTATCATGGTTAGTCATATAATTCATAGACTGATTAAGTGCAAAGTGAATGAATCATATAACTAAATATTTTCAAGGCAGTGCATGAACGATAGAGTTAATCAATAATGTACCCAAACTCACTTTACTAGCTATTAGCACAGTATTCTTTATTTTGGCAAATGGTAGAAAATCTATATTTGAAGGTCATTCAGAATCAGAGGCCCAAGGCCAATCCTAGGCATAATTGTGGAGAAACAAAGTATTTCTTTACATGTCTCTAGTCCTTCTAGATTTTTTAAAATCCTTTTAGCCCTTTTAACCTGACACTTAAATTTCTAGGACATAATTTTCAGAAACCAAGGGAAGTTTACTTTATTTCAGGAAAGTGCATGCCTTTCTTTTCCTTTTATAAAACTAATGATGGATATACTTTCTAAAACACATTCGTTATTTAAAATTTTACAGAAGATTCATCATGAAGAGCACTCACTAAAACTGAAAAGTAGTTAAAAAACAATGAAAGGCTAAAGAGACTGTGAGGAAACCAATGTCAATATTGTCTTGCTCATAACCCTTATAGCACTATTAAGACTTCATAGTCTTCTTCATTAATACCATTCTGTCTGGATTGCTTTGTCTGTCATTTAAATCAAAAGTCTTCTGAGATATAAAAATATCTTATTCTGCCTATTAAAAAATGCCAACTGTGCTGCCAGTTCTTGTAAATAAATAATCATGAATGTCTGAAGGAGACAGGCTCATCTAGTACTGCCATGCTTTTAAAGAGGCAAAAAAAAAAAACAACCCTCAGACATTTATTTCAAACCATATACATCTTTTTACTCATTGACATTTGGCCAATTTCCACATTTCTAGAGCAAGAGGTAATTTATATCTTAAACCTAAATAGGCAGAACAGGAAACAAACTGGAATAAAACAAACAAACAAAAAACGACCCCTGTTCTTGTCATGTTCAGATAACAGCCATGTTCAAGAAATTGACTGTAGACACGGAGAACTGCCTTCTAAGAGTCCTTGCAGATGTGATCCAAGGAGGAAAAGGTATCCCATAGATGGAAATGCACCCAGCAACTATCACAGTTCAGCAATGTAAGTGAGTTTGCATTTACTCCAACCCCAAACGCTCCAAATTTACTAAGCTTACTGCTTTGACCGTTGAATGACCAGTCTCAGACCAAAACATGACCAATCTTAATTGTGACCTGTTTTATTATCTTGGAGGCTGTAAATAAGGTCAATTATAGATAAAATTGTGACATATGTAAACTTTGACTTGATGTCTTACCCAACATCCTTGTATCACTTCATGATTTCCTAAAACCTCCATACTGGAGACCATACTGGTGTGCTCTTCCTTGTAGAGTTAAAAGAGATCAATAATACTCAATAATAATCATCTGAACATCCTGATGTTTATATCATTCATCTTTTAATATGATCTTTATTTTCATACTCAAATACACAATTATTAATGGTTATAGTACTGACACCATAATATTGGTCATTCTATACTTATATAATTTAATTTTAATAGACATTTCATAATATATTTTTTTGCTATATAAATAGTAGTGTGATGAACATCTTTGAGCATTTCGACTTATTCCTTAGGATACAGTCTGCAAATTAGAGTTATGAAATCAAAAGAATGAATGTATCGAATGTATTTCCAAAACTTGTACACTTAGCATGTTGTATACAATAATTTAAATTGCTCTTTGAACTATATTATATTCCTACAAATGTAAATTATTACCATACCTTAGCTCAAATGAAAAACACAATTCATAAGAATTGTTGGTATGCTTCCAAACCAATGAACAACTATCTTGATGGAAATTCAACACATTTCATACTCACTTTAACTACATGCATAGAGAATGCTGAATTCATCTATCATAAGTCTCTGGTTACTGTGCATTACTAGGCCAGAGAACCAATAAATGCAATCAATATTAGGTGCGAGCTATGATGACACTTTAAATGTGATTAAGTTATAAATTCTCCTATTCCTCAGACTATATTATCAAAATATTTATTCGGAATATATTCACTCAGAAATTTTGATTTAATTATTCTCAAATGGAAACATACATAAGTTTGAGGTTTTTTTCAGAGGGATCCATGTGATCATATCTAGCAGCCACAGTTGAAGATTACTGCTTTAGATAAAGAAAGCTGTGTGTGTATGTATGTGTGTGGGCATGCACAGAAATATATGTGTAAAAGTAGAGGTTACAGCAAATAAGTACATGTGACTGATAGGGACTGAGGATTCAGGGACCTTATACACAATTTTTGGCTGGAGCCCTAATTGATTTATCTAAGAAGAGTTATAATGGAACTGGAAATCTTCCAAAGAAAGGAAACAAAACTGATAATAGGAGTTCTGAGGACAGTATGTGGGTAATAGATACTGTTTGATTTCCAGGACTGGATGCAGTATTTTTGCCTTATGGGAGTTAGTGGTGGCCAGTTACTAGAGAGTGCAAGAAAATATTCCCTGCTAAAAATCACTCTCATGTATTCCACAAATCTAAAACTTGTTTTGATCATGAAAGTGTTACATAAGATCAGTCAAATATCAGCATTATTTTAATCAAAATGACAGAAATAAAGCAAAAATCATAATAATTGAGATGACCATAAAGTCTATTTCAATTCTTAGTAAGTGACAGAGGAATTTTGGACAGTCAGAAATAATTCTGAGTATGGATAATGGTAATCTGAAGAGCATGGGAAAAGAAAAGCTCAAAAAAGTAAAACAAAAGGATACAGTTCAAAAAATATTGCCCTCTGAAGTTTTGCTGAGGGTTCCTGGCAGCAATATCTGCTTTAAGTTAACATATTTGAAGGTAATAAAACTCAGCCTCAAGGGGTGTCTGGGTGGCTGTCAGTTAAGTGTCCAACTTCAGCTCAGGTCACGATCTCATAGTTCTTGAGTTCGAGCCCTGCATCGGGCTCTGCACTGACAGCTCAGAGCCTGGAGCCTGCTTCAATTTTGTGTCTCCCTCTCTCTCTGCCACTCCCCTGCTCATTCTTTCTCCCTCTCTCTCTCTCTTTCTCTATCTCTGCCAAAAATAAACAAACATTAAAAAAAAATTTTTAAATAAAAAACAAAAAACTCAGCCTCAAATAATTTAGCCAATCCATTCTGTTTAGGTAAGCCTGGTGTTTATGATGTTTATTCTTTCAGCGGTACAGGGGGAGGGGTCTGGGCCATGTTCATCTCCCTCTTTAAAGTCAGTACACAAGAGTACGACATCAAACTACTAAGGTAGTAGGTACACAAGGTACAATACCCAGGGCAAATGATACTAAGAAAATCTTGTACAATTTTCCTCTAGAGTTACTTTTTACTAATAGAAATATCAAAAGTTAATACCATATTCCTCCAGAACTTACTATATTAATAAAAACAAACATCTCTGCAAGTCCAAGCTCATGTGGAATCACTAAGCATATATACATGTCATTTATGTTTAGAGGATGGATGGGGTGGTCAATAGGAGTCAATGGAAAGGGGCCAAAAGAATCAAGTAACTCAATTTCAACAATGATCTATTTAAGACCATTTGAAATATAAGTAGCTATGGAAAATGCATTTATGATCATCAACTTTTATTCAATAGAACTTGCACTTAAAAATTATGCTTAATATCTGTGAGTTAGAATCATGAATTTCTACTCCTTTTTTTTCTGTTAAAAAAGCTATTCATGTGTAGTAAAGTGCAAGGCCTAATAGTATCTTATTCTTGATTCTGTGTAATGTTATGACTCAGATGCACATTGTGTGTGAACAATGACCCACATGATCCAGTCTTTCCCTTTATATTTCTCTGAACTGACTCCTATGAGCAACAGCTGATAAATTATACATCATATATGACCTGTCTCCTATGCAATATGCCTAGAATAAAAATACACAGCATCTCAAGTCAATGACTATTTTTGTTCTACTTTACTAATGTCCTACAAAGGGCTGGAAAAAATATTTCAAGTCCATAGTGTGAATGGATGACACCATCAAAGCAAAGGGGAGAATGATATGCGGGGGAATTTCTGTTGTAAGAGCATCTAATTCCATGTTCAGCATAAGTTGCCTGATTTATTCAAATGATGTTGCTTCTATTTCACTTCATCTTTGTATGATAGGCTTAAAATATTCTTTTTGTTTGTAAATGAATCACAATTTATTGTATGCTGTTGGAGACATGTCTTTTACTTTATCATGGGCAATTTTATGATCATTTATGAGAATATATTAGGGAATATTTTAGAAATATTATATTTATGACATTAATAGTCTTAGTTCTGATTCACCATTAAGATATCAGAATGAACCACTGCTACTTATTGATACTCTAAATCAAGCATTGGCATTTTTTTTTTCGGTAAAATATCAGATTTTTAGATTTGGGAGCTAAACAATCCCCAGAGCAGCTACTCAGTTCTGTCACTGGAGCATGAAAGCAGCCATAGATAATGCATAAATGAGTGTGTGTTTCAAAACAAAAATCTCTTGCTCACAAATAGAGGTGGTGAGCTGGATTTGACCCAAGGGCTGTCATTTATCATCTCCATGTTAGGGCAACTATTCTGTAAGTGGTGACTCAGTGACCCAGTGCGACTTCAGTTTGGTGGTTACCCTTCGTAGATAATACCATGGTGTTTGCTATCACTGAGGAATAGATGGCTGGAGGATCATGCACTAACCATTATATGCCTTGGCCAGGAAGGGTCACATGTCCCTCTGCCGACAGCCCATTGACCAGAACTAATCACACGGTCTTATGTAATTGTAAAAGGGCTGGGAAATCTGGTAAGAGATGGAATGTTAACTGAGTATGCTGTCTCTGCCACACTCAAGAATTACAGACAGTGATTAGCGGAGAGAAAAGTATAGTTATTAACAAAGTATAAGTTTTTAATGAAAGGCACAAGTTGGCCAAATAATTTTAAAGAAATGGATACTATATAATCTTTTTTGTCTTATGCTTTCAATAATATGGGCTATAGTAAGCTTTGCAGTGCTAAAGAATTGTTGAAAAATGAAGAAGATACACAAATAGGAAAAAGACATTTCTTTTATTTACAACTAAAAAAGCACTATTCAGAATAAATATTGAAGGAAAATAGCATTCGTAGCAACATTATTGTGATGAAACTTTACATCGAAAAGTTGAAAAAAGACTAAATGCAGACCAAAGAACTGTGATTACAAACACCCACATACAAAGTAGTGGTTGTCCTGACAACAGGCTGCTGGGAGAAAAAGAACAGTGTGAGATCTACTGAGGAAGAAATCAACACAACTAAAGAAGAGCTAGATCCAAAGCCCACCAAGGACAGAGAAAACCTCTACAAAGCTAAAGTTGCTTTCATTCATTCTTCAAAGATAAAGAATTTTAAATTAATATCTAAACTTAGACATATGTGATATATAATATATATTATACATAATGTGTGCTATGTATCTCTCCTGTTTATATTATCTTTTTAGTAATATATATAGATGAAATAACTATAGATGCTATATACATAGTGCCATTTACTACAATGAAATAATCTAGCTTCCAAATATTAAACATTAAGATATAGCACCATAAGTTTATTTTATATAATCCATATATCTCTTAAGCCATTTTCATTTTTAGAGCCAACAACAGAACCATAACTATCTTCCTTTCAATATTTTTAGACATACTTTCATAGAGTCCTGGGCACATGTCTGGTGACTTCCAGCCTTCATTTCTTTGGTATTAATACACTCAAAAATGATATGGTGACTTATTCCCAAAGATCATTTTGCTTGCACTCCCAATTTTCTTTACTCATCATAATAGTGTCCAGAGTTGCAATTCCCCATATTGATTCCTCTACATTTTTCATGATGAAATATTTAATAAGGTAAGTCAAGAATTTATCAGATGTCCTGTTTTTAGCAGAATAAAATTTCTAACAGATGAAGTCCTCCATCATTACTAATACTGATACTGTTCCTGTTTTATGATATACATTAGGAAAGCATTTTGAATACTGTTTGTCTGACTTAGAAGCTGTAGAATTTTTATTTCTGCTTCTCACATCATTTATTCTCCCCCAAAAGGTTTCAACGGCAATTTCACTTTTCTCTTTGTGAATTTTCATTCAAGAATACATCTTTCTGATGTATGGTCGGTAGCAGAAAAAAAAAAAAACCAGCTTTGGAATCAGACAGGCCTAGGTCCACATTGTGGGTGGCTTTTGACAAGGTACATTAACTCTTTGAGTCAGTACTCTTTACCTAAAATTGAGTAAGTTTGATCTAAAATCTTTACAAACTTGGAGTTTGGCAACCTCTTTTTTTCAGTTGAAGAATCTATTATTAAAAGAAATATCTTAATCCTTTTAGATTCCTTAGTTTTATAAAGTTTTGGGAGGTAACTTGTTATCAGTTTCTTTGGAGAAGATGAATAAAAGTGAAAGACAATTGCTAAATTCTGTTTGGGGAATATAATAAAAGGTGCATGGTCCTAGTTTACAATCTAAGTAAAGCAACTTTACTTGCATTTTTAATTTTTTTAGAAAAAAATTTCTAAAAATTTCTCTGAGTGCATGTCTCCATTATGTAACAACAATAAACAATGCAAAATTAGAAACACAGAATTTAACAACTACTCAAAAAATGTGCTAAAATTTTCACATGTTACCCCTGGAAAATCACTCATGAGACTTCCACTGAAGACTACTAAAACCAACAGCAATTCAAAGTCAAATAGTCAGCAAATAACTTCTAAATTCCTTTCACAGGAAAGTATTATCCTCTATCTGTTGTTGCATAACTCTCAATAATGCTAAAGGTAGTTATTTGTATATTGCAAGTAAAGTAGGCCTTTTAGTGTTGGCTAATGCAGAGTGGAATGGCCATTAACCATTCATTTTTTGTGATGAAGGGATTGCATTTACACAACTTGCAGGATTTTTATTCGCTCATTTGTCAAGTTTACTTCTCTAAGGTTGTCACAATTTTTCTTAGTTATCATCATTGGAAAAGTTGCTTGTGGCATAAGTTCATTAAATGTAGTATGTCCAAATGAACCGTGTATGGTATAGACAGATGGAAATTCTATCAAGCAAGATTTATGCAAAAATATGGCTCTGTGCGATGGCAGGACACTGTGGATACTTGGCTATTATGTCCCTGGTTTCTCTCCAGAGTTATTGCCTTCCAGTATCTAAAATACTAACTTCCTAGCCTTGGAAAGGCTTAGAAGGACTTTATAAAAGTACAAAATAAAGATGTATTGGTTTTAAACTGTGAAGGGACTCAATGACTTTCAGAAATCTTTTTTTTTTCCTTTACTGGATTATGCTAATTAAGACCTCTAATATACAGGGTCCTCTCTACCTTCCTAAGTCTATACTTTTGTTTTGATTTTGTAGTTTTGCCTGTAGTATACCAGTCAAGTCCCGTGTAGATATTATTGTTTCTAGAACTGTTCAGTAAACAATAGTTCCACAGTTATTTACAAATGTAATCAGTTCTCTCTAAAGTAATATTAGTCATGGAATTTGAACATAAAAGGAGACTTCATTCTGTATAAGATAGAAAAAGAAGACACTTTGTTGAGTGAAAATAAAGTCTATAGGAAGACAGTTTAAATGGAACTACAACAAAGAGAAGGAAAAACTGACTAGGTCAGCAAGACTTTAAATAAGCTGGGTAAATTTTCTATAAGTCTCTTTAATATTACCTAAGAAATATAGATTTTACTAGTGAAAATTATCTTAAAGAGTGGAGGGAGGAGTACTGCAGTAATAAGCAAACCTCAAATTATAATATAGATCAAGGATAGCAAATATTTATTTCTCACTCAATTAAAGTCCAAAATTGGGTTCCAATATTTGCAGCTGCCTCTTTTACACAGTGTTCCAGACATTCAGACTCTTCCCTTCTTATACCTCTGCCATCTTCAACTACTGAAAAGGGAGAAGAGAATTACCAGGAGGACTGCCAATAGGCAAGTCTCCAAGACTGGGCTGGACCTGAAAGTGGTTCCTCACTCGGCCGATATCTATGGCTACAGATAGTAGTAACGCCACACCAAGCCACAAAGATGTCTTTGAAATGCCATCTGGCTGTGTGCCCAAGAACAAAAGGAAGGGATAGGATGATGGGCCACCAGACTCTGACACAACTACAATCAAACCAAAGAAACATACACCATCATACCATTGCAATCACACAAAGGAAAACCCTCATGAATCTGTTACATCTTTTCTGACTCAACATGATAGCAACCCATATACAAATTCATGAGATTCTCTAACATGTTCATTTTAGGGTTATTTATTTTTTTAAATATAATTCATTGTCAAGTTAGCTAACATACTGTGTATACAGTGTGTGCTTGGCTTTGGGAGCAGAGTCTCATGATTCATCGCTTAAATACATTAGGGTTACTTATTAACTGAGAAAAATGGAGACAATCTCAATTTTTTCTTGATACAGATAGACTTAAAAATACATTCATTATGTAGAAAATTAGGTAGCTACTAACAGAATGAAGTGAAGATGTATAGTTTGAACTTGACATCCGTGATAAACTAATTAACTTGCAGCACTTAAAAAATGCAACTATGGAAAAAAATTGTTATAAATAAAACTGAGTGTATTTGTTAATATGTAAATATATGTAGAGAGCACAAAAGTCTAGACAAAGATGTGATAATCTGATGCTGAAGTTAGGGAAAGTGGGGGGCACAGACTTTTACTTTACAGTATTCTGTACTTTATCTTTTCTTAAAAAACATTTAATACTGGGGTGCCTGAATGGCTCAGTTAGTTAAGTGTCCAACTCGTGATTTTGGCTCAGGTCAGGATTTCATGGTTCATGATATCAAGCCCCATGTTGGGCTCTGTGCTGACAGTGCAGAGCTTGCTTGAGATTCTCTCTCTCCCTTGTCTCTCTGTCCCTCCCCCACTTGTGCTCGTGCGCTCTCTCTCTCTCTCTCTCTCTCAAAATAAACAAACATAAAAAAACATGAAAAACATCATCCTATATTACTTGTATAATGACAAAAATAAAGAAAGAACTGATTACAAAAAGAGTATCCAATACAGGGGAGGAGAAGTTGAATTTATTATCTCAATAATAAAATTTGAGAGTTTCATATAGGAATTGCCTGATTGGTCTCCCATCTGCAAGACAGAGCTAATTAGTGTGGTTTCTCAGGTAACATGATGATGTAGAGAGATTTTCTTCTCTCTGAAATCTGGGCTCCATATCTCAAAAGCTTAGAGGGTAAAAGAGAACTCTGCTTGGAGAAGTGCTACTTTCCAACACTGTCTTATGGAACAACTCTTTAAAATCACCTTAAAGTTAATTATGCCTACTCACTATTGAGTAAGTTGAAGCCCTAAGGTCACTTCAACTGAACTAATATGTGTATTTATTAAATACTGCTTCCTAGGCACCTGTCCTGTCTCCTTCTATGGTAAGAATCAAAGTGTATGCACCTTTAGCAAAACAAAAACAAAAACAAAAACAAAAACAAACAAACAAAAAACTCAGATGATTAACTCAGAGGCAAATCAGAGAATCTTTGGGACAGACAGCATTTAACAACATAGATTTGAAAGTTAATGAGAACCAGGCTTGACTAAATTCTCATGTCACCATGTGGATGCCTCAGTTATCTTGTCAGAATAATGGTACCATAGTTTTCTTCTCTTCAACCTTTGGACGATGGTATCTTCTACTTCAGAGGGGTGTTTGAGGAATGAATGAGTCAATGCTTCAAAAGCTTTTAGCAAAGTGCCAATCTGTGCTATGTTAGTTTATATCATTTTTGTTTTGGTGGCTGTTGCATCATGTGAATACGCCTGAGAAGCAGCCTGCATCAGCTCTTAGAAGATAAGTAGCCTGAGCGGAGGGAGAAATGTGCTCCAGAGCTTTGCCTGCTGCCTAGAGACTATCACGCCTGCAGTTTTCGCTGCTACTGTCAGAGAAAAATCTACTGGAATCTTCAGCTTAAGTCCAGAGTTCTATAATTCCATAAACATTTGCTGAGCCGGTACTCTGGGCTAGGCACTTTGTGTCATGGGATTCAAAGATGAGTAAAGGTCTTTATAGATGAGTTTCTGCAGACCATTTAAATGCCTGGTAAAAGTCCTATGGGCTAGCAGAGCAGCAGCTTTGCGAAACAAGAAGCAATCAAAGATCTGTGTCTGGAGCTAAGAGCGCTCCACCTTTGATCTCACAGTGTAGCTGCCTTCTGCAATTGCCTACATTCCCTTTCTTAGTGCTCAGGGGTGCAGGTGGGAGCACTACTGTATAGAACTGATTCTCTCAAACTTGCACACACGTGCGCACACACACACAGTCTCTCTCTCTCTCTGTCTGTCTCTCTCTCTCTCTCTCTCTCTCTCTCTCTCTTTCTCCAGCCTTCACAGGCTATACAGTGTGACTCCTGCACTATCTGGCTGTTGTGTTATGGGCATAATGAATGATGAAATGTCTTTTAGGGGGTCTGAGCAGTATAGATGATCTCTTCCCATCACCGTAATTATATTGCAAGCGAACTCAGAAATGAACAATAAGAGCCCCGTGGCCTGGTATTTTTGTTATTTTTATTTTTTCACCATTTATATTAACTTGTAAATTTATGTATTTGGTTGCTCTGATTCATGGAGGAAAAGCACAAAAAAAAAAAAAAAACAAGACAAGTGTAGAATCATTTTGATTGCATGTGATGAAAACATTGAAAAGCGACAGATATTCAATATTCAGGTCAGTTGAGATGTTAGTGTGACTGGCATATCAAAATCTAATCTTAATTAAAGCCTTGGAACAATTAAGCAGTATTGAGAAGAAAGTAAAACAAGGGAATAAGCAGTCTTCCTAAGAATCAAATAATTTTTCAAATGCATTGTGTCTGACTACCTGTACATATAAATGCAAAAAAGGTAAGGTTATGGCATGTGAGAGTAAGATCTTACATTTCATGAATATGGGGAAACTTGGCATGAGTCCAGAAATGGGGAAGTATTTATTGTGCAGTTTTGTCTTCCTCTTTTATAATTAATTCACAATTAGACGGGTAATTATAATTCAGAAACGGGCAAAATACATTCAATGGTTTTAACCATTGATAGATTTGTAAACAAAAGCAGCTGGACTGGAATTTCTTCAAGGAAATATTTACATGCCAACAGTTTATCAAACTGAACGTCTGCTGATAAATCTACACATGGGCATTATGTTAATGATAGTGCAACAATGATTCATCCAGTGCCGCCTACTAGCTTCACAAGGCACCAGATGTAAAAGAATAGAATCCAGGAGCAAAAGGGGAAAAGGTCTCTGTGCTTTTAATCCTTCAGCACTTTTCAGAGGGAACTGCCATCAATTTGGCCATCACCCCTCATTCCTTAAGCTACTTTATATTACATCATTTCTTAAAGAGAAATTAAAAGAAACCAGGACAAAAGGTGATTAATTCCAAACCATAGGACTTCAGTGGTCCAGAATACCAAAAAAAAAGAAAGAAAAAAAAAGGAAGGAAGGAAGGAAGGAAGGAAGGAAGAAAACAAAACCAAAAACACTTTGTTCTAAATCCCCAAGAAAGAAAGAAAGAAAGAAAGAAAGAAAGAAAGAAAGAAAACAAAACCAAAAACACTTTGTTCTAAATCCCCAATAAACTATGCCTTTGTTTTAACAAGCTGGCCATGCAAATGACTATGGAGTATCCTGGTGTAACAATCTCAGCATTTCAATGCTCTTCAATATTTTTCTTTTTTTTACCAAGTGGCTGAGAGGATTGATGTCAAGTGATCTTCCTCCCCCCGCCATAAGGAAGAGTGAGGTTGGGACTGAAAAGCTGCCAGGAGAGGAAAGATGTTTTCAGGAAAATAAGAGACAGAAGTGGTGTTACTAATAATACACATAGAAATGGGGCAGCATGATAAAATGGAAACAATAAAAATCCAGTTTATAAAGACACATGGCTTAAATCTTTCCTTTTCTGGATTCCTAATATGTGTGGCATCTTGGATGATTTACTCAACTCTCCTGAACCTCCACATGGTCAGCTCTGAAAGACTAATATTCATGCCTCCTACCAGATTTTTCGAGTCAGAGTACCAGTCACTGAGCTAAGTGTGTTTTGTTTCACCTTCATATTCATCTCTAACAATATCATTTTCTCCAATTAACTGATAAGGAAAGTAGGCCCCATAAAATTCCCTAATGTGCTCAATTCACAAATCTAATAAATGACAGACCGATGACTTGAAACTAGCCCATGCACTTGACACTATTCTGTGCCAGCGAAGTTCATTCTCAGAAGGAAAGCCCCAAAACCTGGTTACTATAATCAAAAACCAGTGCTGACTTTGGATTATACATGCAACATTCACTTGAATAAATGAGCAAGAAGCCTACAGAATCTCATACTTTCATAAGTTAGAGAGGAGACTGGTTCCAGAGCTTGGAGAAAATCTGAACTAAAAAAATGATGGTTATATATCCTATGATCAAAAAACAGAGGATAACAATGAAAGACAAAACGCCATTTTTAAATAGGAACTTCTGGAATTAATGAAGAAAAACAACTTGTTTAGTATATCTATAAAGAAGGCTTTCAGTAGCAAATACTAACAAGAACAAAAGACTATAAAGCTAGTTCAAAATAAAGATACTTATTGTATAAGAAACAAACAATACAGTTTTCGCTCAGTAGCTCAGTAGCTCTGGATGTCCGTAATGGCCAATACTTTGTTCCTCCTTCTCTGTTGTGGATTTCTGGTGTGTTAGATTTTTTGACCTAATGACTTTTGCCTTATGATTGCAATATGGCTACTGTACCTCCCCCCCCCCAAAAAAAAGGAAACAAGGGGTGCGAGGCACAATATTTTCTTCTCATAAATATTCATCCTGTTCATTTGGATAAGGAGCCACAGGAAACATATTTCTCCTGTCTCATTGATCAGAAATGTCACATGCCTAAAGTCTGGCTACAAGGAATGGCATTCCCAGAATAGATTATTTCCTGGGTATAATGATGGAGCTGGCTAAGAACCTTGTCCTCCATAAGACTAAAGGATTTTTACTCAACACCTATTTAAATTCACTTCCTATGAGCAGAAAATGAGGAGTTGGGATGGCTGCTTAATAGCCAATGAGCGGCGTGTGCCACACATAGTAAATATGCATCTAAAGCATCTATCCACAAAAGGTTCTTTTAATGAAATAAAAAAATATATATATATATATATATATATAAATGATGTCTAAGAGGTGTATTTCAAGCGCTGCAAAAAATACTAGGCATATTTAATTTCAAAGCTAAAACATTAACCAAAGGGTGGTAATTCTGTATCATCAGCTTCAAATAAATCAATGACAGTAGTAATTAGAGATGGTATGAATCCTTCATTTTCTTTGTGAATTGTTCATAGTTGTAATTCAATAGAGAAAAAATAAGAAACAACAATAATAATAACTTTTTATTAGTCATGCTAAAGTAGCAAACCAGTGGCATGGATAATTGAAAATAGTGGATTATATGCATAATGATTAACTACTTAGGTTATTTGCCTTACCAGGGATCATTTTACATTCCCAAAGCATATTATCACATATTTATTTGAGGAAGTAATCACTAAGCATCTTGGGTGGAAAGTTCTATAAATCTAGGTCAGGGAATTTTCCACAGTTAAAATATAATGACAATATAAAATTCACTATAAAGATAAAGGTGAATTTTTATTATCAAAAAGTGTCTTGGCTGAGCAATGTTAACAAATGCAGTTTTGGAATGATAGTAGAGAACTTTCAAGAAGCTGGAAAAAATTGGGAATACATAACTCCACCTGTTATCTGACTTAAATTTAGAAAGGCAGTTTCTTAGTCTAGCTTCCTAAGGGTTCAGACTACTTTTTCCAAATTATGCTCTGTTATAAAGTTTGAGGGGCTCAGTACTTTTTGGAATAGCATACTGAGCACATAGATTTCAAGTCAAAAGTATAGGCATGCTAATACTGAGTGCACTGTTGCTATCACTGCCGTTTCATTTTATGTGCCTTCTCTTAGACTTACAACTATGCTTAACAGTTGTGGTAGTGGCATTTCATGTCTAATTAAGTCCCTTTAGTAGATTACATCTCGGTCTTCTGCTGTTTTTTTTGTTGTTGTTGTTGTTGCTGTTGTTGTTGTTTTTAATGGTAGATGTAGCTCTTATTTCCTAGTCCAGTTAGTATTGTCTGTATTATACTGCACATTTGATGGGACTGAAACTATCTTCTCAGCCATGCCTTCCAGTCACTTAATTGAAATGCATTCACAAATAAACATGAGAATCTTAATACAAACTGCTTCCATATCTCATTCTTTTAGCTAGAATTCAGTGGTAAGCGTTGCTTTTTGTGCATTATCCTCCTTTTAAATAGTCCTGTTTATGAACTGCAACTTGGATGAATGTACACAAGAAATAAACCAAAAAGCCAAAGTGGCCACACTGATGTCATGCGTTTTAAATATAAGAAAGTGGGATGGATTTTTTTCCCCTCCTATTCTCTGTCATTTGAATTTCTGCCACTCTGAGATACATAGTTGGCCAAGTAGTTGCACAAGAATACACATGAGGCACATATTTGATCTATCAGGAAATTGGCCATAATAATTTATCACTTAAACCCAGACACTTTGGAGATAAAAAAGGGCATTATTAATAAATAGTCTAAGAAATCAGGCAAAATCTGGGACTTCTCTGGCTACAACAGGACATACAACACTCTAAATTTAAGTAACTGAAACACTTGGTTCTTCTATACTCGTTAGCTGGATTCCTTTTTATACAGTTTAGAAAGCAAAACAGAATTGAAAAAATAAAGTCTCATAAATTAACTTCTCAGTAAAAATCCATAGAGATCACACCATGCAATCATGTGAAATGAAAGGGAAATTAAAAGGAGATGGGGATTTTTACAACATGGTACAGAAAAGAGAAAGTGAGGGAAAAACACAAGCCTTTAAATAGGATAACTTCACACAGCAGCACAAATGCAAGAAGAAAGGCCTCTTAAAGTGTCCCTTGGCACCAATGTTCTTATTTGCCAGAGGGCAGTTTGCCTTGGCCAAATGCTTTCTGATTTCAGTAAATCTACCTCCTGAACAATTTATGCAAGGATTTAAAGAAAAGGTTTAGGAAGAAAATTACTTTGAACAGATCAAGAAATAAATCAGTTCAAACACACAGTTTTGTTTCATCTGTGATTTATGGAGAAGAGTAAAATAGTATTCTATTTGGTAAACTCCACCTAATAAAATACAATACCTAATCTAGGAAATAAATTGTTTGTGGTTGTAAGGAAATAACTAGATGGCCTTAACAACAACTAATTTCAAAAGTATGTTATGATTGCTCATTTCAAAGTGCATGAGACAGCTAAAGTCTGTTGTAAAATGTTTCATAAGAATAAAGTAAGATTGGCCTCCTAATGTATACCTCACTGCTCATGTCTGAATATCATGTCTGAATATCCCTCAGTATTCTCCTATTCCAGAATATTTGTAGAATTTATGATACCCAATCTGCCTATGATTCTCTCTCTGAATATGGTATAGGGGAGACTTAAACACCACAATCCCTGGTCATTGTCTTTTTCCCTCCCCAAAGCTATTAGGATCCTCAGCTTGCAAGTTAATCAGTCTTTGGATTTGTATGTCCAGCCCTATACTGGATTCAGCAAAGGCAATAAAAAGCAAAATATAGTATTCTGTTTCAAGCCTTTTACTCTCAACTTGAGATAACAAAAATAGTATAAGTGAAACACTGGAAGTTTGGTGAAGGGCTTAACTGTGGAAATTGTCCTGTGGTTCTAAGAAAGGTGTTGTGAAGCGTTGACTTGACTGAAGACTGGAAAGGCAGGCAAGGCAGCCCAAGGAAATAAACAAGAAAAGAAGATTATTTCCAATAACTTTGTACCACTTAGGAGGGAAGGAGCAGGAAAACCGAGAATCTCTTTTGACCAGGGTGAAGGCTGCATATTTTTTTAAGTTTATTTATTTATTATTTTCAGAGAGAGAGCACGAGTTGGGTGGAGGTAGAGAAAGAAGGAGAGACCATTCCAAGCAGACTCTGCACTGACAGCAGAGTTGATGCAGGGCTTGAACTCAGAACTATGAGATCATGACCTGAGCCTAGAGCAAGAGTCAGATGCTTGACCGACTGAGGCACCCAGATGCCCCAAAGGGTGCATACTGATGAAAGATGACTTAAAAATGAAAAAAAAATTGGTAGGTGTAATAGTTAATTTTACGTGTCAACTTGACTGGACTCTGGGTGCCCAGATTAAATATTATTTCTGGGTTTGTTGTGAGGGTGTTTCCAGATGAGATTAGCATTTGAATCTGTCGTCTGGGTACAGAAGCTTGCCCTCTCCAATATGAGTAGGTGTCATCCAATCCACTGATGGCCTTCACAGAACAAAGAAGCAGAAGAAGGTGGAATTCCTCTTCCTGCCTGACTACATGAACTAACAGAGCAATCTTATCCTTCCCTTGCATTATGCTATCAGGGACCTATGCTATCAGTGCTTCTCATTCTCAGGGCTTCAACTTGAACTAGAACTCATACCACTGGTTTTCCTGGGTCTCAAGCACAGCAATACTCCATCACAAAATGGAAAATGATATACACGTGATTGAGCTTGAGCAAGTTCAAGGTACAAGTAAGTTACCTGAAGAAGTGACCCAAATGCCCATATTTTCCACTCCTGCCAAACTACCTTCCCTCTCCCACCCTACATCTATGGCCTCATGGGGAGTTCCCTATAATCAACTGACAGAGAAAGAAAAGACCCTGACCTGGTTTACAGATGGTTCTGCATAACATGTAGGTACCACCTAAAAGTGGACAGCTCTAGACCCTCTCTGGGACATCTTCCACTGGGCAGAACTAGGGCGGTGCACCTCGTTGTTCACTTTTCTTGGAAAGAAAAAAGACAAGATATGTGATGATATACTGATTCACTGGCTATGACCAATGATTTGGATGAATGGTCAGGGATGTGGGAGAAATATCATTGGAAAACTGGTGACAAAGAAATTTGAGGAAGAGGTATGTGGATAGACTTTTCTGAGTGGGCAAAAAAACATGAAGATATTTGTGTCCCATGTAAATGCTCATCAAAAGGAGGACTTAAGAAGCAAGAGTACTGATGATCCATTCTTTGGATACCAGTCATCCTTTCCTCTGGCTATCTATGTCATTGCCTGATGGGCTCATGAATAACGTGGCCATGGTGGCAAGGATGGAGGTTATGTATGGATTTGGCAACATGGACTTCCATTCATCAGGGTCAACCTAGGTAGAGCCACCAGTGAGAGCCCAATCTACAAGCAGCAGAGACCAACATGAATTCCCTAATGTGACACCACTCTCAGTCAGTGACCTTGGGGCAGGTTGATTATATTGGACTTCCATCATGGAAAAGATAGCATTTTGTTCTTACTGAAACAGACACTTACTTTGGATATGGATTTCCCTTCCCTATATGCAATGCTTCTGCCAAAATTACCACCACTGGACCTAAAGAAGGAACTCACATCAGAGCAAACATATGTAGCAAAGGGCCAAACTCATGGAATTTACGAGTTTTATCATATTCTCCATCATCCTAAAGCATCTGGTTTCATAGACACTGTCATTATGTTTTAACAACTCAGTTACAATGCCAGCTAGGTAGCTAAACCTTGCATGTCTGGGGCCAGGATTTCCAGAAGTCTGAATATCTGAATCAGTGCATCTACTATATCGTACTGTTTCTCCCACAGTTAGGATCCATAGGTCCAGAAATCAAGGGATGAAAATGGGAGGGGCACCACTCACTATTACTACTAGAAACCCACCACCAAAACTTTTGCTTGCTGTTCACATGACATTATGCTCTGCTGGCCTAGAGGTCTCAGTTTCAAAGGGAGGAATATTTCCACCAGGGTATAAAACAGTGATTCCCGTGATTCCACTGAACTAGAAGACTCCATTAAACAAGCTGTGTTGGGCTCCTTATGCTTTTGAATCCAAAGGGTAAGAACAGAGTCACTGTGCTGGTGAAAGTGATTGATCCTAGCTACCATGGGGAAATCAGACCATCATTCCATCACAGAGGTAAAGAAGAGTACGTTGGGAATACAGGAGATCCCTTAGGGTATCACTTGGTAGTTCTATTTACATAAGAAAGCACCCTAAAATTAAGTATCTTAAAAACTTATTTTTTCTGACATTTTCATCAACTTATAAATATATAACCTTGTTTTATGTGTACTTCTGTTTAAAGATATCTCATTTAATATGTACTGTTGATTTATGAACATCGAACTCACAGACAACAGTACCATATCTTACTGAATGAAGCTTATTTAACACATGTATTTTTTCTGTAAAGCACATCATAGCCTCCTTGCTCTTAGAAATATTGGACAGAACTTCAGCACTAAGCTTGGGGGCCATTTTAAACAGCAAAGTCACCAATAAAAGCATAAAACTAAGAAAAACATGGCATTAAATTGACCATGAAAAGGACACTTGTTTACACTGGTAGAGATAAAACAAGAAGGCAGTGTTGCCTTGTTCAATCTAGTTGAGAATACATGAACTGGGTAACTCGGATTTTTCACCATTCTCTGCATTTACACAAATGGTGAAAAGGCACAGGAGTATTGATTTGGAGGTTATAAGTTTTATTGACTAGGTAAATTGACAAGAACAGAATTCATGAATAATAAGGATAGGCAATGTGTATGTATGTATGTATGTATGTATGTATGCATATGTATACCTATTACCTTCTTTAAAAGATTCATATTCTTTGCCCTGATATTATGAAATTTCAAGAGTATATGCTTTGGTATGGATTTTTTTCAGTTAATTGTCTTGGGCTGCCTTCTGATACAATCAATCTAAATAATCCCATCTTTTTTTATTTTGTAAAATTTTCTTGCTAATTTTCTTTGGCATGTTCTCTATTGTCATTCTTAAACTCCTATTAATGGCTTATAAGCCTTCCTGTATTGATCTCTAATGTATTCTCATTTCTCTCAGATTTTTCTTTTTTTTTTTAATATGAAATGTATTGTCAAATTGGGTTCCATACAACATCCAGTGCTCATCCCAGGAGGTGCTCTCCTCAACGCCCATCAACCACTTTCCTCTCCCTCCCACCCCCCATCAACCCTCAGTTTATTCTCAGTTCTTAAGAGTCTCTTATGGTTTGCCTCCCTCCCTCTCTAACTTTTTTTTTTCCTTTTCCCCTCCCCCCATGGTCTTCTGTTAAGTTTCTCAGGATCCACATAAGAGTGAAAACATATGGTATCTGTCTTTTTCTGTATGACTTATTTCACTTACCATAACACTCTCCAGTTCCATCCACGTTGCTACAAAAGGCCATATTTCATTCTTTCTCATTGCCAAGTAGTATTCCATTGTATATATAAACCACAACTTCTTTATCCATTCATCAGTTGATAGACATTTAGGCTCTTTCCATAATTTGGCTATTGCTGAAAGTGCTGTTATAAACATTGGGGTACAAGTGCCCCTATGCATCAGCACTCCTGTATCCCTTCGGTAAATTTCTAGCAGGGCTATTGCTGGGTCATAGGGTAGATCTATTTTTAATTTTTTGTTCTCTCAGATTTTTCATATCTTTGTTCTTTTGTCCTAATTTTCTTTAGCATTCTCAACTTCCTCTCCTATAATATCATTGAAAAATTTACCAGTAGAACTTCTAAATTTTTACTTCTAAGAGCTTTTTTTTTATTTTCTAAATTTTTGTGTTTTATAGTATCTTATTTCTATTTTGTGAATGACTATTGTACTTTATCTCTGTGAGGATATACATCCTGATTTCTCTGAATCTTTCCTTTCCCTGTGTTTCCTGCAAAGTTATTTTTGCGTTGTGTGTTTTGTTACTTTGTTTTATTCTGCTTTTCTTGATAGGGAGTCTTTCTTAAGTTCTGAATAGGATGACTAATGATGGGCTATCATTTTAGAAGTAAAAATGAATCATCAAAGAGTATGCCTGGTAGGGATTTGTATACTGGTCAAACTCACTGCAGGGTAAGAGTATGAAGATTGAATTGCTTCAGTGAGGGGCTTTCAAATATCTGTCTTTATAGACTTTTTACTCTTAGACTAGCAAGTTTCCCACAGAGGAGCATTTCAGTCTCTTTCTTGAGGTCTTATGTTTAATTGCCAGTATTGTGGAAACTTAGTAGGAGAAAAGAACTAGGTCACATTGTTTTATGTTAAAGGATGATTACTCCTTCAAACATAAATCCAATCTTCTACAAGGATGGGGGAGGAGTTATTTAATTGATTTGAGGGCATGCAATGTATGTGAATGTCTAGCCTTCCTTTTTATAGAATATTATCTGTTTCTATGTTTGACCCTGAAACTAAAGAACACCTAATCAAAGAATAAGCTCAGCCAACATCAGACCCAAGACAAATATAGCCACTAGAGCTACGGGCCTTACTGCTCCCAGGATCTCCTGCCAGCCCTTTACCTCTGGGACTCCATGATCTCTTTCCCTGAAGACGCAGGCCTTGTCTCTACAAATCTGAAGATATCTGATAGAATTTTCCATTCTTTAAATTTTTTAAATGTTTATTTATTTTTGAGAGAGAGAGAGACAGAGTGTGAGCAGGGGAGGGGCAGAGAGAAAGGGAGACACAGAATCCACAACAAGCTCCAATCTCTGAGCTGTCAGCACAGAGCCCGACGAGGGCCTCAAACTCATGAATCCTGAGATCATGACCTGAGCCAAAGTCAGATGCTCAACAGACTGAGCCACCCAGACACCCCATCTGATAGCACTTTCTTAGCAAAACGAAACTTTGAAAATTCATCTCCTTTCTGTCTTAGAACTAGCAAAACCCCATGAATAATGCCTCAGAAGGGATTCTGGTAAGAGTTTTGTTTCTCTTGGGTGTGATGACACTACTACATTTAAAAACAAAACAAAGTCTTGTGATACAACATTCTTTCTGAACAACAACAAGAACAACAAAAAAAGTTCCTTGGAGTTCTGGAATTCTGCGACTACTAATTGTTTTGGTTGTGAATGGCTGCTTGTAATGCAAGGACCTGCGTTCCAGCTTCCTCTGCTCAACTAAATCGGGTACCATTTGCTCATCTATTTTCCATACTCCATACTCCACTATTATCCCTACTACAGTTTCTTCATCATTGTGAGTTACATTTTTATTAAGTTAGTATAATTTTGAGGAGATTTAGAAGGAGCAGAGTTGACTTCTACTTTTAGTCAAGATGGATTAATAGAGACTTGATTTTTTTCCCACCTGAAACACCGAAAAAAAAAAAGAAAAAAAGAAAAGAAAAGGAAAGGAAATACATTAAAAAGTGGTTTTTAAGACACAGGACATAAAGAAATAAAGAACAGTGATAGCTGAGAGATAGTTAAAAAAAAAAAAAAAAGCAAGGTGAGCCTTACATTTGAGAGAGGTTCCAAGTTGTGGCATATGGAAAAAAGGGACACAGGTTCAGTTAGCAAAACATGAGTTGAGGAATACCGGGAAACCAAAGTCGCTAGAGTACAGAGAGGAAAGAGTTGCACAGAGAGAGAACTCTGGAGATCCAGAGAAGACTCTTCCAATTTCACCTGAGTACTGATCACATATACATGTGAGAAAACTATCTAATGTTGGGAAAAGAACCATCTGAAAAGATGAGAGGAACAGTGCTTTCCGGTCACACAGGACTACAAAAAATGCCTGTTTTGACCAACTAGATTGGAAAATCTCATAACTCACAGGACATTGGTTGGAGCACCCAAAAGGGTGTGACATGAGTGGTAACAATTGATCCTAAAATGAGCACTGCTATGGTACTACCTAATAAATCTTAAAAGCAAAACCTAAAAGGATCAGATTGTTTCCAAGTAACTTAACTGCATCCCAGGGAAAAGTTAAAGAACTTTACAATAATATAAAAATATCAAGGATGTGCCAAGCTAAAATTCATAATATCAAACAACCAATAAAATGTTACCAGGCATGCAAAGAGGTGGGAAAATATGACCTAAATGAGGAAAAAGATCAACCCATCAAAACCAACTCAAAACTGACACAGGTGTTAGAATTAGCAGACACTGACATTGAAAAATATGTATTCCATATGTTTGAAAGTTAAGTTCAGATATGCAATGTATATTTTTAAATGAGCATGAAAGAGAGAGGGTGAGAGAGCCAAACAGAACTTCTAGAATTGAAAACTATAACATGTAAGATGCAAATTACATTAGGTGGAATTAATGGCAGATTAGACATTATGGAAGAAGATTAGTAAATTGGAATTAATGGACAATGAACTTGAAGATAGCAATATTCAAAATTAAACAGAGAAGAGATATCTTTTTAAAAATGGAATAGTCAATAAGCTGTTTGACAACTTCGAGAGATTTGAAATGTATAATTAGAACTCCTAAAGAATATTATAGAAGAATAGAAAAAAATATAGAAATAATGACCCCAAATGTTTCAAATTTGATGAAAACTATAAACCCACAAGCCCAAGTACACACACAGACACACACACCCAAAAAAACAAAGAAAATTCCACTGTGGAACATTATCATCAAATTGTTCAAGATCAGTGATAAAGAGAACATCTTTAAGGCCAGGGGGATAGGGGAAATACACTATAAACAGGACAAAGATAAAGATGTTAGCAGATTTTTTGTTAGAAACAGTTTAAGTAAAAGACAGAAGTTAGCATATTTGAAGTTTTTTTTTTAAGAAAAGAAAAGGCAATCTACGATTCTATATCCAGGGAAAATTTCTTTCTAAAATGAAGGCATATAGAAGCTGAAAGGATTGTTCACCAGGAGTCCCACATGACAGGAAATGTAAAATAAAGTTCTTACAGAAGTAAAATGATACCAAATGGAAATATATAACTGCATAACAAAGAAGAGCACAGGATATGGTAACAGCTTAGTTTATTTTGTAGCAATTACACCTCAAATAAGCTATTTTTTAAATTACAGTGAGATATTGCTATATCAATTACAATGGCTAACAAAAAAATATTAGACTATCTCAAAGACTAGAAAGGATGTAGAGCAACTAGAAACCTCCTTCACTGCTGGCTGGAGTCACCACTGGTGCAGCCACTTTGGAAAAAAAGTTTGGAAGTTTCTTTTGAAGCTAACCATGTACTTAAAATGTGTCCCAGCAGCCATACTTTTAAGTATTTACCTAAAGGAAATGTAAACTTATGTCAACCCCAAAAACCTGTATACAAAATGTCTTAACAGTTTTACTTATAATCGTCAAAAACTAGAAACAACCCAATGTCTTTCAACTTGTAAATGGATAAACTGAAAAACTACTCCACAGAAAAAGGAAAAAAAATACTGATATACTAAACAACATGGACGAATCACAAATGCATTATGCAAGACTGAAGAGGCCATACTGAGAAGGTTACAAATTGTATGACTCCACTGACTTTGGAAAAGGCAATGGTATAAAAGTAGAAAACAGATCAGTGGTTGGAGGGAGAAACTGACTCCAAAATTCAGCACTAGGTCATTTTGGGAAGTGATGGACCTGTTCTGTATCCTGATTGTGGTAAAGTTTACATACTTGTATTCTTTCTCAAAACTCAAAGAAGTATACTCCAACTATATTATATGTTTCAATTATACTATATGTACATTTTAAGCAAAACTGAAATGCAATTAAAAATATGTTTAGCCAGAAATAAATATTGTGTGGTCCTATCAGGCAATTTTCCTAATGTATACTATCACATGAAGAGTGATTAGATCATGTAATCGAATGTATACTATCAATTTCTAGTTTCTGTGTACAACATCTAATGGAATGAAATAGAAATGAGGAACCACGATAGGCTAGGATTAGTTGTAGCAGGTAGATGTTATGCCCTTAGCTTATAGATGTAAAAACCGCATCTTATTTACTCAGAACAGACAGCTTGTCTGTGGAATAAATACTCATAAATTCAGTTCCACAGTACCATATCATCTCCTAAGTCAGGTAATTTATACCGGCATGTCTTACTTACATAGTGGTTAGGAGACTAAACTTTGAAGCCAGACTGGCTGGTTCTGAATTCCAACTTGACCACTTGTGAGTTCAGGGTACCCTTACCTCACTGTATCTCATTGCTCTCATCTATAAAATGGGGATGATAATTGTTTCTCCCTCATAGGCTTATTTGGAGAATCAAATGAGCCTAATACTTATAAGCACTTAGAAGAGTTCCTGGCATAAAATAAGTGTTCAATATATCTCAATTATTTATTTTATGGCCACTAATTTTAGCAAATAATTTTCAGAAAGGCACATGTTCTGACTTTTATTGTTTGAGGCCAAGGCAGAGTTATAACTATATCCAAGACGCATCACTCTGTAGATTTGTATGAAAGTGAATTTACTCACTGCACCAGTAAAAGATGGTTGCAAGTAAGTTGCATTTACACTGTAAAAAAATGTGGGTTTCAGTCTCAGTATAGTTTTTATACAGATGAGGAAATGATATTGATTGCGTAAAGAGAGGTGCTGTCTATTCGATTCACAAATTCTTTTTGTTAAATTGGTTTTCATCATTTTGGTCATTCTTTAAAACCCAAACTACATTTACAAACTACATTTCTCTTTTACTTCTTTTTGTTGTTGTTTCCCGGACAGTAAATGAACCAAACTAAAGTTTCCAATGGCAACATTTGCTCCTTTATCACAGAACCAGGATCTTAGGGCTAGCAGTAAAAGCTTTATAAGCTGACTAATAGAGGGGAGAAGAGAAATCCAAAGGGTTAGAATGGGAGCATTCTGCCTTCATTTCACACCATGACTCTAAAGGAAGAATGGAACCACAAGAATTCCCCGTTAAACTAGGGGTCAAACAGTTATGCCAATCACATTCATTGTGTTCCGCAAAGCTAGGTTTTGTCCGTGTTCACAAGTGTAGATTTCCCTTATGCTAATCAGCCCATACGATCTAACTGGCCGATTTTCTTTTCCTGACAATTACATTGTGATCAGTAGCATCTGTGTTACAGAGAACTGAAACCAATCCAGTACAAGCCAAATATCAGGAAACTTCTATTATTATATTTACTGAATTTAATCTTCTTCATGCTATTGATGACATTATTATTGTTGTTCTAGTTCATGTTATGGTTGTTTTGGAGAGCTCAACTATAAAACTACTGGAAGATGTTTCAGGTGGGAAGTAATAACGTGATAATCAGGCTGTCACCAAGCTGGTTTATCCTGCCGGACACTGCAGTCTTGTATTGCCCTTCTAAGTGATATGCATCATTTAAAAAGTGTTCAGAATTCAGTAGAACTAATTAGTTAGAACACACAGCCCAGAAATATGAGTAAACATTTTACGTAGTTGAGTAGGTAAGCAAGTCATGGTATTGCTAGGAAAATTGATTCTCAAAGCTGAAAGTGATCTTGCTGAAAAGGCCTGCAAAGAATACATAAATATAGGGACTTCGTGTAACCTAATAGTTCTACAAAGTAAACTGAGTGTTAGTAAACTTTGTGTTTTCTTTTCTTGAAGAACAAGTGAGATGTGCAATAGAAATCGTGCCTTCACCCTGATATTAAATGATTAGTACCAGTTTGAGTTAATTTTCCCTGTTTTATTACTAACTCTCCAGCAGGGAAAAAACAAAACACACACACACACACACACACACACACACACAATCCTGACAAATTACAAAATTTAGTGACATTTTAATGATTTTTATCAGGGTGGAACTGAGGATTAAAAGTTTTCATAAGTGGCATATGAATTTCTTATAAAGTCTTATGTTCATCCTCTCTTTCTTGACAAGAGAAAAATTCAAAGTAAACAAAAAAATTTTTAAAGAGTGAATTACTAATTTCTCATGAACCTCTGGGGGAGGAGGGAGGATAATTCATTCCCTTGCCTGTCCTCAATTCTCCTCCATTTTAAAACGGAGTTTCATTTGTCCAGGAGTTTCATATAGCAAACAATTTCTGCCTTTGAGGAAAAAGGACATTGTCACTGGTGTGCGGAAATGCAGCTTCAATAGGTCCATGCTCACAAGAGAAGCTCAAATGACTGTGGTTAGTCTCGACTGGGGTCAGCACAACATCTGCTTTCCCATGTAATCATGCATCTAATTTCCTTGCCTTTGAGGATCATAGTAAATAGAATTTGAAAAAAAAAAAGTGGGTGGAATAATTTGACATTAGTTTTATTTGGATTGAATCCAAATAAATAGGAAGTGTGAAATAGTTGGAGCTTTTCAAGTAATCGATAAGATGTGATGACTCTCAAAGATACAGAATTCATACATAAGAAAAAAGTAAATTGTGTATCAACACAAATTCACATTTTTGGCCAAACTCGTTTCAGTCCCAATTTTCCAAGAATGAAAAGTAAAATAATCTAGTGCCAGATCGCCAGTGATGAAAAAGTCAGGATATCTAAATATAGGTATTCAAAATTTGACAGAAGATTTGACAGTTGAGCATGTGGAAAGGCAAATAGCAAAAATTTCTTATTCAAATATGCAGATGTTTAAGTAAGGAAGTGATTTTTGCAAAATAGTAGCAATTAACCTGGAAATGAGTACTCTGTATAATACTGTCATGTGTGAATCACAACTCTTAGACACAGATAGTATAGAAAATCAGAACAAGGGTTTGTCAAACTGGACTTCTATAAGTTCTGGAGCCCAGGGCATGCTCTCAGAGGTTTGTTAGCTTGTAACACTTATTTCTAAAATAGTTTGTATTAATTTTAGAATAAAAGTTAAGAATAACAAATACTTAATGAGAATGGGGTGTGAAAGACATTTTCTAAGTGACTAACACATATTAACTCTTCTAACAGTCAAATAAGTCTATGAGTTAGCTATTATTTTTATCTTCATTCTATGGATAAGGAGACTGAAGTGCAAAAAAGAGTAAATATATCAGGCCACAAGTTATTTGCAAATAAAGCTGGAACATTATAAAAATGATTATATGTGTATTCTGGGTTTTCTGGTTCAACAAGCACTTAATATTCTAATACTGCAATACAATCATAATGTCCAAGTTGCCACTTTGGTTTGCATTAATTTTTATGCCACACCCTTCCACCTGGATTGGCTCATAGAAATGAGAAAGAACGGAGGGAGACTTAATACATGATGCTTTAGTAAACTATGTTTCTGTGCTAAATAAATGTCACATCACTATAGAACATTCTGCGCACGATTTCATAGTAGTTCAAAAAAGAGATAGTAGTGAGAAATTGTGTCATCACCAAATAACAGTCTTGGCATGTCAAATATAAAATAGCCTGAGTATACAGTTATTACCACAGTCGCTCTGTTAGTAATAATTTAGTTTCAACACAATGTCACCAACCATAATATAATATGAAGTTAGAGTTTACTGGGTTTGGAGTTTGCTTTATTTAATGTATAAATTTGTTTGGTTCTTAGGGTTATAAGTAAAAGATATATATCCATTTGTATCTGTATACACTAAAGTAACTATATTAAAAATAATTTAAAATGATAATGGGGTCTGATCAAATTGCTTGTGCTTTAAAACATTATTCACATTTGTGAAATATTGACCTAAACTGCCCTATTTGATATTAATATTTTTCTTTTTCTTTTTTTAGAGAGTGCGTGTGTGCAAGAGGGGAGAGGGGCAGAGGTGGGGGGCGGCGAGTGAGACAGAGGGACACAGAGGGAGAGATAGGGAGAGAGAGAATCTTAAGCAGACTCCATGCTCAGCACAGAGCCTGTTGTGAGGCTCAATTCCATGACCCTGGGATCATGACCTGAGCCAAAATCAAGAGTTGGACACTTGACTGACTAAACCACCAGGTGCCTCTGATATTAATATTTTTCTAATAACCATATATTTAATATCATTCTCTGGTTCTTTCATATATATATATATGGGCTTGGGCTTTCTGTTTTATATATATACATATATATATTATATATTATATATTATATATTATATATTATATATTATATATTATATATATATTATATATATTATATAATATATAATATATATAATATAATATATATTATATGTATTATATATTATATATATTATATTATATATATTATATTATATATTATATATATTATATATATGTATATATATATGTATATATATATGAAAGAACAAGGGAATGATATTAAATATATAAATACACACACACACACACACATATAAATGGAAAGATTTTGGGAGAATGATTATGGAGTAAGACAAACAACTTTATTACTCAATCCTCCACTTGCTAGCTCTGTGACTTCAGGCATGTTACCTAAACTTCATGTCTTTATATCTTCATTTTTGTTAGAGGCCTAATGATATCTTACAAGGTTGTTTATGGTGAAGATTGAATTATATAATGTATCTGACAATAAAACATGCCTTAAAACAGTACCCCTCAAAAAGTCTTAATATTTTCCTTCTTTAATTAACTTCTTTTTATCTGGATATTCACCTTTTTGGAAGCAGAAACAACAGCTTTCACTTCGGATTCATTCAAAAAACCTAGCACAGAAGGAATTTCTTTTCAATAAGGTTAACTACCTTCCATTCCACGGATTTAAAAACCTACCCTGTATACATTGTTTTTTAAGGTCCTTCATCAATTCAAGGATGGTAATCAAATCCTGGAAGTCTCTGGGTATATTAGTTAAAGACTAATATTATTAGTCTTATTAGCTTCTCTGGAGAAACAGAACCATATTGTATGTATGTATGTATGTATGTATGTGTGTGTGTGTAGAAAATAAAGAATTAACTCACATGATTATGCAGGCTGACAAGTCCCAAGATCTGCATTCAAAATCTGGAGACTCAGGATAGCAGATGGTGAGTCTTAAGGCCTAAGAACCAGAAGAGCACATGTTAGCATTTGGTTCAAATTCTAGCAAGCTCAAGACCTGGAAAGAGTCAATGTTTCAGTTCAAGTCTGAAGGCATAAAAACACCAATATCTCAGCCCACGTTAGTCAGGCAGAAGGTGTTTCCTTTTACTTTGCAAAAGGGTTGGGCTTTCTGTTTTATTCAGGCCTTCAACTGTATGGATGAAGCCCACTCACCTTTAGAGAGCAATTTGTTTACTCAGATTACGAATTCAAACATTGATCTCATCGCAAACATCCTCACAGACACAACCAGAATCATGTGTGGCCAAATATCTGGGTACTTCTTGGTCCAGTAAAGTTGATCCATAAGAGTTACCTATTACAGTGGACCATCAGTCTTGAGGCATGTTGCCAATCATCATACTAAAGTCATCTGGCTGGATCCAGAGAAAAAGGATCTTTCTATTCATCAAAAAAGTTGAATTCACTTCAGGCTATAACCTTCCCACTTCTCAATAGAATCCCATAAGGTCTGGGAGGCCTGTCAACCAGTCAAGTATCGAGGTGAATCCTTTTACAATCTTGTAGCCATCTGTGTCTATCATATCCAATATCCGTTTTTCTTTACTCTTGACCAAAAATGTAAGACCCTCTTTTTTTCCATCTGTCTCTTCCCATCCCTCCATTCTCCTATTTCTATCTACCTCATCAACTTTCTACTGAATTCACTACGACCACTCATCCATATTTACCTGGTCTCCTCCTACTTCATTGGTCATACATTTATCAGGTTCAGCTTCTTTGTCCAAATCATGAATCAGGGTCGGTACCAACTTGGCTTTCTTCTTATCACATAATTTCTACACAGTTTCTCTGATTAATCTCCTTCACTCTCATGGCTTTTTTTGTGGCCAATCTCCTAAAGTTTCTTAAACTTGTATATCTAGCCCAGACTTTTCTTCTGTGATTCCCAAGGGTATATACAACCTTTAAACGATTATCTCCAGTTCACTATCTTGTGATAGTCTGACACTTCACCACCAAACTGAACTACTTCTCTCCTTTGCCTGACCAACAAAGATGCCATTTCTCTTATTTTCTAGCTGCAGCAAAATAGAACTACACAGCTTTTCTATTTTAAAATTAAAGGAATTTATGCAAAAATTTTACTAATTTCATGGAATTTCCCCCATGGCAAACGAGCACAGTGAGAGAAGCAAATCTTTCCCTGAATGATGGGCAATTGCTAAGTGATGCCTTGGCTGCCCTCAGTGCTGTTGTTTCATCATTATCTCTTCTTGTCTCGTTCTTCTGTGCTTTATCAGCTCAGAAACAAGGCAAGAAACATGGCACTAAAGAGCAATTCTGGAGGATATGCCCCAGGACCATATTAGCCATGATTTCAATAAGTAATCAATCAATTGTTGAAATGTAGTTGACAATATTACCCAACAGTTTAAATTTCAATATTTAAGGTCAAAGATTGGCAAACTCTAAAATCAATGCTGCATCTGTATCTGTATAAATGCCAATGACTTACAAAACCAAAGCCAAAATTATAGATTATAAAAAAAATTATATGGTATCGGGACACATTTAGTAACACCATAAAATCCAGACATGTTTAGAAAAGTCATTTCTTTTACTATTTGTTTTGCTTCTTTATTAGAATGTGCTAAGTTATACCCAATGAGTTGCCATCTGACAATCTGTTTTCTCAAATTATGGTCATGGATACCTGCATTTGATTCATCTGGGGTATGTGGTAGATGGTTCAGATTAGCTTACACACTACATACTAGATGTGAGAGCAACTTTCCCAAGTCTCCCTTTCCTCTGGCTTCCATGTAGGAACTATCTTCTACCCATGAGAGTTTGTAAAGAGCCAACACATGAAGTAAAGGCCCTGTTTCTTCTACTTTCCCTATTTGTGCTACATGTAGGATTATGGATTTTCCTAGTTGCAGCTGTAGGAGATCCTTCTGCCTCTTTCACAGTGTTTTAGTGCGAACAGGGAAGGCGTGTGCCATCCATTCTGCTGTCATGTACTATGGCAGAGACTGCCTAATTCCCTTACATCCTGATCAAGGTAGGCAATGACGTTTCCTTTATGACCCAGTTCAGTGGTCATTTTGGAAGTCAAAATGGAAGTCAAACCTGGAATCTGGTATGCAAACCCTCCCAATATTTTGTAAACATCTGATTGCCTCCTTTCTATCTCTGTCTTCTGAAACTACATGTGTTTTTTTTTTTTATCTGCAACCTAATGGACACAGAAGTTTTGTTTTGTTTTGTTTTGTTTTGTTTTGTTTTATTATTGTTACCCCAGGAATCTTCATTTGAAACTATCTTCCTAGGACATCAGGTACACCGTGAAATTTGAGAACCTCTGTTAGGTCAAACATTTGGGGGGGGGGGTAAACTGTAAAAGGATCACCACTATGAACTAATAAGCCAGGCAATGAGCTTCAGTTTAAATTGACTCCTATTAAGCAACCTCTTATTACCTGCATTGTCCAGAGCTCTCCTTCTGGTAAGTTCTTTATAAATAGATCACCATGTTGTATGTCCTGTTATTTCACTAATTTGGCTATGTCACAAACTCAGTGGCAGTCATTTATATAGACCAGTACATAATAGGACTTAACACAAGAGATCTTCCCAAGAGACAAACTTTATGTTGAACAGTCATGGTCTACAACAGTAACATTCTCTCCCCTAGGAAATTTGAATGTGAGACAAGAAGCAGACATTTGACTTGTATAGATGTATAGCCCACAGAAAGAATGCTTTGGTATCTCTGAAGCCTCAGAAATCATGACTTAAAAGATAAATCAGCCAATAACAACTGTACTGCAGTAATAAATCCAGAGGCAGAACACAGCTGAAACACAACGAACCAGAATATAAAGATAACGAGCAAAGAACACCAGTTATATGGTGAGAAAGCCCATTAATGCTAATTGCTATAGAGGTGCTGTGTTCTGCACTATGTTCAAGATCCTGAGACTTAGCTCAACAACATGGTAAAACATTTCTAGATTTTTTTCAGTTTATTTATTTTGAGAGGCAGGGAGAGAAAGAGAGAGAGAACTCGAGTAGGGGAGGGACAGAGAGAGAGGGAGAGAGAGAGAATCCCTGAGATGAACTGAGATGAAATCCCTTATGACCTGAGATGAAATCAAGAGTCAGATGTTGAAACGACTGAGCCACCCAGGCGCCCCTCTAGGTTTTTGTTGTTGTTGTTGTTGTTACGTAGTGGATGCTGTGGTATGCCAACCATGTCCTCTGCTTCAAGATTCATTCCTCCAGCTGCTGGGCTTATCAACTGTTAACATTTCTTATCCGAGTACTTCTTCAATCTTGGTCTCAGCTAAATAGAGCCACCTCATCTGAGGTCATGTACCCTTCCTGGAAACAATCCACATCTAATGACTACTCCATGCAGGGGTGTAAGCCCCAGCCTTCACTGACTTTTTGTTGTACATCTCTGCAGAGTCATCCCATCTCTCATGGGACTGGCTGAGGCCCTTCTAATGGCAACAGTGAACCTCAACTTCTTCCTTTACCCATTCCTGTTGTCTTCACTCTCTCCCAGTTGTTGATCCAAAGAGCACATTCCAATAAATATCTGCATGCAAATTTCTATCCCAGAGTCTACTTCTTGGAGAACTCAACCATTGATAGATTTCTTCCCATGGAGTGTCCAACTGAAATAATCTAAGTAAGTATATCTCTGACTGTCCAAATTAAAAAAAAAGAACTCCAAAAAACTATGTTTAAACAAAAATTATTTTTAAGTCTTAACCACGTAAATATTTGAAGTATTTAAATTGCTGCAATCTGACTGACTTCCTCACAGTGTACTAGAACTATTTGCTGGAATGTCTTCAGTTTCTAGAATGATTACCCTAGAAAAATATTTCCTTCTCTTACAAATATGTTTATTGTTGTATCTAAGTTTCCCTCATTAACTTACGCATTAAATTGACTAAAATTAAGTAGGTCAGTCATAAGTTTCTATCTTATAATAAAGCTCCTATCTTATAATAAATAAATTCCCAAGGAAACCAAGATTTTCAAAATTAAATACTTCTGTTTTACTAAATATAACTAGGAATATGATCATAAAAGACTTTATCGTACTTTACTTTCTTCATGTATAAAAAATTGATATTTCAGAATCTGTGAAAAAAGTTCTAACAGTTGTAGGTTCTTCTTCTGAACATAAAAATTGAGGAAAGCAAGCATGAAATAAGTATTCAACATAACAACTGAACAACAGGGAACATACTTTTAATAGATGTTTCCTAATATTGATCTAAGTTTGTTCAACAGCCAAGAAAATAATGTATCTGGTAGAGACTCATCTACAGATACAACTACTCATTGGACAAAATACGAATCAGAACAGCTAAAAAAATCAATTGGATGTGAATTAAGAATCTTTCAAAGTAAAATGTGAATTTAGGTTGCATATTATGCCAACAAATCTGGAATATTCTTTGTGGAGATTGCACGCTCTTCAAAGCCTTTAAAATTTTTTTTTTCAACGTTTATTTATTTTTTTGGGGACAGAGAGAGACAGAGCATGAACGGGGGAGGGGCAGAGAGAGAGGGAGACACAGAATCGGAAACAGGCTCCAGGCTCCGAGCCATCAGCCCAGAGCCCGACGCGGGGCTCGAACTCACGGACCGCGAGATCGTGACCTGGCTGAAGTCGGACGCTTAACCGACTGCGCCACCCAGGCGCCCCTTCAAAGCCTTTAATGTATATTTTCTTAGGAAATACTACGGTTATCTTTAGGAACCCACTGTTATAAGAAATTCAAGTAGAACATCTGCTGATATGTATGCAGGATTTAATTATAGAGACCAGGGATACACATATTCAAATCCATACTAGTACCTCTACCTGATTAGCCTTCAAATATGTACACAAACTTTCAAATATAGCTAGCTCTGATAAAGTTTAGCTCACTTAATCATAAACATAAACTGATTTCTTCACATGGCTGCATTAAAATGTCAGTGTTTGGATAGCCAAAAGCAATTAAAACAATTTGAGTATTTATACTGTGCCCAAAAGAGTGATACAAAAGTACCCCAAATCCACCTTCCCGGTATTTCCACTTCTCGATATTGCCCTTAAACTGCATCTGCTTTTTTTTTCTTCCCTCATTCTAAGCCACCAAAAACCCTCCCCATAACTCTACTATCATTCATTGTCTTATCCTTTTCCTTCTTACACTCTCTGGCCTAGTTCGTTATGCATTTACCCTCCTCTCCCACTTTATACTCTTGTCTTCCTCTTCCTCCTTTTCTTTGTATCTCCTCTTCCTCATCATTTCTTCATCTATATCTTTGTCTTCAGCTTTTGTTTGTTTTTTCAACTTTACCAGTTACCTGGATTCTATAAGAAAATGGAGAAGCCAGGAAGCAACACTTGTTTCTCCACAGAAATGCTGGTCAGTGAGAAGAGATTTCACATATTTCCTGTTAGTATCATTTCTTTCATCCTGGTCACATACAACCGCAAAGGAATTAAAAATCCGTCTGCATTCGAATTCAGAGACACTTAGTAAACAAAAATACTTAAACTTTCCTCACCTCTGTCCTCAACTGTAAAATGGGAACATGATGACATAGATTACGTAATTCACAAAAACATGTGATAAAATGAGATAGTATGTGTCAATAAGCCACAAAAAATATAAACCTAAAATATTACTTATCTGATGAAACTTTCACCAAAAATTATACTGGCGATGATCTGCCATTCTTCTTTTTCTGCTAAAAATACTACAGTATAGCTATAGTAAAGGACACCTCCGTCTCACACTCAGTCCAAATAATTTAGGTAGATTTGAATCCTCTCTAACCTAAGGATGACCATGAGACACAAGTTAAACACAGCAGCACTTCCACTTAGCCAATTTCAGGCATGAACAAATCAACAAATTTAAACCAAAAAAGTCCAGAACTATTTTGCTTTTTAAGTAACACTACCTATTCTAATAATTATTTTTAAAAATAGAAATTATTTCTTACCCAAACAAACAGGTAAGAAATGAGGAGGGTATTATATTTCATACACTCAGAAAAATGGGCTAATGCAAGCATTGTATCACTAACATGTTTTTCAATGTAGCTCTTAGGGCACCATTCATAAGTGGAAAAAGAATAGAAAGGATCATTATGAATGAGAGATTTCAATGGCCTAGACCTAGAAGTAGCATATATATCTCCATCCACAGTCCACTGGCTAGAGTTCACTCTCATGTTCTTTCTTAGAAACTGTCGACCTAGAAAAACTTACCCATGACTACATTACACAATGGAAAGAAGAGAATGATTCTTTGGTGAAAAACAAATTTGCCATGATATTTACACTGCTGATGAAGAAAAGTTCTACTTCTCTACCTAAATTGAACCCAGGGACATGGAGAACTAAACTGCTAGAAGGAATTTTTGCATGGATCTTAGAAAAGGAGGAAAACAGAAGAAATCCTAATCACGTCATTGAGGCCCTGAATCAAAGTACAAAAGAGGCAAAAATAACCCTAAATGTGAAAAATACTTCCTCTTTTTTGGTCTAAGAATGTTTGACCTAGGATTTCTATCAAGAGTTAGTTAAGGGTCATGGCTATTTTAACCCAATGGTTAAAACCATTGACTGTTCAAATCCTAATCCTCTTGTCTTTGACATTTACTAGCTGTGTGAGTGTTGGGAAAATTGTTAATCATTTTGAGCCCCTCTTCCTTAAATTGGGTTATACGCATCAAATTCTCAGGAGGGTGCTCAACATACAGTTAATGAGTAAGTGTGCAATAAATATTGCTACATTTATTATTATAATAATTATTATTTCTATTCATTCTAAAGTACATGACTTAGCTTTTCTTATTTCTTCTATAGTCTTTAGAGGGACATAAAATACACTGTTAGGAATTCAGAAGGGAAAGAAACTGACAAAGTCTATACTTATATCTTTTTATTCTTCCCAGTACCATATACCCTCCAGTTATCTTTTTACCTCTTTTTGTTTTATGCCTCCTGTATCTATATCACTGTTGCTTATTATCCCTGACACATACTACCTTCCACTGAGCCATCCCGACCAAGGGGCTCAGCCCAATATTCCTGCGCCCCTAAAGAATCTTTCTGCGGATGCTTCACTAAAATGCACTGTTGCTCTCACTGGGTCTCACAACCATTTTAATACATAAAATAAAGGGTTATATTAGATGATGAAAAATGTTTTAGGACTAATTTAGTCCATAATTTAATAATATTTTAGCAAACATTTATTAATCAATTATTAGAAATCACTCACAAGAGCTGGGATCTATGACATAACAAAAGAAGACAGAACTCACGGCCTTGAGGAACTCACGTTCAAAGAAAATAAGTCAAAGAATTAAAAAACATGATAAATCATTTTTAGATGTAATAATGGAGGCCAGAGGCTTGTGACAAACCCAAGAAGGGCCTTTTGTTGGTTACGTGAGTAGGAAGGATCTTCAAGAATTGCTTCCTGAGAAGCTGGCACCTGACTTGATTCATAACTAGGATTACAAGGAGAAAACAAGACAAAGAGCAGACAGGGAGGTGGTTTAGCCATACTGTACAGTATAAGTGAAGCCTTAGTGGAAAAAAATGATACATTTTGGGGAGAAACTTTCAAAGATTCTGAAATATACAGTACCAGACAAGCAGGGTGGATATGAGAGATATGCAAGACAGCAAAATTAAAGGCAGTATGGCTTAAACCTGTTCAGATGATTAAACACAGGAGCCATCAGGGGCAGAAAAAAGAAAGAAAATCTGATAATGAAGAAGGATAGGAAGGGACTGAATAACTGGAGGCTCACTTCATGACAGACCTCAAAGCGTAACTATTTAAATTTATCTTTCCTGAGAAATCTTAGCTTCTGGCCAAGATGGAATAATAGGAATTGGATTTACCCTTCAGCCCCAAATGACTAGATAACAGACAAAATATATGCAAGAAAGTTTTGAAGACACTGGCCATCTGGCAATAAGACAGTGATCTCTAAGAGACAGAAAATAAATAAGAGAATCCTTAACTTACTATATGGAGAGAGACTGCAGTATGAGGCCCAAGGAGAAAAAAACAGGCACAGCCTGCAGGACTTTGAGACTTAGAAGAGGGAGCTCAGAGTGTAGGGAGAACAAGGTGACCTGAGTTCACAGAACAGAGTACTAGCAAAGGAAGAGCTGCACAGAGAGAGAACTTAGAGTACATATAGAGGAGTTCTTTTGAGCGTTCAGTAAAGTCTTGATCAACACCTATGTGAGAGGATACTATGGAAGGTTGGCAAAGAAACACCCACAAGAATAAGAGGGAATAGTATCTGAGACTCACCAGGTTGGGAATAGTGCCTATTACCAACAGTAAGGCTCGGAAACCTATAATTCACGTGCTATTGGACAAGTACTCAAAGAGTCTTGCTTCAATAGTGGGAAATAATTAACCACCGAGTAAACACTATTCTGACCCCACCTAGTAAAACTTAAATCAGGATCTGAAAGAATCAAACTATTTCTAAGTGACTTAATAGCTTCTGTGCAAGAAAGATTTAACATACCAGGGCTGACTGCTATCCTTTGAAAGGCGTGCATACAAGGTTGGCATTGGCTGGTATCTGTGAATTTGGGTTTAGGGACAGTTCCCACCATTAACTGATAAGAGCAACTTGCTGTGCCTAAACTGACTGAACAAATAATATGATTTATACCGAACATCTTCTCTCTTTCTGGCACTCTGAAATCTGTGTACTTGACAAACTGGGGGTGTTTCCCTGATTGGCAATATTTCATACGTGTCACAACTCATTGCTGGGGGCCTTAAATGCATCTTGTGTGATTCCACTCTGGAAAGATTCTCGGAAGCTTGGGCCTTATTTCCCTCAGACTTTGTCCCATGTGCTTTTATTCTTTGCTGATTTTTTAAAATCCTTTCTTTATAGTAAATCAGTCTTGAAAGTATGACTCTGTGCTGAGACCATGTGTTTTCCTAGATAATCCCTGAAACTTGGCCTGGTCTTACGGACCCCCAACACAGCATCTAAACAAAAAACTCAAGAATACCCATAAGACTTTAAAGTATACAAAATCTAATAGGGTAAAATCTAAAGTGACTGCCAGATAATAATAAACTACTAGGCAAACAATAAAGCAGAAAAACTTAAGATATAAGGAAGAAAGAAAAAATCAATTAAAAATCATCCAGAACGGATAGATGTTAGAATCAGAGGACAGGGAATTAAGACAATTAGTGTAAGTGTATTGCATACACTAAAATATAATAAATATATTAAGACATGGAATATATTTATAAAAGACCAAAATAAATATTCTGGAAAATGACACACAAATGTCTGAGATAAAATATCACTGGATAGAATTAAGAGAAGATTAGAAATTACAGAAGAAAAAACATGAGCAGTAGGACTTTAAACAGTCAAAATATATGTACCCTGGAGTGCTTGGAAGAAAGAGAAAAGGTTAAAGAGAAAAACATTATAATAAATAATGCCTCCAAATTTTTCAAACCTAATGAAAACTATACACCAAAGGATCCAAGAATCTCAGCAAACTTCAAGCATAAGAAATATGAAGAAAACTACACAAAGGTATATTATCAAATTTCACACAACATGTAATAAAGGAAAAATCTTAATAGCACACAGAGGAAAAAGCTCCATTACAGAGGAATACATGTAAATAATTCCACAGATTTCCTATCAGAAACAATGTAAATGAGGAGACAATGGAGCAACAAAATCAAAGTACATTAAAAAAACTATCAATCCAGAATTTTATGTTTATGTAAATTTTCCTCAAAAATTGAAAGCAATAAAGGCTTTTGAGAAATTAAAAGTTGAATGAATTCATCATCAAATTCTCACTAAAAGAAATGCTAAAGGAAGTTTTTTAGGTGGAAGAGAAATGATACCAGATAAGAAACATTTGCCAAAGGAATGAAGATAATAGGAAATGGTAATGATGTGAGAAAATATAAGACATTTTCTCATTACATTACTTTAAAATAAATTGACTCCTCTAACAAAAATAAGAACAATGCAGTATCGTGGTTTATAACATAAATAGTAATAAAATATATGGCAACAATGGCAAAAAGACCAATAAGTAAGGAGTGGAACAATACTTTTGTAATATTCTGATATTTTACATAAAATGTTATAAGAACACTTTAAGTTAGATTTTAATAAGTTAAGATGTATAGCATAAGCCATAAATAACCAATAAAAAAGAATTATAACCTAATATGTTAGGGAAAAGAGATAAAATTCTAAGACTACTAAATGAACAATGACAACAAAAAAGCATAAAAATTCACAATAACAAATGGACAAATGGAAAACAAGTAGCAATTTTAGATTTAAACCTAATCACATCAAAAATCCCACTAAATGTAAATAAACAAAGCAATCCAATCAAAAGACATAGAATGATCACAGGATATTAAAAAAAAATAAAAAAGCAAGGCCCACTACAGGTTGTTTGGAATATTTGTAAACTAAATTACACAATTATATGTAACCCATTGGTTAAAAAGAAATCAAAAGGTAAATTAGAAAGAAATTTTAACTGAATCAAAATGAGCCCACAAGATACATCACTAAGATAATACATGGGGTCAATTTATAGTCTCAAATCAGTGGCCTCAGCTTTCACCCTAAAAAATTAGAAAAAGGTTAGCTAAAAGTAGGCAGAAGAAACAAAAATAAATACCAATTAGCAAATTTATTGACTTCATTATCACATCATTTCCTTTACTAAAATGTTTAAATCTGATTTTCAAGTAACACATGTGAAACCTAAAACTTCCCTAAAACAGTGTATTAGAAAAAGCAAAAAACAAAAAACACACCTACAAAATTGCATATACTTGATTCCAGCAATTCCATTATTGGTCATTCATGCTATGGAAATGATCTTAATGGATTAAACTATTGTACAAAAATGTTTACTACCACAATATTTATAATAGCAAAACTTGGAAACTATCTGACTATCCATATAATGGGAGAACGATTAAATAATCTTTGTGTATCAACTCAATAGGATGTGATGCAGGCTTTACAAATCATGATTGGAAAATCTGATAGTTGGAATTCTTATTAATAATCATAATCACAACTATTTCCCCTTCCCTTCCCCCATGGACAGAGAGGGAGGGAGGCAAAGCACAAGAGACTCTTAAATACAGAGAACAAACTGAGAGTGGATGGGGGTGGGGGGAGAGGGGAAAATGGATGATGGGCATTGAGGAGGGCGCTTGGTGGGATGAGCACTGGGTGTATGTAAGCCAATTTGACAATAAATTATATTAAATTTTTTTTAAATAGTCATAATTACAATTAGTTCAACAGCACTAGAAAAAGAATGATCACAAAGAGTTCGAATATCCTATCCTTTCCATCTAACCACCACAACTTTGCCCATGCACATGCCATAGCTTGCCATAAATGAAACAACATACAAACACAACTGAATGTGAAAATACAGATACTGGTAAGCATTGAAAGTGAAAAGCCACATGGTGAGATTTAGGATTTTCTTCTGAATGTGTAAATTCCTATTGTTTTTTGGACAATAATTTCACTTTAAATGAAGAACAGTACTACACTTTTCCCAGTTCATCAGGGGTTTAAGTGACTTGAATGATCACCCTTGAGCAGTCATCATGGCAGTACCTACACTATAGCAGAAAATTCTGAGAACTGAGGTATTTATCCATTGATAATTCAACATCCTGACCATCCCTTCTCAACCTTCCCAATAATCACTGTATAAAAATCATATAGATAATTGAAACAGATTTTTTCCCTTCAATAATCGTTTCAACTCTCAGCTCACTTTGCTGTTTAAAATCTGTTTCAGTAATGTTCCTTCAACTTTAATTACATATGAACCACCTGGGGATCTTGTTAGAAGGCAGACTTTGGTTTGGTAGATTAGGATGGGGCCTGAGAGTCTTCATTTATAACGAGTTCCCAGGTGATGCCAATGCTGCTGGTCCAAAGACCATACCTGACTGACAAATCACTTGGGACTTGAGTAATTTACTTATCTGGTGACTCTTGATCATTCATATACTCATATATGTGTGTAAACGGACACACAAATATTTTAATTGTTACGTCAGTTTTAACCATCACCATCAAGGAAGTTTTGGAAAGCTACCTACTGCTTCTAAATTCTTTCTAAATGAAGGAAAGAAAGGTGGGGTGGGGGAGAGAAAAAAGAGACAATGAAAAAAAGAAGGAAGGAAAGAAGAGAGAAAAAGGGAGAGAGGGAAAGAGAAAAACTGTTGAGTTAGTTGATGCTTGAAGGAAGCTTAAGTTGAACAATGATAAAAACAAAATCTGGTTGCAAGTGCTTATAAAGCATCAATAAACTCCAGTAACTCTGCTGATGGAAAAAAAAATACATGTTCATTTCTCAAATTACGAAACTCTGAAAAGAAATAAAGGAGAAAGTAAATCCTTGTAATACAATCAATAAGACATAACATTTGCATATACATGTATATATTATGTTAAATAAATGTCTTTTAATATGAAAAGATACATATTAACACTGTATATCATTGGTTATTTTTGTAGAATTGCAATCAACATACCATATTTGTATCTTTGCCTTTTACTTTTATAGCAGCATATATGTTCCCTGAGGTCCAAGACTGTGCCTTTGATGTTTTATATTATTCTAACAGTGCCAATTAACATTGTTAAGCATTTATTGTATTCTAGAAATTACACTAAGAACTTTACAGATATTATTACAGATATTATATCATGAATATCCTTATAACAAGAATAAGTAAAAACTACTGTTAATTGATTATGAATACAAATCGTATTTCAGGAGTCTGAAAATTAAGTTTTAAGTAGGGGGTTTTCATTTCTGGTAACATCGGTTTGATACACTGAATGAAACCCAAAAATTCTGGATTAAATATTTAAAAAACATGGAGGTGCCATTCCGAGGCCAGAAAAAGAGAAGCGCAACAGAAATGTAGGCACGAGCAAAAGGACTTTAGCTTAAGCCATCTGTAAATCCACAGCGATGGAGCTTCAGTTTAAATGGTCATGATTATGGGGCACAGAAAATAAAGTCAGACTGGAGAATTTCACATGAAGCTAGGACTCAAAATGGCTATACCCGGCTATACTTTTTTTTTTTCCCCAGTCACATTCACCAATTTATTTATTCACATTCTCTACTCCCAGCAAAGGGGCAGAGAACTGAAATAATCATACAGCTCAGTTCAACGTTCATTATTCTTTTTGGTTTTTGTTTGTTATTTGTGGGGGGGGGGTGCAAGGTTTTTTTTTTTAATTCTAGTTAGTTAATATATAGTGTAATATTGGTTTCAAGAGTAGAATTTAGTGATTCATCAGTTACATATAACATAGCATTTATATTATATATATTTATTTATTAGGGGCATTATTGAAGAGATAATGGCTTGGAATATTCTAAATTAAAGAAACACACCTCCTCAACTATTTCATATGCTGGTTAGTTCCCAAACATAATAAAAATAAGTCCATACTTATACACATTGTATTCACGCTGCAAAGCATCAGAGACAAGTTAAAGGTATTAAAAGCATCCAGAGAGATAGACAAAATGTCTACCAAAAAAAAAAAAAAAAAAGGTTTAAACTACCTTTCCATGATAAAAGTCAGTGGAACCTACAAATTGCTAATACAAAATTACTAGGCAAAACTATTCTTCCCCCCCAACCCCAAGAAGACGGTCAAATAAAGATATTTTAAAGCTACCAAAAAGTAAATGTTGATTCCCAGTCGAGAATTCCCTGGTGAAATCTGGAACTGGTCTTGCCCCGGCAAGTGGGTTAGGAGAGACGGAACACAGAAGCCGGCCTCCCCAGATCGGTCGGCAGCGGTTTTAACAAGCAAGTGAACTTACTTTAGGAGGCTTATCTCGCCCAGCAGCAAGATGAGTAGATCTCTGAACCTGCCGGCCAACATCCTAAAAGTTTATCTGGAGGCCTAAAGGTTTCCTCCAGCATGGCACCCTCCTGGTCACAACACTCTGGTCTCTCAAGGCTGCGTCGCGGAGAATCGCCCCCCTCGTATAACGGTGGGCGGAGCATGCTCTCCAAAGGCAGGGAACGGATGAGGAGCTTGCGCTTGCCTGGAACCGGGTGGGTCAACTGGAGGTCGTGACCAACACTCCAGCCATGGCGACCGACTGGAGGTTACAATCTTACACACCCCGATATGCCCTGAGCAGCCAGTAAGGGGCTTTATTAGCACGGAGGTGGCTCATTGGGCGCTATCTGCCTGCATTGGAGGCGGCTGCAACCGCCGTAATAGAAATACATGCCAGAGAAAACACAGATTGAGACAATGAGTAACAACTTTTTTCCCACTAAGAACCCTAGGATCTGCATCACTGATTTAGTAGGTTTCCTACCTAGGCTTGGGGTTGGGGCATTCAGGGCATTTACTTGTGTCCTCATGCAATTTAGTAAAGATGATACATTCGACTCATCGGGTGTGAACACACCGCATTCTGTTTGGATAACAGCACAGGTTACTTCTTGCGACGCCTGGTCATTATTAACGAGGGCTGATGTATTTTGGAGGACAGCTGTTTTCATCACAGACATTTCGGGGTTTAGTAAGGACAGGCTCTGTTGGCTGTCATTTATGTTTTGCTGGGTGAATTTTGGGTGCTATAATATCCCCTAGGCCAATAGAGGGAAAAGAGATCGTGGCCAAATTAGTGTATCAGTGGGAAACAGAGTGTAGCATCCTGATCTTGAAGAGAGGGAGGCTGGCAGCTTTAGGGATTTGACCTGGGTGTGCACAGCATAAATGGAGGCCAGGGCAGGCAGTGCTGTCAGGCCTGAGGAGACGGACTACGCGTGGGATACACCAGACCAGGACCCGCGTCTTCTCCCGTCTTTCAATGGTGCGTGTTTCATTTCAGTTCTAGTGTATTTCAACAGGCCTGGCTTGCGGCAGGACAACAGGATCCCAGGAGAGATTAAGTAGTTCCGCCTCACCCAGGGGTTTGAAGTAACTCACCCATCCCCACGGGACATTCCACCACAAATTCTGGTAGACAGTTCTTCCCAGGCATGATGAGACTTGGTATTCTCAGCAGCACAGTACCTTGGTCCATGTTACCATGGGGTCATGGCTGTTTCCTATGACTTCCAGACCTTTACACGTTGGGTGCCTCAGCAGGGTTCCCCAATCTCTCCTATGGGGTAACAAGTCCTACTGGTTGATCATTCAAATTGAGAACATAAGACCCCAAGAATTAGACAGCAGTAACTGACAGACAAGATGGGTTCCCTCATGTCAAGGGTAAGAAACTAAAATTTTGATCAGATCAAATGAGCTTGAGGAACAAAAACCAGTCAGCACAGCCTGGGGTGACAAACCTGCATAGAACTCAGCAAAATTCGCACAAAGACCCCTACAACACATCCTGTCATGCCCTTCAGTGGCTGCCACATCATGAAACTGCTACCACAAGGGTGAGCTGCATCCTGCTTGCCACTCTGATCCTAAAGCTTGCAGTTTGGGACTTGAGTCTGAACAATGTCCATAAAGGGCCCAGAATTTGCAGGATTTGCCTATTTAACCCAGAGCTTAAAACTTCCCCTTTGGAGAGTTCTTTCAGTTTGTAGCCAAAAGTCGGGTCTCCCCAGTTTGCAAACTACATGGCAATAAAACTTTTCCTTGCCTCTGACTAAATCCTTGCATTCGGGATTTTTTTTTTTTTTTTTGGTTGGCAAAATGTATTAAAACCTAGGATAGTACCTCAGTCCACCTAGCCAAGATGGTTTTACTTGTTAGTAATTCAATCTGCTGCTTTAATATTCCATTCTTCCTTTCTACCAACCCTGCTTCTTTTGGGTTATGAGGGATATAGACCTTCCATTCAGTGTCATGTTCTTTTGCTCAATCTTGCACATCAGAACCTTTAAAGTGTGACTCAGTCAATGTCTATTCGACAAAGGTATTCACACATGGTGCTCAGTTTCTCTAATCCCCTAAAGGTGACAGCCTGGCTTGCAAGGCAACAAGGGAAACCTGTTAGGCCAGATGTGGTGTCCACAAAAACCAAGGCATAGTTTTGAACCATCACTTGAAGTGAAGGGGCCAATATAATCAAGTTGCCAATCCCTCACCAGTTGGGCATTCTGGTGGATGGCCCTAGACTCCTTTAGGAGTTGCCTTGGGTGTTTAGAACATACATGGGCATGCTGCTAAGGCATTAAACAAATCCCTGTATTTCAAGGGCACTCTGACATCCTCGACAATACCCCATCCCACACGAGTGCTGTGGTGACCACTTTTCTATGCATCCAATCTGTTATATCTACTGAGGGGTCACTTGCTAGGTAGGGCTCGTACCCAGGCTAGGGTGTCAGCTTCTTGGTCAGCAAGGAGTAATAGCACTTTTCGAGCTGAGATGTGGAAAACAGAACTACCTCAGGCTCTTGCAGATGAAGCCAAATGTCTTTCCATATATCCCGACTGAACAAGGGCTAATTCGTGGTCATTCACTCCTCGACTTCCCATTGTCCAAAGCCATAGGCCTAATCTCTTGAGAGCAGCTCGACTGAGGGTGCAAAGGGTTAATGGCCAGGGTTCATGAGTGATCACCAGCCAAACTATTCAGAGTTCAGCCCCCTGTCTGCTGTGGTTCGTTCCTGTTTCCATCCAGATGGTGTCAGTGTTGGGCTGAATAGTGATTACAATCCTTGTGGATGGGTTGCCCCAGTTACACCCATCTGTAGGCATCAGTGGAAATTTCCCCCACTTCCTCTCTTTAGGCCACAGGAACCCCAGGGGTAGGAGCGTTTGGAGAATCCATATATACTCTACAGGGCCTACTAGCACCCGCAATTCTGTGTGTGTGTGTGTGTGTGTGTGTGTGTGCACATGTGTATGCTACTGGTGATGTTTCTCTGGAAAACCCTGGACAGAGGTAGTGGGAGACATTAGTGGTTGTAGCTATGAAAAGATAGCATGAGGAATCCTTGTGATTAAAGTATTCTGTATATTAACTGTGGTAATGTTCTATACTTGTGATAAAATTGTATAGAATTACACACATGCACACACAAATGACTGTATGTAAATCTGGTTAAATCTGAATAAGGTTGATAGATGATATTGTCTATTTCCTGGTTTTGATACTATACTCTCTTCATGAAAATATTATCCTTAGGGAAAATGGGTGACGTGTACATGGGATGTCTCTTTGCTATTTTTTATAACTGCATTTAAGCTATAATTGTCTCCAAAAATTTTTAAAGTAATTTTTCAAAAAAAATATAAAATGGATGATACCATGTTCCAGGGTAAGATGCAAAGTTATTATGAGAACTTGCAAAGCTCTTTGAAATCTAATTCTGTTACCTCAGCTGTCCATCCATCTCCAGACTACAAAACAGGTTTAAGTTATGGGGTAAAAAATTGATGTAATAAGATAGCTGTTGGTGAGGGCTGTGGATTATTTCAGGTCCAAGATTCTCCCAAGTCACCCAAGAGAGGTGACATGTGTCTATCTCTCATCTGAAGTCTAGGAAAGAAACTACAGTGGGACCACTCAGAGGACCTGATATTTGTCCATTAACGGTTATTGGACACAAAGGGCCAGTGTCTATCTCAGGCTTGAATTTCACATGGTAGAAATGTGTGTTTGGCTTACTGCTCTGACAAAGGTACAGAGAGAGTTTGCTGCTTTCAGGGCACTGTTCCAACATTCCTGGAGTTGTTTGGGGAAAAAGAATACCTAGGTGTTTACTATGAACAAAAGATGCAAGAATGAGCAGAAGATAGCTGGGCCTAACACTGAAAACTCAGTAGTTAAAGGACTCCTGGCTTGCCAAAATACATGTGCATTTGGCTACATCAAGGAAAATGCAGGAAAATCCCTAGGGATGGGGCCGTGTCCCTTAAACTCTCAGATAGTCAGTGGTAAATACTTGTCAAATCTAGATGCTAAAATATCTTTCATTTTAGACTGTTAAGAACTTTGTACATCCTTCCCCATGCCCCTGACCTTCCTTCCTTAAAAATACTTCGTGCTTTTAAATCATTTGCCTGTTTACTCTTTGATCAGATTCTCCATTCTTGCTCAGTTCTGTTCTAAATTGCAGAAAACTCCATTCCCCAAGAACTTGCCCGTCTTCATATGGGCCCTGGTATCTAATGATTGTTGTTTCACAGTGGCTATTGGTGGGAAAAGAAAATCACACATAAAGCAGAAAGTAAAAAGCACCAATATCTATTAATGGAAGGAGCTAAAAACCATTCACCATACATAAATCCAGGCATGTGACAGCCCAATAGATTTAAATGAAAGATCCAGCTCAATGAGAGCCACTTTTTCTTTGTAAATGTAATAAGGTGAGTAAGAAAAGGGCTGACTAGTATCAACATCTCCTCCTCCCAGCTCCCACACTTGGGATAGAAGCCAACAATACTATTTAAAACAAATAAATTTTAGTAATTTCTAATAAGTCCGGTCTTTGTTTTTGGAACTATCACATTGAAATACATTCTTGGATATGGATACATGCACTAAATAGAAAGTAGAGATGCATAGCACTGGAGATGTATCAATCAACTTATCTTTATCTGTTGCCTAATGTAGTAGACAACACTCACAATTAGCATTGTTGAAAAAGCAACCAAGAACTGGAGACAGGGTTCAAAACAAGTAGCAAGATAGCTTAAGACACTGGATGAATTATCAAAAAATATTTACTGTCTTTCTGGGAGCTAACTTTACTTACAGCATTGGATTCCATTTTGGTTTGTCTACTGTGTTTTTTGTTTTCGTTTTTTTTTTAATTTTCCTTAATGTTTATTCATTTTTGAGAAACAGGGAGGGACAGAGGGTGAGTGGGGGCAGGGCAGAGAGAGAGGGAGACATAGAATCCGAAGCAGGCTCCAGGCTCTGAGCTGTCAGCACAGAGCCCAATGTGGGGCTCAAACCCACGAACTGTGAGATAATAAACTGAGCCAACGTCGGATGCTTAACCGAATGAGCCACCCAGGAGTACCATATCTATCATGTCTTTTTAAAACATGATGCACGTTACATCCTCTCACACACTATACACTTCCCCAGCTACAATGTAATTGTCTTAAATATTTTCTTTTCCTAAATCTAGAATCACACCAAAGTGTGTTACGATTTTTGCTTCCACAGACCTGGAGGCCCTCCAAAGAGAAGGGGTTAGAGCTGTTTCTTGAAGGCTGGATCTCAGGCATGAAAACCTGAGCATTTTCTCCAAATGGCATGGACTGAGGAGAATGTCTGGACTGAGGACATTCAGATGGAGGAAGCCTCAATAATAATTGAAATAAAATTTTTACTTCACTGTGCAGCTTTGTGGTCAGATTAATCGATAATTTTATTTAGAAAAAAAATGTGACTTCTATTGTACCTTACAGGGATTGCAAATTCATATTCAGAATTAAGTTCATAATGCTAACACTACTTTTAAAAATATGTGTTAAATACTATACAGATTTTATGTAATTTGAATGATTTCATAGAACTTTTGGTTGGCTCCTGTAGCGTCTGTATAGCTTATAATGCCGTCCACCCATCCCCAACTATGTCCCTGTCCCCACAGAAGGCTTACTAGTCATTTTCTATACTGTGATATTTACCACCCTCTCAGACAGTGGTTCTCAACCTTAGGAACTTAAAAATACTGAATCACCCGAGGAACTTAAAACTACTGATGTCTTAGCACCAACCCACAGAGATTCAAACTTAATTAGACAAAGTATTTCTAAAATTCCCTAGGTGCATCTAATGTACTGCCAAGATACCTTACTTGCATGTGCTCTGACTTGAGGCAATCAAAATTCTCAGGGAATCTGACTTAGGATAAGAGAAAGAAAAGGGTTGGCTCACTTCGGTGGGTTAGGTCTTATGCTCCTGAATAACAGGAGGAGTCAAGAAGTGAACAAGAGAAACAAAATATGTCCACAATGAGAGGAAGAAGAAAACAGTCACTAGGAGAAGCACAGGGGTGAGAGTAGTAGAGGAACCCTGCAGGAATCAATTTTTGTTACTCCAACCAAAGGAGTCCTGATTCGATGGTTCAGTTCAAAACCTCCTGCTCATTAACCTATAAATACAAATGATGCTGCCACTACAAATGTCACTCATTGCCCAATGGACTCATTTGGCATTTAAACATTTATGCTCTGTGTTTGAATCAATGCAGGCCATTTTACCCAAGGTATATAGATGCTAGGTCATAAAAATTGGATATTATAACTAATACTCAAAAGTCCCAACATAGTAGGAATTTATTGTTGATAATAACTTATTTTGTGATTAAACAGGCTACTTACCTTAAAAATAAAGTTGGCGAGCATTGGTAAGACAAGTAATCTGGTTGAAATAAATGAAACATAACATGAAAAGAATACCTGGTATCATATTTTACCTAGAGGAAAATGCATCCATCCCTTTTCTCAATCCCTACACAAAATGTTGTTTGACTCACAAAACATGAGTTATTCTCTAGATGAATGTGTAAGTCGGGTCACTGTCACCACTTCAAGGGAAGGTGTCTAAGTCGGAACCCTCTTAATACCTGTTCCATGTCCACAACACATTAGAAGAGGCTCAATGAATCTTTTCTTGCTGAAAGTAAAATTTCCTATTCTAAAAAAATTACAAGCTCCTCTGGGACAACAGCTGAGTTTTTCACTTCAGTCATTACATCTAGCACAGTGCTTTGTGCAGAATAGAGACTTTATTAGTGAATCTGTTTAAATGAATAGATGAGGATCAGTTCAGCTTTTATATACTACTTGTACATATTGAAGATAAATTTTAGCACCAAGCCTACACATGAGGAGAAGTGATAGTTTTTACAATGCCATTTACAATAACGTTTGAATTCGATTAACATCTCTACTTCCCATATTGTAAAAATGCAATCCACACACCTTTTATTTGTAATTTACTCTCTTCTAGTAATAGTTGTTGTTCATATTGTAAATTTGCTAGTCCCAATGAGAACACATGGGAAAAACCTTAAATCATTACCCAATTCCACTGACATCCAAAGACTGTTTGATGCTCTAGTACAAGTCTTACTGGCACAAACATATGAAGACAGAAGACAAAAATGTGTTTGTTATGGTCACATAAACATTTTAAGCTTTTATTAGGGAAAAATCATGTTTTGTTAATTCAGTGAAATGATTTCTTTTGACAGAAAAAAGTCCATTTTCCATTCTCTTGGGAATGTTTAGAATATTAACAGAGATAGTAACCCAATATTTCTTCAAATGCAGCATTTTGGATTGATGAAAATGTGTATATATTATTAAACGATATTGGAACTTCAAAGTTTTTAAAGACATTTTTTTCCAATGATAGAGATCGAAAGCAAAACACTAAGTTAGAGTTACAAATCTACACTCTCATAGATATGGGAATAATATATTTTGTTCCATCAACATGTCTACTTTACATTATTCAGCACAAAGCTTTGTGAAATAAGAATCATGGGAATATAAGAATATAAAGGAAAAGGGTACAAATAACAGCTTCATAAACTGAGAAATGTACATAAATAAATCATGTATATGTGGGCAGTTTGCTTAGCTGGCAAGAAACAAAATATGGAAAATCTGCTTGTTAAACAATAACTACAGAGTGTGCTTTTATGATGTTTTTCACCACAGTAATTCATATTAGAGATAGAAGCAGTTGCATGTTAAATAAAATCATTGAGCATTGTTCCCCTCGCATTGCAAAGAGCTGACTTATGTTGTTTTTAGATGCCTCCCATTAGAAAGTAAATATTCCTTCAATGCTATGCATTTCACAAAATTTAATAAAGACGAACTGTAAATAAAGTCACAGGGAGATTTCAGACAGTTTTATTAGGAGATTGTTGAAAAGAAAAAAGAAAATTAAATACAATAACAGTAAACGTGGTTCTCACATTGAAACCAGGCTCAAAGAACTAGGCTACCATAGAAAAATTTCCAATTCTTGCATTATGATGTAAAAACAGATTTTTGTACAGATTTTGTACAACAAAATTCGTAATAACCTTTTATCATTTTTAGAAAACTTTAAATATATAGATAAAAATAGACAATTTTCATAGGTCCTACATGAAGATGAGTATGTTCTGTTCCAAGGGCTTGCATAGAGCGCAAATGTGGTTATAATATAGAACAACTAGACATTAATATTTTTAGGATTACAAAAGCATGGAAACCATAAAATGGGCACAATTTTACTTGTTTATACGAAAAAAAAAACCCAAAACAAACAAATTTCAAACCAACCTGTATAACTAAAAAAGGAAAAAAAAAAACTTAAGTTACAGACTTAAAATAACATTTCGTGAATTGTAATATTTACAACATGTTAGTAAGATTTTCTCTTAACATATAGCTGTAGCTTCTTTCTTTAATCCTTGCTAAAATTCCTTTTATATCAAACCAAACACTAAAGCATTCTCAAAGGTCTTGAAAGTATGCATTTTAAAACTATTTAACCTACTTAACAGGTGACTCTATGCAAGGAGCAGAGCAATGGCTGATTCTACTACTTAGGTTCAGTTGTAGGCTTTTTAAAAAATCTTTTAAAAAATGTATGATTCAAAAGCTTGCCACAAGTCCCTCCAATTTTAAGTGTTGTAATCCTTTAAAGACTGCATCCAGGGAAAAGCAAGAAATACAGACAACAAGGAATAGAATCTCCTGTGCTCAAACAACAAAAGATGGTTATGGAAGAACTATGCATAGGAAACCAAGTTTCTACAAAGCATTTACTAACAGTATTTTAAATAAAAACATTGCTCCCTTTCAAGCAAGCTAAAATAGGAACTGTATACATAACTTTATTATTGTATTAAAAAATGGACTCAGCTGGTTAATAGTGAACTACACAAAAGAAATATGTTCCAGTATTGCAAGGAAGACCTAAAAACTATAGAAGCTTAGTGCCAGAGTATCTACGGTGTTAATTTTTCTTAACCGAATAATTAATACCGAATTGGAACTATCCTTAAACATTTTTAAGCTAGCTTTCTTGGACATTTAGGATTTTGCTATTTATGGTAATAAATAATGTTATGATCATAAAATCTTAAGATGACAGCAAAATCATAAAATGTACAGTGACTGTACTGATTCATAATATCAGTCTTTAAAGGTGGAACTCCAGATTAGTAAAAACAAAGAGAAGGTAACTTCAGTGGGTAATAAGCACTGTTTGCAGCTTTACTTCCAGTTATCTGCACAAAAGTGAAAACACATACTGTAACTTTCAAAAAGACAGTGAAAATAACACATAGGCACCCTTCCCTCTGACCAGGGGGGGAAGCACAACACATTTTAACTTTATCACTCAGCGCTACATGGTATTGGACTGATACATCAAGGGTTTGTTAGGTTTTGTTTTTCAGCAACATTAACATAATATGACATTAACATATAAAAATATTTCTGGTGTTTTGATTTACTGTTCAGCCACAATCCATTCTCAATAGTGCAGTTTGGGGCACTAACTAGGGTTCAATATACAAATAAAAGTGGCTGACACAGAGTTCTGATGTCACCAGATGCTTAAGATCTCATTCATTAATACTGTGACTCCAGACAAATATTTACATGCCTGCATGCGTTAAAACCAGAAAGATGTCTTTCTGACTAACAGGGTGACAAAACATATTTTCTAAAATTCTCATTTTCCTAAACTCTAGTATACTACTGCATACATAATACCTTCCTTGTATGTTTTATGTTTATATACTGTACATGTGACCAACAGTTTCAATAAGAAGCATCATTATTATTTTAAATTCTATATACCACTAACAGTTCGGAATGAAAACATGTTACATTTATTTTTTTTTTTAAGAAAAAAGACCTTCAGTGAAACCTTTTGGCTTCTATTCAATGCTTCTTTTCAGATATGCAAAATGTTATTTCACTGGGTTGTTGTCAGCATCCATTTGTTGGTCTTTTGGAATATGTGAAAAAAATCTTCAGGAGAAAACCCACAATTAGTTTAAAATCAAATGTAATAGAATATTACTCTTTGATTTATTGATTTTTTTTGTGTTTTTTGTGTTTTTTTGTTTTTTTTTGTTTTGTTTTGTTTTTTGTTTTTTTTTTTTAGGAATCCTCTATGCCCCCTACAAGTTCATTTCCAAGTGTTCTTGCTGGTTTCTGGAGGACATAATTCTGTAAGTCTGGGTGACCACTGCTACAAGAGTCTCTTGATGTGCTCAGATACAGAATTTTCAGAGGAAGAAAATGGTTCATTCCATTAAAAAAAACAAAGCTAGGTCTTATTCAGACCTGTCTTTAACTCAGTATACAAGTGTCCAGCAGCAAAGTTGCAGTTATTAACTGTAAGAAGTTGATACTTGTACATTTACAAACATTCTCAGGTCTCTGGTATGAACCACAGGTGAAAATCAATGGAGGAAACTTTGTAGAATACTTAAACTTTTAAAGAACATTAATACACAAAATTGAGGAAGTTCCCGTAAAAGGACTTTATTTTTTCTGAACTTTCAAATGACGAATGTCTGCAAAGTTCTTTACTATAACATGGAATTTCTTCAACAGGAAAGATTCAGTACATGACAGTAGTTTTCAAATACAGTCTTCCATCTAAAAGTGAACAATAAAAAATAATTAATTACATGACATTTGGGAGACAAATGTGAATATAATAACTAAGTAGGCTGCTATAAAATTTGTGTATCTTATTCTATCTTCATTTGTTTAGGAAGTAACATTTTTTCACATATTCTCAATGTTAATTTCGAAGTTACATGGAGTTTATGTGATCAAAAAGAATACAGAGTTTCTCATAAATATATATTTGCTATTTTGATATCAGTTCCAGAGCACTCAGAAAATAAATAAGAGAGTGTGTGTGTGTGTGTGTGTGTGTGTGTGTGTGTGTGTTACTGATATGCAAAGCTAGTTGATTTCTGTTGAATGACAATTACTTCCTCCAAGCTTGCAGAAACAAAGCCTCTCTGAATGCACTCAGGTGTATCTCCATCAAGAAAAACTAAGCTCCCATCACACTCCTTAGCAGTGTTGTTAAATATACCATGTAATGTAACAATTGTGCACATTTGTTGCTATTTATATGAAAGCCACCTAGGTTATTTCATCACTATCAATGAGCTATATAGTCTTTCCTCCTAGAAATGAAATTAACCAAATAATTAAATGGTAAGATGGAAATATATTACTCAACTTTTACCAACTGAGAAACTCACAGTCATGTGAAAAAGAAAAGCAAGTCAAATATTGGACACATTCAATAAACACATTTGAATGAAGCAAAATAAGAAACGGGAAATTAAAAATCCAGAGAAAAAAAAAACAAAATGTAAACTCATTTCTCAACTGTAACACCCTCTAAACTGCCAACATTGTGGTGTGGACTAACTTTGGATATATAGTGAAACCTTGGATTGCGAGTAACCTGTTCTGCAAGTGTTCTACATGACCAGCAAACATTTCTAATAAATTTTAACTTGATAAATGAGTGATGTCTTACAATACCAGTAGTATGTGACACTGAACGTCACATGATCACAAATGAGGCAAAGGTTCTTGAAATTCGCTTTGATATACGAGTGCTTTGGATTACAAGTATGTTTCTGAAAGGAATAACGCTCACAAACCAAAGTTTTACTGTATTTATAGAAAATATATCTAAATTCCAAGTTTTAAGACCTACAGTAGAAGGTAATCTGAAAAGAAAATTTTCCAAGCATTTTTAAAAATGCATATTGCCATGTAAATGTTTGCAAAATGACTGATAACTCCAAAAGCTGAAATATAAAGAAACAGAAATCACCTACACTAAATCCAGCAAATAGAAATATATAGTCCAAATATTTGCAGGTCTTCATCTTTAACACTAAGCTAATTGCATTCTCTCACATGACCTGTAGTAGATATAGTAATCAGTAAGGAACTTAAAACCAATGTTAAATAGTTTTTTACTTAGAAATATTGGTGTGCCCAAATTTCTACAGTCCTACTATGTTTTATTTTAGCCTAAATTGTCAGTTGTACCTCTCAGATGTCACAGACTCTGTTTTGTTCATTGATATATCCCAATAACCTGGCACATATTCAATAAACATGTGTTGAATGAATGAATGAATCAGAGACAGGTTTTGTGAGATTTACACAAAATAGATATTGAAATAAATAAATCACATAAATATAAATACATATTTAACTTATTATACTGTTATCATTTAAAATCCACCATTTGCCTGGCTCAGTCAGTTAAGCGTCTGACTTCGGCTCAGGTCATGCATGATCTTGCGGTCCGTGAGTTCCAGCCCCGCGTCGGGCTCTGTGCTGACAGCTCAGAGCCCGGAGCCTGTTTCGGATTCTGTGTCTCCCTCTCTCTCTGACCCTCCCCCGTTCAAGCTCTGTCTCTCTCTGTCTCAAAAATAAATAAACGTTAAAAAAATGTTTAAAAAAATAAATAAAATAAAATCCACCATTTGACTTCAGCCACATGCAAAAGAATGTCCGTGAGATTACTCTCATACTGGCTATTTTTTTTGTTATTTATCTATTATTTACTTATTTATTTAGAGTAAGAGAGAGAGAGCACGTGTGCGCGCTCACACCCAAGCAAGCCAGAGAGGGGCAGAGAGAGAGGGAAAGTGAATCCCAAGCAGGTCCCATGCTGTCAGCACTGAGTCCAAAGTGGGGTTCAATCCCACAAACCATGAGATCATGACCTGAACCAAAATCAAGAGTTGACACATAAAATGACTGAGTCACCCAGGTACCGCCCCCCACACCCCATACTTGCTAATTTCTAATAAGGTGTATCAAGTATTGGTTGCCTCTGTAAAATCAATCCAGTTAAACTTTAATAATAATATTTACTTGGAAGTCTCTAAATAATCAATCAATAATCATGTATCAGCAAACTTTAATATATGAAACATATAATAATGACAATGACTGTCTGTTCCCCATAAGTAGCATACACATTTGGATATATGATATAATCTGAGATTCACCAATGCAAATATATTATTAATCCAACTGAACACTATTTTTGAACAATGACTTAAAGGCATACAAAACTATGCTAGATAATCATCCTAGATATGCTGTCTAAAAACATTTTACCTCCTGGCCTGTAATGATAATCTTTCATTAATACTAAATATTACTATAACTCAGAAGTAGCTATTACACTATTACAGCAAATATAGAAATTTCCTAAATCAAATATTAATCAAATACCAATATCAAAACCATAACATTTTGATGAACATTTCTTTCTTTCTAAGTAAGGATATGACAGTACTATATTAACAGATTATAAAATATTTATTTTTTTTGCATGGAACATGGTGTGATTTCTTCTGTTTGCTTGGCTTGATTACAGCCACCTCTGAGACAAAACTAATTTTCTCACTTACATCATACATAAATATACCATCTATATACACATTATATATATATATGTAACTTTCTAGTTTCAGTTTAGCAGGAGTTCCTAATAATTACTTTGTAAATAATCCGAATAAACTTGGTATTATAAAATAAGCTAAAATTTCAGCCTTTCATATATTTAGTACAATGTGGCTAACAATTGGACACTTTTATTTTTTTTTAAGTTTTTTTTATTTACTATTGAGAAACAGAGAGAGACAGAGCATGAGCAGGGGAGGGGCAGAGAGAGGAGGAGACACAGAATCCGAAGCAGGCTCCAGGCTCTGAGCTGTTAGCACAGAGCCTGATGCAGGGCTCGAAGTCACAAACTGTGAGATCATGACCTGAGTCGAAGTCAGACACTTAACTGACTGAGCCACCCAGGCGCCCCACAATTGGACCTTTTTAAAGATAACTTTGATCCTAATGATTTTTTACTACATAAAGCAACATACATTTTATAAAAATCTAGCAATAGAGGATTCAAAAGCAACCTAAAAAGCAGAGTGAGTACTAATATTTTTACCAAAGTTTCTAATTCTTAGCCTTTAATTACTTTATCCCTACTTTCTCCTTTTAGCTATCTCATCATTTCTGCTATGTAGTCAATTATGTTGAGAGTATTGTTCCCATTCTTACTTTAAGGAAACACAAAACAAAACAAACAAAAAAACACAATGTTTCCTAGCATTCCAGCATTAGATATTTGGACGAGAGACATTCTCAACTTCCTCCAAATTCAAATATCTAGTATTTTCCTCTCTAATCTTATCTGTTACCATTCTCCCCTCACTCCGTGACCGTGACTCTCCTGTGCATTCTATGACACACCAAGCTCTGTGCTGTGTTGGAGTATTTAGTCCTGTTCTTCCTTTCAGAAACCTAGAAGATAAGTACTTCCTCCTTCCCTGATTCCCTTCCTGCTCTCCTCTATGGAACTTCTCTAAACAGAGAGCTCCTATGTATTCTCCAGTACAAACATCCTAGGAATTAAATCCATAATACTTGTCTCACTTTGAAGTTGCATTTGGGAGCCTACTACATGGTGAGATCCACACAAGCAGCAGCCCATCAGTATTACTCCCATCGGTATTAGAATGATAGTGTTCAGCATGATGCTTGCCTTAAAAGTTTAAAGCAATCCCACATGTTAAACTTTTGGAGAAATGAATCAATATATCAACATAACAAAAATAATTATCTTTGGCATGCTAGAAATTTATTTCTTATTTTTTTATCTTTTTAAAGTAGATTCCATGCCCCATGCGGGGCTTGAATGTATGACTCCAGGATCAAGAGGTGTACGCTTTATCAACTGAGTCAGCCAAGTGCCCCCAGTATAAAAATTTCAAAGTCTATCTGAAACCAAATTTTATTTATTTTTATTTTTTGAAACTTTCTTTTTAATTTTATTTATTTATTTTGAGAGAGAGAAAGCACGGACACAAGATGAGGAGGGGAAAAGAGACAGAGAGAGAGAGAGAGAGAGAGAGAGAGAGAGAGAGAATCCCAAGCAGGCTCCATGCCGTCAGCACAGAGCCTGATGCAGGGCTTGATCCAAAGGACTGTGAGATCATAACCTGAGCTGAGATCAAGAGTTGGGCACTTAACTGACTGAGCCACCCAGGTGCCCCAGAAATGAATTTTAAAATTAAACTATATTCATTTAAAAGTATAAAAGAAATAATTATTTTGTAAGCATCTTTACCATAGATCATATACGAAATACATTTATAAAAATTATATGCATTATATTTATGTGCTCAGTATCTGATCTACTATAATTCCATTTTTAATAAATGACTCCTTGAATTTTTGACTAATGTTCCTAACAGATGGACAAATGCATCAAGCATTAAAGATGCCAGCTATAAAACAGACCCCACCTGCTACAGTTAAGGCCGTTTCATGATTAAATAATACGTAGGCCTCAGAGATTATCTGCCTTAGAATTAACTGGAAGCAGATAGACACCAGGCAAAGACAGACCCTGAAGAGTAACTCACTCTCCTTTTGACTGCAAAGCTTAACTTTCAAATCAGTTCTACTTTGTGATTTTGTCACATTTATTGAAACATACTTACAGATAATTCAAAGTCTGTAAGGAAAAAAAAAGTTTTAACTAATTTTATATTGTTCCAGAGAAGTTAAACTGGTCTGCAATCCACAGCAAACAGCCCCATGTGTTATGTACCCAGAGAGCTAACAACAGGCCTCTGAATTATGGGACCACAGGTCGATCTCAGGCTTTTGATAACAAACCACCTGAGTGAAAGTAGAATGGTAAGGGTGCTAGGAAAGATATATGGGCCCATAATTCAAACTGACTATGTTTTTATGTTATATAATAATGGTTTCAATACTTCCCTTCCTTGAGTCTTGAAACAGCACACAAAGCCATGGGGCCATAGAGAAGGCCCTACAAAAACGAGCTACCGAATGAAGGTCATTATGATTGCTGGAGTACTTCCACAGCTAAGACTTTGTTATGAAGAGGTGTGTGGTTTGATCTGCAAACTCAGAGGTCTAATTTATATATTTTGTTTTAAGGGCTGCCCTTTGTGCATTCTACTCACCTTCTAACTAGACAATCTCACACCTATCCACCCTTTCTCATATTGTATTTATCTATTTCTACACGTGGTGACCACAGAAAGATAGTTTTCTGTTTCTTCCTGATGCCAGGTTTACCAAACAATTATTCCTTGATATCTCGAATGGATGAGAGCTTTTCTTTAAGATCACCTAAATTAGCAATAAAGGAAATGATGATTATTATTAGCATAGTTAATATTTTCTGAGCACTTGTGTTCAAGTCACTTACAGATTTTAACTCTAATAAACTTCCCAACAACTGAACATAATAGGTCTTTTCAGTGCCTTTTAAAAGTAGGCTACTAAGCTTGAAAAACTTAAGTCTCTTGCACATTTTCACAGAGCTTGCAAGTAGTGATTTCATATTTGTGTGAATCCAAATTTTACATCCATTCCACTATGTTGCTTCCCTTTAATAAGCAATTGGACCCTCACTGGAGGAAATACAATATCTCTGACTTGTAGAGGTAAGAGATTGAATCTCAGTACCATCAGCCTTCCTGCCTTGTGGATCTATTCCTCGTTGTATTCCCCAAGACAAGGTCTTTCTTTTGGTGTGCAGAATTTCAACTGAATAAATTGAAACAAGAACTAGAATTCTGATGGTTTGATTTAAAAAAAAAAATCCTCCTTTAACACTATGATTATTTGCTTTTGTATGGGAGTTTGATATGACAGAAAAATCATCAAGCTACACTTTGTGCATGGGAGTACTTAATTAAAAAGTCTGTTCTAATTAAGAGCATTGGGGAGTAGGGAGTGAATGAAACGATTTAAATTACAAATTCCTAATAGTTCCAAAGTTCATTGTGATTTGATGCTTACAGCTATAATTTGGTGTGTAAGAAATTATCTACATCACAGAATAGTTTACTGCAGGTGTAAAGTTTTGTATGATATTTATCGTTACAACGAAGATTTAGCTCTATAGATAATGAGTTAAATTTTTAAAAATTCCTCGTAAAAATGGATCTCAGGTTTTAATAGTAAAGTTGAAGCCATCAGATCAGATCATTAAGCAGATAGTATATACCATTAAATGTATTATTTGCTGTGGTTGAGGAAGAAATAGGGAATCTGTCACAAAATTTCCAATTTTGGTTTGTTTTGTGTTCATGTATTAATTTTACTGTTTTGATATAATGCTTTTGCAGGTATTATTATATGTAGTTATTGGAAATATCTAATACATATAGACAGACATAGAATTTCGCTTTATTTCTACATATATTCTAAAACTAGAGTATCGAATAGCTTGATCATTTATTTTTAAAACTAACAAAACTTGTTCAATATCAACGACATTATATAATAAGATTTTATACTAGAAGATAGCATACAAGTTGGAACAATTTCAAATTGCTTAGTTGGGTGACACCAGAAATCCAATTCTTTCATTGTATGAAAAAGGGAGTCTGCTAGTGAAAGGTATTGTATAACGTGCAAATAGATATATATTCTAGTTTTGAATAGAACTCCCTTGCAAATATCCACAAGGATCTCTTACATGTTTTTTTGCACAAAGGGCTTAATAAATTACATTTCCTGTTAGGAAGTAGCTTTATTAAAAATGGCATCTATTTTTTTCAAAACTTATATCCAGATACCTGTAATCTAACAAAATTTGCTGCTTTCACAAAACAGTTGTATGTACACATATCTCACTACTCCAGAGCTGAGGAAAATATTAACATGACAGAGGCAAACATATAAGATCATGTATCCAGAAACTTTAATATTTACTTAAAGACTATTAGGTTAATATTAGCCCTGAGCCTCTCTCAACATCATGTCTTAATCATACAAAGTAAGAGAAACCAAAACAAGTGATGAAAACAAATGTTAATGATTCATGTGATATTTGATAAGACAACGAGAGGAAGTCAAAATAAAAGCAAACAAACAGGAACAGATGGGAAGGATCTTTGTCAAGTCATAACCCCTCTTCTAAAACCCCCAAAGGAAGAAGCTAATTAAAGAAAATATTGTTTCTTGCTTTTTTTTATAACTTTATATTTAGAGTAAGAACATTCTGCGACTGCTAAAGCAAAGAAGCAGAGACACAAAGTCTACATTTACATGAGAAATATTTTAAGAGAGATTGATGTTCAGCAGAGGCCCTTTTATGAGAGGATTCTGAGTAAATATCATTTCTTCTCATGAAATGCAGTTAACTAACGGTCCAAGAAATTTCCAGAAGTTATATTGAAGGTTGTGTTCAAATATAATTAAAGAGTAAAAACTGAAAAATTTACAACAGATTTTGAATTTTATGTAACTCGGGGTTATGGCTGCGTAACGTGAGGCCCAAGGAGTTGGGTCAAAGTGAGAAAGAACTGGACCCCAGATCCTTTTGGAATGCTTTCTGCATAAGTACCTAGTGCTATTCTAGAGAGTGGGCATGGGCTGTGTATACAAGAGCACTGCAACAAGTGTATTCTGTCTATACAAGCCAAATATACTAGTACAAGCTGTAGGTAATATGCTACCTAAACAAACAATATGGCCCAGCTCATTAGAAATCAGAGCAGATAATATCATGTTTATTACTAGGCTAGTATGAAGTAAAGCTCTTGATTGTAGTTAATAGTGATGACAAGGGGCGCCTGTGTGGCTCAGTTGGTTAAGCTTCTGGATTCGGCTCAGGTCATGATCTCAGAGTTCCTGAGTTCCAGCCCCACACTGGGCTCTCTGCTCTCAGCGTGGAGCCCATTTTGGAACCTCTTCCTCCCTTTCTCTATGCCCCTTCTCTTTCTCTCTCCCCCTCTCTCAAAAATAAACAAACATTTTAAAAAATGACAAAAAAAGTACAATCAAAAACTGCTTTTATATATTTCTCAGTTTCCTTCAAAGAAGAAAGTAAATGACAGACTGCAGTCTAGTTTAAAACATGTTCTTAGAAGATCATCTAAAGCTATAATATATAGATTGAAAGGTAACTAAGCTTTAGTCAAAGATAATAAAAGGGAAACTCTGTCCATTCCTTGTGAAGGAATTTTGTATCAGACTTTAGGTAAGCACAAGAATCAAGGAGGGACCCAAACTTTGGCAATTCAACAACTTGAAGCAGGTGGAACTGGACTGTAGGTTTCGTGTGGCTAGAAAGGATCATCATTGGGCAAGCTGGTCTACTCACAACATCCTTTCTAAATAGGATGCTAAATAGACAAACCAGTAATGAAAGCTGGGCTGAAAATATGCAGGGAAGGCATCTGAAGATCTACAGATAACTATGGTTAATCTCCGCTGGCTTGAAGTTATTTAGTCAACTCCAGCCCTAGGCAAAATACTTTCCCAAATGGCTAGATCAGCTTAAAATATTTCATTTCCTCTGAGAAGTGACATTCTTGCTGTCTGTATCTTAAAGAATAGGCTCTGCCTGAATTTTAGGCTCAGTGATGATGTTGATGCTCTCTGTGGACAAAGAAGAATTTGTTATCAGAGATTAAGATAATGCTGCTTTACTGGATGCTAAAGGTCTTTTATTCTGCAACTCAAGAATCTTCCCCAGTGGGGTAGAAATCTGGACCCTGTGGTTCCATTAACTGATATCTATGTAGGAGCTCAATGTTCTTAAAACCATACCTCCATGACCACAACCAAACAAAATTGATTAAAAAATCATCATCATCAATTGTCTGCTGCTTATCTATGCAACAGGGAACAGGCCATTCTGTACTTAATGTTAAGAAATCATCCCTCTGACAAAATGTTTTAACCATGAATAATCAGCCTATACTCATGGAGAGGGTTTGGATCCCATATATTGTATTACTAGAACCTAAGTGTTGTTACAACTGTGAGTCATAGGATTCAAACTTGTCCCCTCAAGTTGCTTTTACTATGCCAACACTTAAAAAGCTTCGCTATCCTAAGGGCACTCGGGTGGCTCAAATAGTTATGTGTCAGACCCCTGATTTTGGCTCAGGTCAAGATCGTAGAGTTCGTGAGTTCAAGCCTCATGGTCCCTGGGTTCAAGCCTTATGTCGGCCTCTGTGCTGACAGTGTGGGGACTGCTTGGGATTCTCTCTCTCCCTCCCTCTCACTCTTGCACCCTTTCTCTTTCTTTCAAAATAAATAAATAAACTTTTTCTAAAAAAATTTTTTAAAAAGCTTCACTATCCTAGAGAAATTGATTAAACTCTGGCTATAATATCCTTAATAACAGATAACATACCATATGATGTTGTGTATTTCTAGTAACTTGAACATTGCCTGGAATCTGGAGAGAACTATCAGATTAAGATCACAAAATGAGGGGAAGATCATATGCCCCTGAATGCATACCTTGAGAAAAATACAGTCTCATGTGGGTGGTATATTGGCTTAGAATATATAAGCTGAGCCTACTCATGAGGAACTATCAGATGAAAATGATAAACATTCTATTAAGACTGTATTCTTCCAAATGTCAATTTTATAAATTTTTTAAAGTCCAAGGAAGAGCTCAAGATCAAGGAGACTAAAGAGGAAATAACAACTAAATAGAATATGCGATACTAATTTGGATTCAGTAATGCTGTAAAAATGCTATAAAGGACATGATTGGGTCAAAGCACAAAATTAGAATTTCAACATCAGATCAAATAAGAGTAATGTGTCAATGAAGTATTCACTGAGATGATAATTATACTGTGTTTATGTATAAGAGAACACCCTTATTTTTAGTAAATACTTCTTATGTTTGGGTAAATATAGCAGGTAAAGGGCCACGATGTTTACAACTTATTCTCAAATCCTTCAGAAAATACTATACAAATAGAAATAATTATAAAGCACATGAGACAAAGTATTAACAATAGATGAATCTTGGTAAAGGACATATGAGAGTTTTAATAGTTTTTTTAAAATTTTTTGAAAGTATGGTTTCCTTTCAAATACAACTTAAATAAATAAAATAGTTTGTCTAAATCATACAAAGTTTTAATACTTCACCGGTACCAGCTATTTGTTAATAACTCATTGAGGATATACACTCTCCACTATCCACATATACTATTTCACTGATTATGTAGAGAGTATTCTCATAGTAAATATTTTCTGCTTAACAACTAGGCTTTTGAGAAATCCTATTCAAGTATTAGATAGTAAGATGACACTTAGTGATTTTGTTAATAGAGTTCCCCCAAACACCAGATTCAGTTTCATGAAACCTACTGGACTGAGGGTGTGGACATAAGCTGGATTCTGGTCTATTGGTCCATTATGTTTTAACTGTAAATTTACAATTGTGAAGTTTATGAAGTCTGCTTAACTGTATTACCTGTTAGTGAGGATTATGCATGCTAATGTGCATTTGTTGGTATAAGGAAAGTACTGTTCTGATTAGCTGTGTTTGAAACACAGTTTATTTTTTTAAAGTTTATGAAAAACAAAATAAAAGGAGAACACAAACATCTTTAAAGTTTTGTTTCTGTAAATAAAGAAAAATTATATTGCTGGTAGGTCTACTTTGGTAAAGTATTTGTGTGTGTGTGTGTGTGTGTGTGTGTGTGTGTGTGTGTGTGTTCTAATTAAGCCTTCATTAGTAAGAAGTGGGAAACCATCACAGTGGTTAATGTACCAGCAAGTGAGAATGGGGTGCTTTGTACTTAGGTTACCTTGTCCTGATTTGGAAGGTGAGACCTCCCAACTTCAGCAAAGTAAAGCACAGTAAAAATCTCTCATTACTTTCTCCATTCTTCTATTCATTTCTGGAATAAAGACTAAGACACAGGTATGTAAGGAAATAATCATTTGAGGGCATATCTGAACCTGAAGGATGAGTGGATAAATTATCTACTATGCTTAATTAAAACAGAAAGTAGGAAAAAAAGTGATTTTATTTGATAAAATAAGATACTGCAGGAAAGGGAAATGGGTCTTTTAAACCAATCATTTGTATCCTTCAGAATTGCAAGACACAGTCAAAACCCTCAGTGAATAAATTGTTTTCAGAATAAACTTACGTGTTATCTCTGGGGGAAAGAAAGGTGACAGAAGAACAGTGCTTGCAGACCCCAGTGATTTTAAGTTTGGAGGGAAAAATCATCTTTCTTTTAGAAGTTTAACAGTTACTATTTTTTCCCATTTTCTCTAGCATGACTAAATAAGCTGTTTTAATAAAGTTATATTTGTTTAGGGAAGCACCTGTAAGTGAATTAAGCTCTAAATCTCTAGAGCTTTATTTAACACATTTATACAATCTGAACCAAAATATGGGTCTGGTGCTAAACTTGACAAATGACAACCTTACATGACAAAGTCTCAAATTTTTTAAATAAATATGAGAGCTATTTTAATGAAAGAAATGACACTTTTGTGGAGAACAGCTTTTCTTTATATCTTATCTAATACAATTATCAACTGTTATTTAGACAGTAGGTGGGTATGAACAGTAACATGTTATACAAGAATTATTAAATAATGTAAACCTTAAAGGCACTAAATTTCAAAATTAACCCTCAAAAGATCAACCCAGTGAAGTGTAAAATTATATTAAAGAAACAGACTAACAGACAAGAAAATGTGTTGACAGAATGATCATACCTAAAGAAAGAATATGAAAATCGGTAAGAGTGTTTGTCTAGAAATGTAGCCTAGAGAAAGCAGTTAATCTGGCAAGTTTTACAAATGCTCATGAGAGCACCTACCAGGGATAAAGTTCCCTTTAAAGATTGAGGTACACATCTGATCTACCTTTAGATATGTTTTTGCGTCCATAAAATATTTGATTATATAATACGCCTTGTTCCAATCCCAATCTTGCCAGATAATGCGACAATCTTATTTTCTGCATGCATAGTCACTTTGGTAGGAACTATTAAGATGGCCAATAATGCACCCTGCCTCCTAATATTCTCATACTTGTGTGGTCCCTGTCTCCTTTAAGTGTGGGCTCTACCTAGGGACTTGCTTCTGATGAAGAGAATATGGCAAAAGTAAAGGAAAGTCACTTCCAAGATTAGGTCATAAAAACCGACTTTCTTCCTGCTGGCAGGCTCTCTCTCTCTCTCTCTCTCTCTCTGGATCTTTTCACTTGCTTGATCTACTGAAGCAGGTTGCTGTGTACTGAATTCCCCTATGGAAAGTCCTTGTGGCAAAGAGCTGATGGTGGCCTCTGGCGAATAGCCAACAAGGGAACCGAGGCCCTCGATCCAACACTCTTAAAGACAGGAGGCATGCCAACAGCCATGTGAGAAAGCTTGGAAGTGGATCCTGCCTTAGTTGAGTCTAGAGAAAACTGCAGCCCCTTCCAACATCTTATTGTAGCCTGGGAGAGACCTCAAAGCAGATGACCCAACTAAGCTATTCCCAAGTTCTCTAGAGATAATAAATGTTGTAAACCACGAGGTTTAGAAATAATATGCTGTGCCACAGTGCATAATTAATACTCCTTTCTTTACAAGGAAGATGTGCTGGTCAATGTCACAAATAAATACTTCGGTTCTGTGACTCACAGTGTTTTAGTATAGTACCTCAGTTTGCTTTCTTCTGGAACACAGAAAAGATTGATAACCCAACTCCGGGTCATTTTGAATTCACCAGGCCAAATGCCACTTTGTGAGTTCTCTTGGAAGGTTGCTTATACTTCAGAGAAATAGCAGAACCAACCTGCATGTTTGCCAGTACAATATTGTCTTACAACACCAAACTAATTTTTAAAAAACTCTGATTTGCTACTAATGAAATGGATTATTCTATACGACAGAATATTTTTACATCTTTAGAGGATTTGTTTAGCCTTTTAAAACTCAATATTGTATATATGTATATCCATATCCATATATATATATATATAAATACATATTAAATATGTATATCCTCTGTTAAGCAGAAGTAACTTTACTTATATTACCTTAGGGCAATTTGATTTACTGGGAATGAAAAATAGGTTTTCCTTAAAGATTGATGATCTTATTTCATGATGTATGGTGGCCTCAGAAATAAAAATGATAATTGTCAATAGTCTAATTCTTGTAACAAACTTGTCTCAGAATAATAGTCATTGTATCAAATAGTTGACCCAATGTGACAGAACCAACCATCCCAGGAAATTGTAAAGCTCCATACTGCTGAAGCTATTACCATTTAACGAATGACCAAAAAAGAAAAAGGACCAAAAGAAACAAAAAAGATTCTAGATCTCTCTATTAAAGGCACTTGGAAAGATACAAGATTGAAGAAGAAACCAGACAATCTTTTTAATGTCCCTCCAAACTTTTGATTCAGTGGTGGTGATGGGCTAAGTTCAATTTTGATTAAACATGGTATCTTGCAATATTCGAAACTGTTGTTTGTCATACTGCATGCTTCCCAAGGAAACAGACATAATTCTTTTTGCAAACTGATCAGGAAATATCAACAAAACAAGCCACAAACAATGACAAATGTAAGCCACTAAATGCTTTCTGAAGTGCAAAACAATGAGAAAACAAACAAAAACGACAAAATGTGCTATTACAAAAATATGCAATGCTAATAGATAACTTTACATTTTATGAATTGCCTCTGTCTCTAGACACAAAGAATTTCAGGACACATTTGAGCACTCTGGACTGACTTACAATTTATGTTTAAGTTCCAATTTGTTCTCAGCATATATTAAAAACCATGAGATTGTCAAATTTCTTTAATTCAATTTCAAAAAATAAACACAAAAAAGTCTACAAATAAACATTTAAAGTATAATGTAATAAATGTGCATATATTTAGGAAGAAGACAAATGCTGATATATGTATATTTCATGCCTAGTGTCAAATTCTGCCCTGGGTCATGGTAACACAGGCCACTAGTTCCATCACAATTAATAGCTTGTGGCTGTGGCCACTGTCAGCATTTCCTTATTTTCCCATCACTACCAATTGTGACATGAATAAAATTAACTTATATGTCACCATGTAGATCATTATATCCTGAATTAAGGTTAGACTTCTAGAAGCATTATGAATTTAAGGAACTCATCTAGGCTTCTGTCAAAACTGCTTTATAGTAAAATCTTTATTTTCCCATCAGAGAAACTATAGGTTATTTTTTTAGTGCTAATTCACAGTTACACTTAGATAATACCAAATTGCTCAGCCAAAAATGCCTAATTTTATCTTAATATCCTTGATTCATTTCCATTGGGCAAACCTCAGTTCTATCTCTTTTTAAGGAAACCTACTTGTAAGCCTTAAGGATATTAACTTGTAAGACTTGATTAATAAATACTGCCTGTTTTCCCACCATAATAGCATTTTGGTGTCTGTATGAAGAGCTCATTTTAACAGCTCTCTTTAACAGGTTGGTTTTTTGCTACTTCAGTGGTCGGATGAGAATTCTTTCAATGCTTCAACTCTAACCAGACACTTGATGACTTTATTACCAAATGCTTTATGTATTGAAAACTCATGATGCTCCTAAAGCTTAAAAATATACTGCAGGACTAGTATTATTTTGGTGTAACACACACTTGGTTTTGATAATTCAAAACACTCTTACATGAACATTTTTTTACTTACTTACCAAGTCCAAAGAATAAGTGTAATTTTTACTTTTCCCTTCATCAAAATAAGAATGTATTATACTGTTCAAATGATTGCAAAGAATATGTATGCATCAGAGGGAAAGCTAACAACGAGAGTAAATTATTGTTGCTTTTTTGTTTATGACTCTATTCAATGTAGTTTGATTACTTGAAAGGACTGATATCCAACATATTGCCATATGAAACAATATCATGAAAAATACATGTCTCTTAATGCAAGAGTTGAATTGACAGTTTGTCATAGGTAAAATCTGCAGAATCAACAAAGATGCAAAATAAATAAGTCAAAATATGAGTTATCTAATATACTACTACGTATTTTTAGCATTCTCTATTCTAATTTTATGTACGTAATCTAGCACTGTAATTTTTTTGGTCCCAGTTTTATTACATTCACTATAATGGACAAAATTCAACGCTGAGTAATCCATCCTTTCTGACTGCCATTAAAAAAAAAAGAAAGCTACTTTATGTTTTCTCTATTAAAAAAAAACTATTAGGTCATTCATTACAAATAAGGATGGTAGAGAAGTGTATTAACTCAGTCATTTGAGCATTCTTTCCTTCCTAATGTTGCATTTGTTACTCTTTATAGTAACCTTTTCTTGGAGAGGTGGCTTGACACTCTAAAAGAATGACAATATCAAGATTAGGCAAAGAGATTCTATATTTTCAACCTAAGGCTTTAATGGTGTCCAAAGCTGTATCTCTTGTCTGGTCCTCATGTTCAAACTACCTCATACCCACGCTCCAGCTTCACATTCACCTGGATGCTTACTTTACAACTCTATCTAAATGCCCCCAATGACCTGGATCTCTTTCCCTGACTACCTACTTCGAATTACAATCAAAAAAATGAAATCTTGCCATTTGCAACTACGTGGATGAAACTGGCGGGTATTATGCTAAGTGAAATTAGAGAAAGACAAAAATCATATGACTTCACTCATGTGTGGACTTTAAGAGACAAAACAGATGAATATAAGGGAAGGGAAGCGAAAATAATATAAAAACAGGGAGGGGGACAAAACAAAAGAGACTCATAAGTACGAATTACCAACCGCTGTTTCTGAAGTCATATGTTGTTTTCCCCTTGTCCTTCACTGCTCACTTCCTCTTATTCCTTGCACAACACCAGAACTCGAATTCTCATTACCTGACTTCTGAGTTCATTACATTCTTCTTTATTCTTATTCTAGACCAACACTTCCCATGCAATGTTTATATTGGACTTAGGACTTAATATGTTAATTTCAGATATAAAACAAAGGGGACAAGATTTTTTCATATTATTTTGCAGTAATCATACCAATGAAGTGCTTAACGAGAAAATTTATTTTCTTTTTTCATTTATATTTTATTTATTTCAGATATAAAGCAAGGGGGACCAGGTGCAAAACAAAGGAAAACAGGTAAATATGCCTAAATATTATTTAGGTATCTGTTTAACGCCATACTCAGAAGCAAGCATAATATTTATGTATCTTCCATTTGAGAAAATTATATAAAATATGTCAATAATATGGCTACTCAGAAGATTTAGACTTACATATGTAGACTTAAATGAATCGTTACCAATCACCCAATTGGAATTAATTGGTTTGTTTGTGTTCTGCAAGTACTTTTGTTTACATTTCAGAAGCACTAGATCAAAGCCGTACTTCTTTAGAAGAGAATGATAGATCTTTTATATCTTAAGGGAAAAACAATAAAATTTTCTAAATTTCAGGTTCAATCTGTTAAATTAATTTTAGGCCTTGAATACAGCTTCCCAAAAGTGTACTAGTGAGTCCTTATAAACAACAAAGTTAAAAATAAATCCTATTGGAAAAACTTCAAAGTATGACTACCTAGAATGTTTATAGAGTATGTTAGTTTTTAGATACAGAGACATACACGTAGGTATATGATTTGACCATATTTTGATTTGTTAAAGTGATTCCTGGTTTCCTGTACAAATTTAATGTGTAAATATTTCATATTTCTATATAACTAAAATTTGATTTTATTCCTACCACCGCTGAGCAATACCTGGACACCCACAGCTTTATCAAAAAGTATTAACTCAATGCATATTTTACTAGAATTATTTATGTATCTCTACATCTCACTAGATCAACTATCTAGAAACGATATCATGTGTTTTCATTTTTTAAATAGCCCCAGCACTTGGTGTATAAGCATTTGTTAAAGTGAATTGGTTACAACAGATAGATTTACCAAGAATTAGTTACCAGAGACAGTTTGCCAAAGTTCATTCCATGAAATATTATTTTTAATTCCATAAAAAGGTTTTGTAATCAGATGATTTTAGGAAATGCTAATTTGACTTTTAAGTGAAATATATCAACTTTAACACAGGACTTTTAGAGTCTTTAGAGTATTAAAAATGAACTTCGAAAATTCAAGAAGATATATATTTTTAAATGACATTCATTTTTCACAGATGGCCATTTTTAAGTTTTGTTTTCCCAAACTGTTCATGAGATGATTCTCAGAAGAAGACATTGATATCAGTCTAGAAGCCATGCTGGAGGAGCATGTTCATCTATCGTTTTTCCATTCCATACTGCAGTGAAGATTTCATAGCAGTTGCAGTGGTCAGAAGGGTTTTAAGAAGAGACAGGAGGTGACACGTATTTATTTTAAAGGGATGAGAATAGAAGTTCTAAGGTTTCATTAAGATTTAAATTTGTGATCTTGGAGTTTCCGTAACTTTCCTTGTTTGTATTCTGTATTTATTTACTGATTAGCCTAACCATATGAAAATGTGTACCTCCAGTTACTGGTTAGAGAGGGAGAAGACAAAAACCACAGTAGAGAAGAAACTGAAATTAAAATTAGCACAAAAAATGATTTAAAAATGTCTAGTTTTATATATTCATATGTTTGTCACATTAGTAACTTATTTCATTCAGAAATCATACATGCTGCAATAGTTAAAAACAATAATCAAAGTCATTGATTTCAAGGCTCAGTAATCTAAACTGTCATTGATCCATTAAATGTTGCTAAAATTGCATGTATACTTGGTTCCTAATATTACACCCTGAAAGTGTTAAAATACAAAAGCTTCGGAATAATGACATAAAATTTCACCACTTTGTTGGCTATAAAATTTAACATTAAAAAAAATTGGAAATGTTTTTGTATTTCCTTTGTTTTGTAAAAACAACTTGCAAAAGGAGCCTATTGAGTTGTGATAATTCACAGCCTTTCTATGTGAATTGCTGGGTTTAAAGAAATGTTTGTGTTCCAATTTTCTCACAAAGGAACAGAATCATATATTGAAATACCTTTCAAAGCAAGGCAACCAAGAACTGCGTTTGAGATCAAAATGGACAATTACACCAACTAAATATTTAATCATTAACTTAGAAATCAATTCATATGTGACTTAACAAAAACAAAACACAAAAATCTAGCTATACTGAAACTTAAGTCTATAAACATCCTAAAAATATTGACCTAATTTCGGTATGTTTATTTATAACCACGCAACCATTAATTATCATAACATTTTTGCTATGTAGATAAATGCTATCAATATTTTTGGAATTAGTTGAGACTTTATCATGGATGTGATATTATGAGATGAGAGAATGTGGAAAGTAAGCTAAATCCTGTTCCCAGCTCTGTATCAAAATGAGATTTGATCACCTGTTAACATGAGAGCTCATATTCTTTAGTGTCTTTACACTTTTGGATGGATAGTCTGTTGGGGATTGAGCCATCCCATTGCATCTGTTGGGGACTGTTGATGATTTGACACGGGTAACTTTTCGAAAGCCAGTGCAATCAATCAGTTCAGTGCAATGGATTCACTGCCTTCATTTGCTATATTAGTAGGTGTAACAAAAGCAATAAGCCACTAGTTAAATTTTGCATGCATTTTAAATCTTTTTTTTTAAAGTGTATTTAAGAGTGAGAGAGTGAGAGAGAGAGAGAGAGCACATGTGTGTGAGCAGGGGAGGAACAGAGAGAGGGGGAGAGACAGAATCCCAAGCAGGCTCCATGCTGTCAGCACAGAGCCCCATGCAGGGCTCAAAATAAGGAACCAAACTGTGAGATCATGACCAAAGGTGAAATCAAGAGTCAAAGGCTCAAAGGATTGAGCCACCCAGGCATTTTAAAATCTCATTGTAGGACTTCTACAAATAGTGGAATAATACGACATGTAGAAATAGTTTTTTAGGGCCCTAGTTTGATTCTGCTACTGGTAACCCTTGGAAAGTTAGCACAAATATATCACAAATCTCAACTATATCCCACTCAGGAAAAATAAGAATTATAAGAAATTTATTCCAAAAGATACATCATAAGCATATAAATGCCATGCCATTAACGTTTTTCTTTTTATATACCATGTTTACTTCACTCTTTTCAATAATTGAGTCTTGGAGATATATTAACCAGAATTGTATTTCTTAGCGAAATATAGCCTATGAGCTATAGTATACAATGCATCAACCTTTTACACTGAAGTACCTTTTGCAATTCTTGAAATGTTTCTCATTCTAATAATTTAAGTAGTATAATTAGAATTTACAAAATAAATAATTGGGCATTTCTAATCCTTTGCAAATATCATACCAATTAAGTGCCCAACACAATGGGATTAATCTGAATTGCAAAAATTTGAAGAAACATGTGGGGAAGTGGGCCTCAAAATTCTATCTCAAAAGTATGTCGGAAATCAAAGCAGCTAGCCGAAGTCATTGCACTCAATCTAAAAAGTTTGGAGAGCTGTTCTCTTTACTGAAACTTTTTTTTTTAAGCTTATTTATTTTAACAGAGAGCACATGCATGTGAGCAGGGGAGGGGCAGAGAGAGAGGAAGAGAGAGGATCCCTTGATCCTCACATACCAAACCCTGAGATCATGACCGGAGCCAAAATCAAGAGTCAGATGCTTAACCAACTATGCCACCCAGGAACCCCTCTTTACTTGTGACTTAAATGCTATTTTTAATTTTGTTTATGTGTTGACATAACCTGACACACTATGAATTTTTTTGGATTGAGAGAACTTTTCTCTATTATCAAAGACCATAAATATTTATCTTATTCAGACTTCCACAGCATTTAAAAAAATCTATACTTTTACATAAAGTTCCCTCAGAAAAGAAATATGGTAGTACTGAGTTTATGGTCCCGCTTCGGCAACAGTTGGCTAGAACCCAGAACCATCTGTTGGGTTTTGCAGAGAAATATACTTTCTGTTCCCATTGTCTTACATCTAATCTTCTTCTCATTTGTGAATTTTTCTCCATTCCTAACAGTTTATCTAGAGATAATGGCTCACTGAGACATTTCATTTAACATTGCTGGATAATTTATAAAAAGCAGTCAAAAGACTATGATAACTTGAAAGAAAATAGACCTAGAACTATATTAATCAGTAAAAGTCATTACGAAAAAATAAAGACATTGAAATTATAATAAGTAAATATCATTTCATCATGAAAATCAAATAATTAGCTCTTAATCTGTTAATATGGGAATTTCATAAGTTAATATAACACCATAGTATGGAATCAAAGTTAAACACAGCAAACCTGATTATGTATGGAAATAATTTATGGTCTAAAATCTCCCCATCCAGTGCTCTTTCTCCCAGGGAGAAATAAATAAAGAGTGAGAGTCAGATCCAATAATTTGTAGCCATCATTCATGGTTTTATAGGTGTAATTAGTAAGCTTAAGTGGAGATTTACTATCTCTCGAGTATGATTATATATGAATTAGAAGAGTCTGAAGTTGCTCCACACTATATGAAAGTACAAACCATATTAAGAGAAATTTGCCAAAATATAATAAAAAATTAAGACACTCTAACACTTCCATCTTAAATGAGTCAAGAATAACTAGTTTATCTTTTATTTGATTTGCAAAGAGATAAATAATCATACTGAATATGTGGCTGCAAATAAATGTCCCCAAACCATATTATTTAAATTGACATAAATATTGAAATTCACACTCTGTCATGAATTTTTTAAATGCCTTGGAAAATCTGGTAAATATAATTTGCATTTTCCAGCTTAAAACATGCTAAAAGAAATAGCATGTGTCACATCTGGAAAAAAATCATTGGCTTAAAACAATTTTAAGATCCAAATCATGTTTATTTTTTTACCAAAATGAATACTATTGCAGGTATTATTACATTAAATTTGTACATAATTGTGAAAATAGCAAAGTCTTTTAGCATTTAGCCTCTACCAAGCACGTTCTAAGTTCTTTACATACATTAATTCACTTAATTCCATAACAACTCTGTGAGGTAGATATTATGATCATTGTCTATGTTTTACATATTAGAATGCCAAAAATCAAAACGTTTAATTTACATACTCAGTGTTATACAGATAATAAACATCAGTGTGGTGATTTGAACCCAGGCAGTCTGAATCCAGAAACCATGTATCCATAATGTACCATGGACACATGACGTGTATGTGTAGCATGTGTTATGATATCAATAATAGAACAGGTCTTAGCAGTTAAAGTGAGTTACCAGGGTCACAACATTATTGAATGGTAGTTTTGACAGTAGATTATGACTCTCATTCTACCACTGCTCTCCTAAAACTAAATCATCTAAATGTTAAATTTTAATCCTTAGAAATTAGTTATTTATAAATAAATTCTCAGAGTTAATGCTAGGGAAAATCTGTTTGGGCATTTCTTTTGTAACTGATTACTAATTATTTTTGTAACCTGGTGGATTTCCTTTTTCTTTTTATATTTGGGAAAACTTCATGAGAAACTGCAAAACATGAGAGCAGATGCAGGCCTAAGAAATGTCCATTGCCTAATAAAAATGCCTTTTTACCTCCCTAAAGATGATCCTGGAGGAAACCAAAGTCAATTTAATTGATTTTATCTCATTACTAAACTTTACGCGGAAAGAACCATATATTTGCATTTTGAATCTTAATCCTTATAAATTTATGCCACCCTCATTATCTGGCTTAACATTTAGCCACTCATAGCCACTTCATAAATTATCATGAGATAAAAAGATTGATGTCACGTAGGAGCAAGGCATATGGAGTCAAAAGGACTCAGATGTCCTGGTTCACATTTTGATTCCAAGCAATCCACTTTATGTTCATGGGCCTCAGTTTTCTCAAATATAAACTGGGCTTGTAGTAAGAGAAACAAAAATAACGTACGTGAGAAAGCTGTGGCCACCCAGGCGCCCCTCGCCTGCGTTTTAAAATCTCATTGTAAGACTACAAAGCAAACATTGAATTGCCTTAGACAATGTTGACTGATGTTCTTCTTTGGAATATTCTGTATCATGGTTGCTTCAAAAAGGATAAATACCATTAACCAATCAGCAATTTCCCTTCCCTTATGTATTTTTACCTTCTGGGCTCTCCTCCCCCACACTCTCCTGAGCTCTCGTGAATATGTGCTCCTTGGCACTTGATGAGAGCTTGAATTTCATCCCTTCCAAGGCACCTCTCTTGGTCTTTGCTATGATCTCAGCTTGTGAGAGAAGAAACCCTTGCTGCAAATCCCGATCAGTCAGATTTAGAATAACGTTGGAACTGTGGAGCTTCTGTCAGGAAATACTGTCAGTCTAGCAGTTGTTAATAATCGCAAGTGGGTTTTAATGGACTAATTTCTTTGAACCAGTTAAAATATTTTCAAGCAATGAACCATTTCCCAAACAATGAAACGGACTGATTTTTCTCATATATAAGAGGAAAATCTCGCCCACTATTTCAGCCATAAAAATAATATTACCATTGAAAGAAATGATTGGGCCTTTGTAAACCTTACTTTTAAAACCAAAGAGCTATATTCATTTATTCATTTACAAAATGCTTTGCCACCTTTCAGAAAGTGAAATTGGACTTCCTTTTTAAGTGTCACTGTTGTTGAAATGATACTGGATGTTAAAAAATGTGTTTGTTTTTCAGCTGTTGTAAGTCTAAAGAGATTTTTCGAATACTTCAATTATAAAAACATTTAAAACATACAAACTTGTGCAATTTTTATTTTAATGAAGATGAGAAGTTCATTAAAGAAGATAAATATTTCATTAGATGTTAAATAAAACAAAGAGATTTTTTGGCTTCTCTCAGCACAAAATTCCTTTGAAAGATTAATTAATACATGCAAATTATGCAAATTAGACCCATGCAAATATTTTATGAAGACAATTAAGGGAACCATTAATTACTGCTTTTTTTGCTTCAGTGAGATTCATTCATTTAATTTTAATTTCACTTTAACTGTTTTGATGTATAATCTTGCAGCTAAGAACTTTATCTTTCCTGGCGGGTCACTTAAACTTATAAATTTCATCAAGTGAGTGCACAGAAATCTGTAAAGATATTCTCTAGACTATGTTTAGTATCAAGAGAAATTTCTGACACAATGCACTCCCAGAAACAGGGAAACTGGAAGGGAATGTGAGCTCATTCTTGGACAAGGTTCAACTGCTGGAAAAGCAATTAATTTGCTTTGGCTGTGCTAATATAGGGGAATTAGAAAGTGTGACACAAGACAAATAGAAATAATTAGTTCTCCAAAATGATGTTCTCATTAATATGGTTCGAACAGTCGAAATAAAAAACATTATTGTGGCATGTCTGCATTCTGTCCCTAACCATGGGAGGTGGAATAATGCACCATAAGCATTTTTACATTTATAGTCTAAATGATGATGTTTTATTTTTTTAAAGAAGAATTTATAGCAAAGGGTGTTATATATCTTGAATATGTAAACATACACATGCTATCAAAATTGATGACATACTTTCCATCACCAGGTGTTTCTGTACCAATTTTTTTATTTTGTGCATACAAATCCTGTAATTCAGTGAATAGACTTTAGAGTGAGGGTTCTTTTCTGTAAATATTTTCAGATAACTTTCATAACTCCTGGATTATAAATAACATTTTTCAGAAAATAAAAATCTATTTATGTTCCACCTCAAAGAAATTACTGTGAATATTTATTAAAGGTTCTTTTAGAACTGGGCTACTTTTACTGTGGAAGGGTAGATACAAAGAGAGGAAGCAGGCTATGTGAATATGAACCACTGGAGTTAGTCCTCATTTATTTCTAAATGGTAACCTTCTTCAGCTTTAGTAGACTTTATACACACTTTCTCTTGTAACAATTGTCAATGAGCAAGTTAATTGGATATAATGGTCATCAACTCTTTCCTTTGGTAATAAAGGCAAAAAGACTGAAAGCAAAGAACTTATGTTAAATAAATTTTTCTTAAATCTGAAGATGAGAATATTCTGTCTAAAAAATAAGATATTAATGGAATGTATTGATCATAATGAAAACCCCATTTCTTCCACTGTCTAGTATTCATAATAATAAAAAGTATCATTAATAAAAATATATACAATATTAAACAGACAGAGGCTTATTTTTCTACCTATCCTCTGACATTTCTCTCATTCCTACAGCCACTCACTGTTGGTACGGAACTACGAAAAGTTATAAGGGGACACACATCATCATCGACATTTGTTGAGCTTTTTACTATTAAATAAAAATAGTAAACCCACAGATCTTAAAATTAAAGTTTCTTTCTTACAAAGATAACCTCATTTAATTCATCCTGAAATTCATAAATTCCGTACTTTCTATTGCTTAGTCCACACAGATGTATGTTATGCCTTCTAAATTAGGATCATTTGTGAATTTCATTGATATACTCTGTTTAACCACTGTTCCATATCACTAATTATGATGTTAAATCAAAATGGATCTAGCATTGATCTTTTGGGCTCCCTGCTAATATCTTTCTCAATTTCCATTTATCACTGTTCTTTGATTATGGTCTTCAGACAGTATTCAAGGCAAGCCACAAACACATTTATGAAAAAGCCAATTTAACTCAATTGTACTAGGCTAACCAAACACTATATTTTCTGTAAATAATTGGTCTGTTTCAATACTTAATTACAATTTAGTTGTAAAATGTCCTCTTTTTTTTACCCTCTTTAAATCTCCAATTCTAATTAATTATTCCTGATATTCCCTATATCCCCTGAATTCTCATAGAAGCTACCATCTATTATACTACATTTACCAGGAAAAATTATGTCAACTATATTACAAACCAAGTCCAATCATTTTGCTTTAATTTAATCTGCATAATATTTGGGCAATGGAGTAAGATTTGAAATCACAAAACAAACACAGTTCAACACAAACATAATAATTAGAATCATGCTTTTGTCCATAAGAACGAAGAGTTTAGAAAGCTAGGTCTATGGAAATAATATGTTGAAAATCCTTTTATGTAAGTAATAATTATAATGAACTATATCTTATTACTATTTTCAGCAACTTCATACTTAACTTCCCACTATGTCTCATTTCATGTATAGTTAGTTTATATTATTTAAGAAGCCATTACCAACAAAAACGATAAAAGGCTTTCAGCACTTGGTGTTTAAACATAGCCCCCTGTGTTCAAAAACAAGATTTACTTTTTATACTTCCTAAAAGAATAAAAATGCTTCTACTGAAATTATAAGAAAACATTATCCTAAAATTTTATAAAATAGCCCAATTCATGAATATCTCTGACACTTTCTATTTAATAACAATAACTCTGTCTAGTTAAATGAGTAGTTAACAATGACCTATGATAACTATGGAACAATAGTCTGTTTATTGGTTACAGCCTGCAATCAATATCAACTTTTGTTCAACTTAATCAATGCTGTCTCAAATTGATTAGCTGCATTGAAATGCTGCCAAACACCAGAAACCAGTGCCAAGAGACTAGAAGTAAATTTATTATTGTTTTCTGTTGTTCATAGTAATATAATTCTAATATTTATTTTTTAAGATCAAGAAAAATAGATGGAGGTAATCCTGATAGTGATTACATGATTTGTAAGTGCCTCAACAATAGTCAATATGCCATGCGAGCAGCAGAGTTTTGATGAACTTTCTCTTTTTCCCCCCTTTTTCTTTTCATTCTTTTCTTTTTTCTTTTGTTTTCTTTTCCTTCCTTCCTTCCTTCCTCCCTCCCTTCCTTCCTTCCCTTTCCTTTCTTTTCCTTTCCTTTTTCCTTCCTTTCCCTTCATTCTTCTTTCTTTTTATGAAACCTTCCTCTGCCCTCTTTTAAGTTAAATAAAAACATCTTTAAATATGAAAAATTAGATTCCAAGAGCAATAATATTCTTATAAATTTCTACAAACACTCTACTGTGGGACAACATCATTATATTATAAAGAACAATTTTCTGAAAAAAGAAAAGTAAATTACATAACAGAGTAATAATAGCTTCAGTGTTTATTGGCTAGTTGCTAGGCACTATAAATATGTTAAATCATAATAATAAAATTCAATATTAACAGTTAAGACTTAACTGTATGCATACCCTTGCCCAGTATATGCTGAGTGCTTTACATAGATTATTTTATTTAATCCTTGTAAGCATCCCTCTGAGGTTAAGCAATTACTAAAGGAAAAAACAAAATAGTGAGGCAGAGATTTGAATCTCATTCTCACTCCTAGCATTTCCTAATCGCTAGTTCTGTAGAGGTGCCTAGAAAGCCTGCACTCCTAAGTTAAACTTAAGGGTCTTTTTTTTAAGTATTAAAAATAGAAATGTGCATAAGAAAATTATATGAAATTAAATTTAAACAATACTTGCAAAAAGATTTTAGAAGTCCTAAGTTTAAGTAACTTTCAGTTAGGACCATTAGAGGGCAAAAGTCTTGGAATACCATTTAGTAACTCTGTTCAAACACATACAGCAAAAGGAAATGAACAGGTTCTCCAAATGTCTTATATTAAATCACAATTGGATTTGTGTCTGATTTTAAATTGATCTTAAGCTCATTGCATGCTATGTGGCAGGGATGTAGATAAATCTTTTATCTAAATATGATTAATTTCTTAGTATCTTATATTGCCTCTTTGCTTTCTTCACTTAGAGTGAGTTTTCCCCAGGGTGTCTGGAAGTGTCTATAAACATGGTATAGGCATAATGATGGATTAAAACTTAAAAAGCTGGAAAATAAACTTTTTTTTTTCCTAATCATGTATCATTCTCTAGTAGCTGTCAGTAGACTATTTTGAACTTCTTAAGCCATTAGCAGACAATGTGCTAACTATTCAAATTGGGTCACAGGACTGCAAGTGTTATCCTGGAAGAGAGAGAAGTGAGTTCAGACAGCAAGACATGGAGGACAGAACAAGGACTTTGGGGTCATAAACATGGATTCACATGTCTGTGACCTCACTAATTCATAGTGCAAATGTGAGAATGTTAATTAGCCACTATGAACTTTAGTTATCTCACCTCTAATGTTTACTTATTTATTTTGAGAGAGGGGGACAGTGTGAGTGAGGGAGGGGCAGAGAGAGAGGGACAGAGCTCCACATGGGGGTCCATCTCAGGAATCCTGAGATCATGACTGGAGCCAAAATCAAGAGTGGGACACTTACTGACTGAGCCTCTGAGGCACCCCACTTATCTCATCTTTAAATTAGAATATATAGAAAGACTCAATAAATATCAGCTTCCATCCATGTCATTATTTTAATAAGCAAATACTTACACTTACTATATAATATCCCTAAGTCTAAACGAAAGAACATGCATTACTAGGAAATTCATTGAGTGTTAAAACATTTGATTCAATTAAAAAATTTTTGATAAAAGATACAAATTCCACTCATAAGAAAGATATGCATTATGATGCTTTGTAACTGTAAGTTGCTAAACAAATAATAATAATCATCACATATTTTAAAAGAGCAACAAAAGCACATTTTAGCAATCCTAACCTAAAACAATCAGGATGTGAAAAGCAACTGTACTGAGTTATATTCCCAACTCTGATTAACTCATGTTATAACCTGTAACAAGTATGTGCTCTCCCTAAGTCTCACTCTCCTTGTCTGCAAAATGAGGAGATTTAATTGATCTTTAAAGTCTGTTGCTAGAGCTAAGGCAATAGGCTCATGTAAATGTGCTTGGCATATCAGCCTTATTCCATAAATATTTGTTGAATAAATAAATAATTTTTAAATTATCTTCAAATATCTAGGAAGCAGAAAGGAGATAATTTTTTAATTGGAAAAAAAAAGATTGTTAATGTGAAGGCCGGTCTTTTATGTCCTTTTATTGGAAGAATATTTGGTTTGCTATGATCTGAGATCAGTCAAAAAAAAAAGAATAAAAAGCCAAACAGTTCTGATTATGGCCATTGGATGTAAATAAAAGAGATGTACTTTCAAGTGAAGTCAAGATTTTGCAAGCATGAATTGAAGATATTCTAAGACATCAGAGGAACGAAGGTCCACATTTCCATTGATTTTACCAATTCATTTTTGGTTTACAAAGACAGGTTTTCTTAAATAAAAGAAGCCAAAGCTATTTGGAAAGTGAACCTTTCAGACTCTGGGAATGTATAAAAGACACAGGTAAAACAGCACTAATCCGTGATTCTAGAATGTTATAGTTTGTGTCTATATATTGATAACCTAAATAATTTATAGAGAAGATTTAATCATGTAAAATTATAAGAAGCATAAGGTTAATGTATATTAAACAAAAGATAAAAGTATTATTTTAAAAATGTGACTATAGCATGTTAAATTAAATATAAATTTAAAATGGAAAAAAATGAGTGTAAGTGAATCTTCACAGAATCCAAATCTTCAGTCAAGTGTGCAAATAAGAAAGTAACATTACACATACAAGAAGCATAAACATACATACATACATACAAGAAGCATAAACACATCTTGTTAACTCAGCTATCAGGTATGAAAATTAATTCTGCCAGAATCTGTAATTCTGACTTTCCTACTTTGAATTATACTATCCTTCATTTCCTCGCATCAGTCTCTCCAACCAATGTCTGAAAAATGTCAGACATAATAGACATATTATAGACATGTCAGAATAATAAGGACCCTTGGCATCTACAAAATCAAACAGGTCCTAAGTCACCAGTGGTTGATACATTCCTTCACGATACAGCAAACATTCAACACTGTGAACATGGCACAAACATCTGATATACTCAGATATATATGTCAAGCATACAGGCACTAGGGGCACATTAGTCACCAAAATAGGCATTGTTCACATTCTGTTCAGCTACCTTCCAGAGAGGAAGAAGATCTTGAAGGAAGAACTACAAATGCACAGCAGGTTATTGTGGAGAAGAGAAAAGTAGGATAAGAATCTCAAAGAAGAGAAATTAGACGCCGGGGCCAGGAGGTGCTGCAGGGGCGGTGGTGGAGTCTGGGCAGGATTCCTGGAAGCTGCCATTTCTATAATGAGACTTCAAGGATAGGTAAGTAAACGCAAAAGGAAGGAAACATGTCCCTGATAGGTGAAGAAAGATTTGGGACTTTCAGGAAATCGAAAAAACATGGGAGGATTCGAGGATGAGGGGAAAGAGTTATATCCAGTTTGGTGGGTGAGGGAGGGAAATGTGTGCTCTGCTCTTCCCTTACTATAAACTAAGGAGGATTCTGCATCGGACAGGCGAGGGCTTGGGTTCCCTAGGGAAGGAACACTGGATGGAGACAGGTTTGCAAGGGGTCGCAATCCTTCAGGTTTTGTGCACTGGACCTTGAGGCCTCTGTCAGAACTTGGGGCAAATAAAAGTTGGATATTACCTGGAGCACTTAAGAGGTGTCTGAATGGGCTGGAGAGATATATTTTATCAATTGTAAAAACACATATGTTAAACCATTTAAGTGGGTGCCATTGCCTATAAGGAGAGATTAAAAAGAATTTAGCTGGAGAAAGCCATCATATTATAGATTTGGCTGCACACAGTGTGGGGATGGGTGGGGGCAGAAAGGGTTTTGGTGGATATTTATTAACTAGTCCAAAAAAGTGTTCAGTGAGTATTTATATGAACTTTGTCTACTCTGTATATTCAAAAGATCTTACAAAAAGCTTTAAAGTAAGATAAAATTTTCCAACACAAATCATGACATATAAATCTGTAAGACTCAAGGCATGAGAGTTAATCACCATATGATTCAGCTCCTGAAACAAGTTGTTTTTTAAATTTTTTGATGTTCATTCTCTATCCATAATATCTCCACTAAACTCATGAATTTTGAGTTGCTTACGAGAAACACCAGCAATGAAGAATTTATCCCTGTGTAGCATGAGATGATTTACTTTACATATCACAACTAAGTAAATTACTTAGGGTCTCTTTGCTCAGGAATATCTTCCAAACATCTTTCTGGTTTCCTCCTCCCCTCTCGTTTATAGTTTTACAGAAATGGTGGTACTAAATGCCAATGAGGCAATATTTAGTCTAATCCGAGGTGCTTATTTGGAGGTAATTACCTGGCACTTGAGTGGTATTTAAGTGCCCAACTGCTAGGTGACTAACTCTTGGGCCAAGCATGGCATTTCTTTATTGCCAGAATGTTAAAAATAAATACATGAGAAGCATAGAGAAATGTGGGTTTCCTTTGTCTTTCCTAATTAAGTTGAGTTTATTTTGGAACAGAGAATAATTTCACTTATGGTTGAACCAGGAGCAAGAAAGAATACAAAGAGTATTATAACACCTGGGCTTGCGGACACCAAGAAAGAGAAAGGCAAATGGAGTAAGAGACTAAGTTCGTGTCATTCTTATATTGTGAAGCAGCAAGTGCTCACGGCCCCCCAAATGCATGACACAGACCATTTCACAAACTAGCAATGGATTCCAATTCTTTCTTTGCATTCCCTGTCATTGTGCTTAGACTCAGAATTTAACTCAATGTTTTTTTATATTTGATTTCTTCTGTTCACAGTTCATTTTGTTCTGTGTTCCTACCATATTAATCTAGTCTAAGGTGTTTTTTTTGTTTGTTTTTGTTTTTTAAAAAAGCTTCAGAGGGCTAAATGAGCTTATTTAGTGGGATTAGAGTAGCAAAAGATGATCTCTTTGCTCTGCCTGGTATTTTAAATATCTTGGGTTGTACAACTGCTGTTGAAATACCTTTTTAGCAGTTAAAATATAAAAATACAGATTCATCTATAATTTTTTATTACATTTGAGAAAAAATCATATTATCTAATTAAAACCATGAATATTAGGTGTTTTGTTGAAAATGAATTGTGCTTTTGAACAGTATAATAAAACTATTAAATCTAAGGATAAGTATGATAAAAGTAGAGTACTATTGATTATTCACATTAGAATTCAGGAACACATATTTTTAATTGACCAGCTGAATGAATGAATGAGATGATTAAGATTTTATATTACAACTAAAGCAAAGCATTAAATAACTCCATAATCATTTATATTTGGCTTCATATTACTATGTATAATTGTCCTTCAAGTGTTTTATTGCCTTAATTATAAAGTTGTTTGAGCAGGTTTTCTTTGTTACTCAACTGAGAGCATTCTGGATAGCAAAAAGAAGGCAATTTATAATTTAAAATTTACTCAGAATAAGCAAATGACAATAGAAATTGAAAGTAGTCAATACTTCAACCTTATACAGCAAGACTTTATCCATATTAAAGTGTATATTTGAATATATGTGAATTTTACAAATTCAAATTAATAGAATTATAGCCTAATTGATGACCAAAATATTACTTGTAGAAAATTTCTGGAATAAACATTATGTCAACCATGCAAAATGTTTAATCACTGCCTAATTGCTTCTTAACATTGACAACATATCTTCCATTAATGTGCAGGAATATATTCTATCATTTTTCTTGGATTGAGTTTGACAACTTTGAGGATTCTTTAGATACCAGATAATTTATATATCACATCTACCTGGAGACTCATGTGCTTTCTCAGACCACTTTGTCCATTAGCTAAGTTAGGACATGAGTGGTCTGTGAACACACAAATTAGGGCTGATATTTACATTGACCTTATTGAAGTTATCATTCCTGATAAAGAGGACTGGCTTTGATATTACTCATTGGTTAATATGTGTATGCAATTTTTAAGAGAGCTGCAACAGAAATCTTATGATTTTAATAAGATTATATGCATACACACACACATAATTTTGCTGATATCCATAATGCTCTAAAAAATAAGACTTTCTTAAATGTACAATTGCATTAATCTTAAATATACAAGGAGATATCTTGTAATAACATATGGTTCGATCCTCAGGATTTAAAATAATAATTATCATGGTTTTTGGTAAAACAAACATAGGCCAAAATATTCTTCAGGAATGCTTCTTCAAGTTTCTGATTTTTACTTACTGCATATCTGATACTTTACAAAAGTATATTTCCTTTACTCTAAACCGAAAATGGCACATTTGTAGCTGATTAAGTAGCACAATTAATGTCACACAATATCCCCAAAATGATTGAGCTTAAAATGCAAAATAAAAGCAATTGGGAGGATTATAGCAGTTAATCATTTTAGGCTTCCCTTTGAAGAACCATCTTCATTTAAAATAGAAAACAAATATTCTTTTTACTGTTTAGTATTCATGTTGTTAGACTGAGTTTATTGCCTAGAATAGATGTTAGACTATAAATGTTACCTTCAGATTTTGTTCTTTCCTAATAGTGTGGTCTCGGCAATATACATATTTAGCTCTTCTGAGTGTTTAATACAACTCCCTTTAGTATTCTATATATGATTTTGCTCAGCATATTTGTGTTATTAAAATGTATATAATGGCATACAGAACATTCAGGAAATCCACAGAGGACTAAACAATCTTATTTATTGTTAACATTCAACCAGTCTATTTTGCATGTACCTTGCCGTATCTGTCACAAAAAAGAGAAGGAGAAATTTTCAAATTTAAGAACTACCTATTTGATTAACCCATGCTTTTATTCACAGAGTATAGAACTTATAAGCCTTTCCTGCATGAGATTGGCTTCAAGCATTCAATAAAACACATTTACTATGTCCAAGATTAAATCATACATTGTTTAAAATTAATTATTCCTTTTTAATTGCATTGTATAAACAGAAATGACCTGTTAATTTAAAGAAAATCTATCAGCACAAAATGAATTCACTCATATAAACAAGCAAGATGAACTTGACCTTGTTTGAACTTGTTTTGATGTGGCCCAGATGGTAGGCTACATGCTTGAATAGCAGGCTAAAGCTGAGGAAAAACTCATATAGCAAGATCTAGATTTATAGCCTTTTGCAAATTCCTACCTTGTATTGTCCTCTCAGCATCTGTTCTGCTGCCACTGCGGTCAGCCTCTATCTCTGGGGTCAGAGAGTCTAAAAGCACAGAAAGGTAAGAGTGACACATATTTCATTTGATTCTATTGTCCTTTAAAAAAAGAGCAACCTGTTACTTTGGTGCTGAATTAAAATTACATAAATCTGTGTCATCTCGTAACGGTTGAACAAAGACCATAACCATAAGAATCATCGAAATATTTGAATAGATAAATAAGTACCGCAAAATTGTTCATAACAGGGGATAGGGAGTGGGAAGTGCTCAGATTAATATTTTAGCCTATTTCAGTAGAGACAGGTTTGGTTAAACAGAAAAGCAAGGTCAGGTCCCAGATACTGAAGTTAAGTAACAAGACAGTGAAGGCACCTATGAAATAAAGCATTTCTCCAACACATGTGACTACTTCCCACCAGGCTCTCAGCTACAAGCACAGTTTACGGAAGCACTAGACATAGAAAAATATGAAACCACAAACACAGGTTTAACTTGTCTTTTGAGCACTAAAAATTAAAGTTAGTTAGCCATGCATAAAGATGCACCCTCTTACCATTTAAGACCCTGAGACTGTCTGTAGAAGCTGCCTGCTTTAGTGTTTGTTCTGCTTGCTCACGCCGTTTGGTCTCAAATTCAAGTGCTTCCTGTAATTTTCTCTTTGCCTTCTTCTCCTTCTTTAGCCTCTTTTGAACTATGGCTAGAAAAGAGTGTATATTATATTTAAAAAATTTTTTTGCAATGTTCAAACTTACAAATGATCTATGTTTTTCATCTATGTATGTATGTGTGTATGTATGTATATATACACACATACACACATATTTTCCCCTGCTGGGCTGAGTCTACTTATGCAGAGGAAGTTCAAAAAATTCCACCTGTTCTAAACTAAATCCCAGTGAATATCCAAGGAGGCCAATTTTTATGTAGCTTTGTACTATTATATTATGAAGATACCTTTATTGTCATCAGTTGGGACAGATTTAAGGAGAAATTAATGTTAGTAATTATTTATATACACTGATAAAGGAAGCCTGATTAAATTCTGTGGATTAGTCTCTGCCCTTGAATCAGAATAGTCAGAGTAGTTAGAATAATGCCAACCTTTATAAGCATGCCTCCTTTATGAAGCACCATTTTTTGGACAGCAAATGGAGCATTTCCCCTATAGTTGTTTGCAAAACAGTTAAGAATTTTTCCTTGAAATTTAAAAAAACGCAATAAATATTATTGCATATAGTGAGCTAAATACTCTTAATTATTAACATATAAGCAGTCTTTTGGGGAGATGAAGCTATTATAATTTGCTCAGAGATATCAATAATTTCTTTAAAGCAAATTTATATGCACTATAACATATTTTAAGCAAATTATATTTTATTCTGCCGAAATCTGGTGGAGAATAAAACCTCACTATAATAATAATAATGTGCTACTGCTGACAATAATGTAGCATTTATATAAAAAAGGAGATTATGATACAAAAAGTTAATTATGATACATCTTCTCCTATTGGACAATTTAAATATTTGTATATAATATGTAATCAATAAATGGTAACAGATAAACGATGTTCATAAAGTGTATGTTAACTATACTTTCAGTATGATAATTGTTTCAGCTTTTACAATTTACATAAGGTAGGCAGTCAGCATATGGGGGGCATGCAAATGTTTTTCTTTAGAATATATATACATTTACATGTATATATTTTTTGCTGGTTGATAAACATTGTGGATGTGAATATGACAGAACCAGTATGAGAAAATCCTTCTGGTAGAATTAATCATAAGGAGTAGTCATTCCAAGTTTGCTTTTTGATTTCTTACTGCAGATTAAAGAATAACATTATTATTTAATACAGTATTTAGTGTGAAAGTGGGGTGCCTGGGTGGCACAGTCGGTTGTGTCTGACTTCGGCTCACGTCATGACCTCATGGTTTGTGAGTTCGAGCCCCACTTTGGGCTCTGTACTGACAGCTTGGAGCCTGCTTCGGATTCTGTGTGTGTGTGTGTCTCTCTCTGTCTGACACTCCCCTGCTAGCACTCTGTCTCTGTCTCTGTCTCAAAAATAAATAAACATTAAAAAAATAATTTAAAAAATAGTGTGAAAACCATATTAACAAAATCATTTGCCTACTATATTCCTTTCCGAAGATGACTGGTTTTTTTTTCTTGAAAAGAAACAGTAATTTCTGAATTATTTATTTCGATTGTATATTTCCATGGCACTAAAAGCTCAATACCCAGTGCCTTGCCATTGACTGCTTACTGTTTTCTCCTCTGTGATTGAACCAAACGATATCGCCATGTTCTCTCTTCAGCGTAGTACGCTGCTTCAACAGATACATTTACAATAGATAAATATTGATAGATATTACCTTTAATTTATTGTTCACAATTAATTAAATGGGAGGTTCATGAGGTGATCTGTGAAATGTTTTGCCCTCTAGTGGTTAAAGAAAAAAATCAAGATAAAGCCTCCAACAGATTTGAACCAATAAAATTCTGAAGTTCTCTCAAGTAACCAAAAGATTACTTTAGGAATTCAAGGATCTACCTTTAAGTCTTGTAAAAAAAAAAAAAAAAAAAAAAAAAAAAAAAAAAAGAAGAAGAAAAAAGAAAAAAAGAAAAAAAAATCTCCAGGTGAGAACAAAATCAAGACATGGCTATCTCATGGAAGATTAACTCTTTGACCAATCTTCATTATTCACATAGAACACATCCCATTATCAATGTTTATCATGTCCTGATTACTTTAGTACCTAAATCTATATGAAACCACATTATCTAGAAATGTGCTGTACATGTGCAGTGATGGCTTCCCAAATCAGCCTCATCCCAGGAACCCACTAGATATTGCTTCATAGTAACAAATGAAAACAACCTACTAAGTCCTGCTGGTTTGAAAGACAAAACAGAAACAATGATTTTCAAATAACGGTGTCAAACATATAGAAGGAGAATACATGGAATATTTATATTGGATACTTATTAAATGAGAGAAAAGTTTCTCTGCCTCTGGCGTAGTTAAGATAATGTTATAGTTGAGGCAAAGGGAAAGTTGGTAATAAAAAAAATATTCTTAATCTCACAAATAATATAAACACCCACATATGAATGACCTTCAAAATTATCTGTACATGTGCTGTAAAGTGTGTTAGAAGAAGGAATTCATAAATTGATAATATTATTATTTTTACCCAATAAAAATTCATATTGGTTTATACATTAATGTGTACTTGACCTTGTTGGATGAAAACGAGCCATTCAGAGAGAAAATTATACAAACACTCAACTTTCGTCATTTGTTCAGATATTCATCAGTCTTCAATTTCAGTTGATAAATATCTTACTAAATCTTCTTCACTTGAATAGTCAGTATTTCCTATTTTAGCTTTGTGACTTAACTCTTAAGTTTTCAAACGGCAATGGTAAATAAATACAAAATTTTTCTTCATGGCTGTCATCAGAGCTCATTCTTATCTTACTTGTTAAGCTCTATGAGCAATAAAAATTATGTGATTAATGATAAAATATATTTCAATTCCCTGAGGTATGAACAGAAGAGAAACCATGTACTCTGGGGAAGAAAAAAAATACAATGAGCCCAGGATTCAAATCCTGCTGTGAACTTCAGCTATAGTAAATTAACAAAAAAGCTATATGGTCTCACAGTAAATCACCAAACATAAGTTTGTTCTGTTAAATATTGTATATAAAGTATTAGACTTATTTGGAAGTTTAAAAATACCTCTATTCTTTTGTTCCATAGCCAACTGCTTCTCAAGTGTTTCCCTTAATTCTCTTTCCCTTAAAAAATCCATCTTCAGCTCCGTTTTTTCCAGTTGGACTTGTTTTTCTTGAGCTCTGGCATTATCTATGGCAACTTTCAAGAGCCCCTGTACAAAGAAGGCATTCAGAATTGTAATATTTTGGTGCATAGCACATTTCATTCGTTACTAAAAGCATCTTTAAAAAAGAACCAGCTTATCAAATTCTTTCATTCTTGTACATTCACTCTGCATTCTCTAGGACAAGTACTGTAACTAAAGCACAAAACTTCTGAATCTAATTAAGTTATATTAGGAAGACAAATGTTTTTGCCATGCAGGTTCAATTGCTTCTAATTAGAATATCCAGATCTAAAGCTAAATGAGGGCAGCACATAAGCATGCTAAAAAATAAGAACTGAGAAATGATGATCCAACATGGTTTACACAGTCCCAAGTGATCCTAGCAGTGCCCACCTATCTCTTGGAGCTCCTTCTCCTCCATTCCCTATTGAGATTGTACTGGACACAATGCTTACCTTTGGTTTCTGCACCAGGGATTTGCTCTTTTTGTTCTCTTCCTGAATGCTTTTCCTCCCACTTTTTGCATAGCTTATGGCCTCACTTCATCTCACCCCTGTGTAGTTGCCAGTCAAGAAAGGCCTTTCCTCATCACCCTATCTGGATTGGCCTTCCAACCCATCTCGTTATTCTCTCCTTAGAACTCTTCATATAATTTATTATTATGTAATACTGTCATGTATGTATTCGTTTACTGCTTTATGCCGTGTCTCTTCCACTAACATGTAAACTCTCTGAAGCAGGGACATTTTCTTTCACTTAGTACTATGTTCCTAGGGCCCAGAGAGTGCCTACTATATAGGAGATTCCAAAAATTTGATGAATAGAAATTATAATACTAGTATATTTTTCTTGACATAAAATACATGCAAGGGATCCAAAACCCAGTGTTTAATAGTGCATTGTTTTTAAAAAGTCATTTAAAATGGTTATAATAAATTGAGAATAACTTTTAGGGGACTATTTGACAGTATAACTCAAGAGTATATGGTAAAGTATTTATACAACTGAAAATGGAATCTCATATATACATATACGCATATACATAAGAGATATATACGTTGATTTACTCTTTGATAATTAAAAATTTAGTCATATTCTGAGATTCTTGAAAATGAGATTATGAAAACATATTAAAAAGTATTCTGCATGTGTTCTCCCCAATATCCTTTAGAAAATTATTAGTAAACATTAGAGCTAAAATTTCTATGCTTATCACCTAGGCAATACAAAAATGCCTTTTTGAAGTAGAAGATATTTTTGTCTTGGTCTGTGAACACCAGCGACTAAAATTTTCAACTGAAATTATAAATGAAATAGAAGTTGGTTCTATTTTGTACATCTGATCTAGGATATGACCCCTCTTGCAAGAGACAACATAAGCAGTCTGAATCTGGAATTTCAACTCTGGTTTGACTTGTTAGCCCAATAGATTAGCTCATCAACCCTCAGATCAGCTCACCAACATAGCATTATCATAAGCCATTTCATTCTCATTTCAAGCACATATAAATTATTTCATGTCTGTTATACCTGATCCTGAATTTCCTGGTATAATTCTTGTGACATGAAACAAGCTGGAGGGTTTCTACATGGCTGTTTGCCCCTCCCTACTCTTTTGTTTTTAACAATAAAACATAGCTGCTAAGGAAACTGCCATCTTAACTCAATTCAGCAACATTCCTGTGTATGTTTCTTCTTCATCAGGAACAAACAATTAGTAACAAATGAAAGAGATCATTACATCAAGTGCCCTTTTAGATCACCCCAATTAAAACTTTAGTTTAGCTGTATTTTAATTCTAAGATACCAAATTCTAATTTTCTGCTCTGATTGCTCTTGTTGACTTATCTTTGAAAGATGTACTCTCTGTGCAATGTCTAGAGATTATTTAGCAAGATGCCAATGTTGGCACCACTTAATGTGTTGATTGGTTGTATTATCAGTAGCTGTTTAAAATAAATTACTATTAAACTATTATTGTCCTTGGCTGACAAAACACAATATTTTGGTGTTCTTTAAATATGAAACAATCATTATGAATAAACATGTTGAATAATCTTAAACTGTAACTCTAATTTCTGTAATTTTATATTAATATTTGTTGTAATGTATGAAGTTGCTAAGAGCATTTATGTTTACTGTTTTCTTTTGTTACAGTTGCCGCTAATGTCCCTAATGGTAATACATTACCTATTCCTGCTGATTATGTCTGAAAAATACTAGCTTTAAGATCCAATACCCTCCAGGGACTACTTACAAGCTATATAAAATTAAGTTTCATTTTTAGACTTTAAATCAGTGCGTATCAGTAGGAGTCCAGTGTGAACAAAAATCTGCGCTAGAGCCAAACTGGTACATATGCAAAAATATGTTATTGCTTGTGACAGCTTTGCTGCAAAAAATACAGAAAACCGATTAAATTTCAGTGCAGCAGGGGGCTGGGAAAGCAATAGCAAGTAGTGTTCACAACATCTACAAATCATTAGGACACCATTTTAACCATCAGTGATAATAGTACTTTCAGATTTGTGTAACTTCTGTAAATTTTCCAGGTAGATCATATGCAAAGGTCACACTAAATGCTGAGTCTCACGTGGACATGCAGTATTGAGCAAAATTCTGTGATGACAATTCTGTGATGATGAATTACAGCAAAACACACAAGGTTTAAAACATGAATTTTTCTCCAGGAGGAGGTCAGTTATGATGTTGGACAATGACAATTCTAAAGAAACACATTTCAAGTTTACTCTATGGCACAGCAATTATAAGAGACAATGGTTGTTTGGCCTCAAATTTCTTTCTCACGAGGCATGGCTGTTGTCATATACATACATATTTTCTCTTCTAGAATGATCTATCTTGTGAATTCGATTATTTTAAGCATTTTCCAGAGAATGAGTCTTATATATTCCTTTTCAGAAGGGCATTGTAATTGATTTAGCATTTTTTCAACTATTTTTATAACCTAAAAGTACAAATATCTGCTTGTATAAGAGAACCTACAGTAATACTGATAGGAAGGAAACATTTCTTAATCTACTATTTAGATCCTAGAGAAAAGCTTCCTTCACCATGTTTGTTTTTTATACAAAAATTGTTTCAGAATCAGATGGTATCAGAATCAAAGTTCTTTGAGTGTCACTGGAATTAATGTGACAAAATTCCGCTCAATAATGCATTGCCTCTAATGAGAGTAAACACCCTAGTTGAAGGGGATTTTAGTGATTGCCCATTCTAATTAAAGCTTTTTGAAGCTGAAAAAAAAAAAAACAAGGTCCAGATAAAACAGATGATTTGTCTAAAATCCCAAACTAGTAAATTGACTATGCTTAGATCAGAACTCTCAAGCTTATTTAAACCTTTTTTTTTTTTTCCTTTTAGTGTTTCTTTCCAGGATGAGAAAGAGGAATGTCCTTAGAAACCAGGAAATTTTGTACACAAATATATAAAAGAACAGTGTCAACCAATACATTTTCACAGAAGCTCTTATAACAAGAGATACAACTATACTCAGTTTAACATGGTTACTGTTCTCCAAAGTCAAGTAACAGACACTCCCTCAAAAGCACTTCCAGGTATAAAACCCGTCTTGTGATTATTTGATCATGTATGGCAATGTGGCAACATGGGCTCTGTTATTATCCTACCTATGTTTAAATCCAGACTCCATCACTATTGTATGGCCTTGATCAAAAAACTTGTCTGCCTCCATTTACTCATCTGTAACATGGAGCTAATAATGAGATCCACTGTGTGGGATTATAAAGATGATTCAATGTAATATCATATAGAATTTGCATAGTGATGAACTGTGGACATGGTGATTTATAGTAAGAAAGATATATTTGGTCTTCATCTCAATCCTGGCACAGAGGTCCTACAATGGGTGGAATTTCCTAAGTGAAAAGAGCAAAAAGGTGAAAAGGGTGTGTTTTGTTATTCACAATAAGCCCTTCTCAACTACACCAGAGTTCATTTTAACCAGGTGACTTTTGGAAAGCCCTAAGGATTTAGGCTGGTTGACAGGGGAACTAACTCTGTGATTAGAGGGATGGAACTTTCAGCCATACCCCCCTGATCTGTGGGAGGACAGAAGGGCTATAAGTTGAATTAATCGAGAATGTGGGTGATTTAATCAATCACACCAATATAATGGAAACTCTATGAAAACTCAAAAGAGCTCAAAAAGTGCTCAAAGAGCTTCTAGGTTGGTCAACATCTGGAGGTACTGGGGAGGTGGTGTGCTCAGAGAAGGCATGAGAGCTCGGCACCCCTTCCCACATACCATGCCTTATGGTCTTCCATCTGACTGTACCTGAGTTATGTCCCTTGATAGCAAACTGGTAATCTAGTAAGGAAGATGTTTTCCTGAGATCTGTGAACCGCTCTAGCTAATTACTTGAAACCAAGATGGGGGTGATGGGAACCTCTGATCGTAGCTGCTTGGTCAGTAGCATGGGATATAACCTGGGCTTGCAATTTTCATCTGGCATTTGGGGAGGGGGCAATCTTGTGGAACTGAACTCTTAACCTGTGGGATGTGATGCTATCCCAGGTAGATAATTGAGTTAAATTGTAGGGTCTCCAGCCAGTGCTGCAGAATTGCTTGATGTGGAAAAAACTATCCGACTTTTGGTGAGCAAGTGTCGGAGGTGAAGTGATGTTGTAGTAGGATATTGAGAGCAGAAGACAAACACAGGAGTATTTTTTTTCTATATAATGACACATTAAGTTTGTTAAATAACTGTTAGTTTTTACTAGTATCATTATTATTATTGTGGTGGTGGTACACAATATAAATTAGTAAGTACAGTATATAGTCCAGACCTTTAAGAGATAATGCTATTCTCTTGAGCACAGTAAACTGTGCTTAGAATACTGGATATATTTCACTGTTTTTTTTTTTTTTTGGTTTGGTTTTGTTTTGTTTTAATGAGCTCTCTCCACGAATTGGTAATGAGAACAAAAAGAAAACTTCTATAAACATAATTAAACATAAAAAGATATAATGTAACACCAATATATCTGATCTTAGTCTACCCGTGTTTTGAAGCCAATGTCCTATTTTGTGTATCTTTTTGAAAGTTTCCTCCTAATTATTTTTATCTGTTATAATTAAAATGACATATTAAAATGCAAATAAAAACTATTAACTTTTTAAAATGTATAAAATATAATAGGATTGGCTGTGGCATTGAAATGTAAAGACTAGAAGATACATTATCAGTGTTTTGGCCTTAGTAGTAAGTCAGATTCTTCTTCCTCTTCTTTTGTCAAACACAAATTAGAGAATACTTTTTAAGTACCATAGTTGGATTATTTTATTTATTAGGCCATAGTGATGCAATCTGGGACTGCCATTTATTGTGGTTTTAACAACCCTTTTAGCTCTTCTTTGTTTATATTAATTCCTCCATATAGGCAAATCATAGTGAACCAAACTCCTATCACATATCGCCTTATGGCATCTATCTTCAATGCTATCCTTTCCCCTAACTAAATATCATATTCTCTACCTTATTTTACCTTTGTTTTAAATTTACCTATTCTTATTTTAATATTTGTAAGTCATCTTAAGTTATTCTTATAATAAGATAAACAATGTAAATTATTTGTTCCCAATCCTCTGTACAAATAGGTTGTAGCTATGCTTTACAGCATGAAAGCTTGGATTGAGAATAATGAGTAAAATTCTCCTTTAAGTGTGTTAATTGGGTAGCCCACGTTCGAAGGTGTCACATTCAGTAAATTGACACTAAAATTCTATTTCCTCACTTAAATTCTCACAGGGAGTTCTCCATGGACATGTTTGAATAAGGAAGCCATAATAAAAGATTGCCACATAGAGAAAGACAAAATCCACATAAAATAATTTTTTATAAAAGCAAAATCTGGAATGAATCCGTATCACTCAAGTGAAATTACTATCCTTTATGGAAGATATACATATTTAGTATATAGAGTACATTTAAAAATACTAGTGTATAGTATTTTTCTACAGGTCCTCTTTTAAAGCAAAAAAGAAAAAAACATTTATGAAAATTCAATTTGGATATGTCATGTAATGGACATCTGTACTAACCATTACAAATCTGAAAATTGAGATTTATCAAATATAGAATATCATGATATGAAATTATTTAATATTAGAAAACAAAATCTTAAACATATTATTTTGAAGGGTTTTTGGTCATTAATCGTAAGAAAAATAGACTTCTATACATTAAATTTAAATACAACCCAATGTCTTAAGTTTAATTAAAATAGTAAATATACATAATAAAGCTTTAATTTCACACATGGGATTGTATGATTTGAAACATGTAAACATTTTTAACTCAATTTTTTCCATTGCCATCCTGATAAAATATCTCCAAAAGAAATATGGAGCTTTAAACTTACCACACAAAAAGTATGTTACCATTTTGAAATAGAAAGCAGAGAACCCCATTATATATAATTGAAATTGCAGAGGAAATTGAGGTAGGCAGAATGTAATTACCCAAATTAGAATTTGGACAGCAAACACATTTATACTGTATGCCCAATAAGCCAGGGTCATGACTGCTTAAACATTCTATACCATTCCTAGGATATTACTATAACTCAATAAATGTGGCAATAATAAAGGAACTAGCATTCACAACCTTTTGCAAAATGATGTGAAACCATTACTGAACATAAATCCAGTATATATGTGTGTATATGCATGTGTACATGTGTTTATATATGTATATGTGTGTGTGTGTATATATATATTGCGTATGTGTGTGTATTCCTATGCATGGAACTCAGTAATATTTTTAATTTTTATTTTACCTTATGTACATATATGTGAATGCACTGAAGTGGACAAGCATAATTTATTTTCAACAAAATATTCTTACTGTAGGTGTTCTGACTTTGACAGACCCAGATCCCCATGACTGGGGACTAACGATAAACAATTTAGCTTGCCTTGACTATTGTCCCACCATCAACTCTTGCTAAAATATGTCCTCAAGGCTGACTGGAAGGTCAGAAAGAGAGTATATTAAATCTAGAGATACCTTCAATAACATATATGTCTAAAATCTGTACATTTTAAAAATGGGGTTTTCTCTTCATTCTTTTTTTGAAGAAATAATTACAGTTTGAGGTGATGCAGATACATTTCTAGTCTGGGAAACCTGGTGTGGGATAGGTGGATAAATATTCCCAAGCCAGCAGTATGTGACTTAGAGATTTGGTATTCACACACAATGCAAGAGTCCATGTGTGAACCCATTCTTGAGATGAGCAAGCTGGTTTATACTGATGATACCCAGAAATATTTTCTCTGCTGAAACTGAAATTAAATGACCACTTTGCTCCTTAAACACATTTTAGTTAATGAAGATACATATAACTGGATGGAGAATTTTAAGTAAACCCTTAGCTTTTTCTTTGCTTCATATGGAGTTGTAAACATAACAAAATTAATTATTCCCTTATTTTCAGAGTGCAAATTCAGAAATGTTGAGGGATATTTTCTGAAATCATTTAATTTAACAAAAGAAAAATTCATTAAAAACTCCACCTCTTTAAAAAAAAATAATAATATGGGTCAAATTTAGAAAAAAAATCTTATGTTTATTTAAAAATATAATCAATTATTTGGCCTTGATTAAGTTTAGGCTAGATTGATGATTTATTTCAATTACTGAGATATAAAACCTAAAGTTGAATACAGTTCTGGAGACTCTAATTACATTAGTATTAAAAATGCCACATTAATAGATGAGAAGATATGTTACATTAAAGGCCTTCTGTTATGTCCTTGGAGAGGTAAATAAAATTAATTACATTTCTACTGGGAGAAAGTTTAATATGGTAGGAAATGTGTACAGAAAAATATCACTAAGAATCAAGTACTAGCATAAAAAATTTAAAAAAGAAAACACAACAAAAGTAACAGCACAGTATCTTCAAGCACATTCTTACTATTAGCTACTCCAAATATGGAGAAATAAAGGGCAAAAATCTCCATCTGGGGTCCACATGATCGCTTCATGTGTGGGCAAGAAAATTATGCTTTCTTGTATCCCAAACACTCTTATTATTTTGGCTCCATGCTCTATGTTATTGTTAACTGTAAGTATTTTTGATTCATAATGTACTGTACGTAAAATATACATCCTGGGGACTACATAGGAAATCCGTGCAAAGTTTTGTATAGCTTTTTGAAGTCTGTTCTTTGAAGAAACCTTATTAACTGAAACAAATTTATTTATGAAAGAAGGGATTTTTTGGATTCTTTTATATTAGACATATTTTAAGTGACTAAACATATCATTTCCTCACTGGAAGGCCAACAGTTTAAAAATAACTAAATATTTATTAGAACTGGTGTGCCGTCGTTTAGTAAATCAGACAAACTTAAACAGTTAGAGTCCTCCCATCAGTTGGCAATAAGGAGAGCATTGAGGCAGAATGATTTTTCAAATGCCCAGGTCATTTTCACTGAAGCTTTTATTAAGGCTGCGTATACATATTTCTAAACCAGTTGATTAGTGTAGCAAGTTTAAAATCTTCAACTGCTGGAAAAAGTTCAATGTCATGATTCAGTCAATCTCCTGAGTGGCTTAAGCTGGAATAGTATGAATTTGGGAAAAATTCACAGCTGAGTCTTCCCTGTTGCTTTCTTCCAGGTTACCAAAAGGCCTACCTGTATGTTAGTCAGCAGGGTCTCTATGGAAGACAATCCATCAGGAAACAGAAAAGGAGGCGGAAAACCTGGAGGTAGTGGTTGTCCATGCCCAGTTAGAGAAAGTTTGTCAAGGCTGTCTCTTGCGGTTGGTGTGGAAAGCGGGGTCTCATCTGTATGTGATTGAAACAAAAATATAGAACAAGTTACGCTTGTCTGTTTTTATTAGACCTCAGTAATGGCTTCCCTAGTGGTTTCCAGAACATTTATTGCAAATTGGTTCCTGCTATCAGGAGAAAATGCTTTCTGCTGAATTTTCTTTAATGAAAAAGCTGTGGAGATACAACAAGATAACATTAATGAGTAACTTTATAAGCCTTTTAAATGCAGTCTCTAATGAGACTGAGTTTACAGTGCCATAGAATCTTTTTAAAACAAATATTATCTCACATATAGTTGTGATAATATACTCAGGCTGACTTTATGGGCACCTTCCCAATTATCTCATTTTAGTTTGTTCTGTTTGGATTGACAATAGAATATTTCTAGAGCTTCATATAAAAGAAATGCTTTGTATATTAGTATGTGTGTTGCTCAATTAACCCTTCCTTTATATCAATGATCTGTTCAAATATATTCTTAAGGAATCTACAAAAGGACGTACAATTAAAATTTGTCATTTTACGACTAAAAAGAAAAACCGGAATCAAATATATTCCTAAATTATAAACGAATTATTCAGTATCATTAAAACTAAAGGTCTAATTCTATTGACCCTGAACACTTTTTACCTTCTGATTGAAAAACTAGCCCTTTATACATGAAAAAGGAGTCTAAAGAAAGGATAATGAAGCACAACGTCCATAACAATATTTAGAAAATCAAATATAAAATCCTCTAAGATAAATTAATCTTTACTTTATTTATTGAATATTCTTCAAAATTTTAAGCAACTCAGAGTAATGTCTCGATATGGATTCCTTTTACTCTCACAGTGAAATCTTTTCATTCAGCTCTTTATTATTTAAACATTTTTTTACAGTTTCATTTCAGACACCAACGTTATGGCTTATTTTAGTTTATTATATCACAGAGAAAATTTTATTCATGGCAGGATTCTCAATTTTATAAATATTTTCATATTTCACCCCAGGAAAATTAATCAGAGCAATGTATTTGCACAGTCCTGATAGGATCTCTCAATTTTGCAAGTGGCTAAAAACTTCAGCACACTTGCCTTTATGCTTATAATTTGATTCCACTGTTCTCGATCATTCCTTTATTTTTCATTACAACACCTAACCACACAACACGTTTTCCAATTACCTCTCTCTGGGGCAGAAATATGGAAGTAGGCACCTCTCTGTTTCTAACTAATGTCAGAACAAGTTAAGTTCATCTCCCTCACCTTTCCACATGTCTAGTTAACAGGCCAAAAGGGAAGAGAAGTTGGGGAGGAGAGTATCGGACACAGGCTTTCTTTCTATTAACTGCCTCTCTTCTCACACTACACACTCCCTCTGCGGTTTCTCCTTTCACTCCCTTCTCTGTTGACTTACTGACAGGCGATCTGAGGCCGCAGGTTCTAGAAGAAGAAACAGAGTTAAGCAGCTAAAGTAGGACTCTCTGTGTTGTTATTTTTTTTTTTATCACTCTTGTCACTGGGGGTTGAAGAAAGACTGCCGTGCAGGGGTAGGGCTACTGCATGGCTAATGTGATCAAGATGATCTTGGACACCCTTTACCTAGCTGTCATAAATTACTCCTCCAGACCAAGGCTGCTAGTGTTTTCTCATAATAGCTCCAAAAAGGCGCTTGTTAAACATCTATGTGCATGTGAAATTGTTTAAGAATGGAGAGCAATATTTTTCGATCAGCATCACCTTTGCTGTCACATGCTAAAGAAAATGTGGCTTAATAGATCATGGGGATAATAATTGCTTGTCTCTTGAAGAGAGGCATAGAACCAGATGACCACCTGAATTTGCTTTCAGCTTTAGAGACTGATTCCACAATTCTTTAAAGATCGTCTAAGAAAAAAGCACCATATGAATGTACACACACACACACACACATACACACACACACACATTTGAGTATAAGTTCCATCATTCCCATGACTATTTGATGTAACTTCAATACATTTATGCTTGACTATGTTTGGCTGTTGTGCGAATTAATTAATAAAATCACTCATGACACACATATTTACATAGCTAATATTTACTTAACATAAACAATGTGCTAGATACTGAGGACAGAAGGCTTAAAAACACAATCTACAAACCTCAAGTAGCTTAACCTGGACTGGAGTGACTGATCCCAATTGTTAGTAGCCAATTCCTATAGTTAGTGAAATATTTTGTCCCCCAACATTATTTCATTAGCTACTCTATTTTTCCCAATGTAGGATTCAAATTGTTCTGTGTGTGTGTGTGATCTGTTTTTCTGCAGTTGCTTCAGTGGAATCCTCATGCTCATCTTGGTCCTCACGGTTTCAACTATCATTCGGTATAGACTTGCATGATTGGGTTCATTCATTAGTCATTTTATATAGGAGAGATATTACATAAGGCCACTCTAAATATGAAGCTAAGAAACAGTAAAATTTAGAGCACAGTGACAACTAAAGAAATGAAAATAAAGGGTGATTCTTAAGATCAATATATATTTTTGAAAAGAAGACACACTAATCAAAGATCAAACATACAAAACAAAAATATTCCTTTGGGCTTCAAGACCCTACTAAAAAGTTGTCATCTTGTGGCAATTAACATCATAGAAAGTCTCATTTAGTCTCCTTACAAAGATGGTAAAATTGGGAATATAGTCCTTCCTTTTGAAATAAAAATGACCTTTGATATCCTAAATGCTCTAAGAAGATTAAAGCAAATGTTTGAGAGTCCAGACAACATGGAAAAGAGTTTTAACATTACCTAATCTCCACTGACTTCAAACAGTGAACAATGATGAAGCACAAATTCACAAAACACCTTATTCCAAATTGATATATCTGCACATACTTTTTTTTAAGTTTTGTTTGTAAAATAAAGTTTGTCAGATGGCATGCTCTTTGGATTATCACACCATTTGACAATGTAGTCTGTCTTCTGTTCTTGAATATTTTGCTTTCAAATAATTTTAAACTTATGAAGGGTTACAAGAATTGGACAAAGAATTCCTACATACTCCTGGGGTGGGTTGCATGGTAGTCCCCTAAAATATATATCCATGCCTAATCCCCGGAACCTCAGAATGGTAGCTTGCTTGGAAAGAGGATTTTTACAGATGTGATTAAGTTAAACATCTTGAGGTGAGGACATCATCTGGGTTTAGGGTGGATGCCGAATCCAATGACAAGTGTCATTATAAGAGAAAAGCAGAGGGAGACTTGAGAGAAACAGAAGAGATCCACAGTCAAGAGGAAGAGGCAGAGTGGAGAGGGAGACGGAGATCAGAATTTCCCAGCCATAGTAAATGCATGATGCTGACAGACACCAAAAGCTATAAGAAGTAAGGAATGGATTCTCCTTTATAGTCTCTTGCGCGGGGTGGGGCTTATGCCTGCGAATACTTTGATTTTAGACCTCTGTCTTCCAGAACTCCAGAAAGAAAATTAATTTTTGTTGTTTTAAGCCGTCAAAATTGTGGCAATTTGTTAAATCAGCCCTAGAAAATGAATCAACTCCTTACTCAAATTCACCAATTGTTTGCATTTTGCCATGTTTACTTTGAAATTATTTCTCTGCTCTCTCCCTCTCTTCTTCTGTGTGTATGTTTACATATGTTTCAACCATCTTCCCTTTTAATCCTAAAACGTCAATGCACATTTCATAAGTATAAGGACACACTCTTACCTGACTACAGTAAGTATAAAATCAGCAAGAATAACACACAGAGAATACTATTGTTTAATCAAGAGTTTCTATCCCGATTTCATTATTTGTAGGATATTTTACTGTAAAGAGTTAAATAATTAACACATCTTATAATGTACTTGACAAATACTTGGGGAATATTTTCTCTGGGTTTGTGGTTATATACTAGCCACTAAGATGGCCTCTGATGATTCCTCCCTCCTGTTATTCACATCCTTTCTAGAACCTTCCCCCTTAATCTGAGTCAGATCTAACAAACAGAGAAAAACAAATGTGTTAGTCTGTCACTTCCAAGATTCGGTTATAACAATTTATAGTTTCCATTTTCCTCTCTCTCTTTCTCTTATATTTCTTGCCCTGGGAAAAACCAGCTGTCCTGTCATGAGACAACCCTGTGGAGGTACACATGACAAGGAACTGAGGCCTGCCAGAAACCATGTGAGTTGGCTTGAAAGCAGATTCCCCCTGCCCGGTTGAACCTTTACATGAGGCTATAACACAAGCTGACAGCAGAGCTGAAACCTCATGAGACACCTTAAACCAGAAACACCTAGCTAAGTTGCATCCAAATCCTGATCCACAGAAACTGAGATTTTATTTATTTATTTTTTTTTAATTTTTTTTCAACGTTTTTTATTTATTTTTGGGACAGAGAGAGACAGAGCATGAACGGGGGAAGGGCAGAGAGAGAGGGAGACACAGAATCGGAAACAGGCTCCAGGCTCCGAGCCATCAGCCCAGAGCCTGACGCGGGGCTCGAACTCATGGACCGTGAGATCGTGACCTGGCTGAAGTCGGACGCTTAACCGACTGCGCCACCCAGGCGCCCCTGGAAACTGAGATTTTAAATGTGTGATGGTTTAAGCCACTAATTGTTGGTACAATTTGTTACACGGCTATTGATAACTAGAACAGGACCTCACATTTTGAATACTTTGGATTATGTATAGAAAATGACTTAGTGTCAAAGGTGTATCAACCACTTTGGACATGTAACAACTTCTTCAGCTTCGATTTTCTCAAATTAATATATATATATAATACATATTAATATATTTTAACCTATATACATATTGAATGAGACAAACTCTAGTGTCACGCAAATGTAAAATTTCACATTCTCTATTATCTCTTATAAAAATTCTTAAAAATTAGTTGAGTGGATGGGGCACCTGGGTGGCTCAGTCGGTTAAGCGTCGGACTTCAGCTCAGGTCGTGATCTCACAGTTCATGAGTTCGAGCCCCGGATCGGGCTGACAGCTCAGAGCATGGAGCCTGCTTTGGATTCTGTCTTCCTCTCTCCCTGCCCTCCCCCATTCATACTCTGTCTCTCTCTGTCTCAAATAAATATTAAAAAATTAAAAAAATAGTTGAGTGGACATTTCACCCATATTTACCGGAGATTTCACTTATATTGACTGAAAAAGAATTGAATCACATAAACACAAAATAAAGCAAGTTATTGATTATATAGGTTTACAAACTCCATTTTACAAGGATTCTTAAATTTTCTGGCTTCATTTTATCAAATTAGAAAAAGTTCAACCATTTATAAGACAGGCACTCCGTACACCTGGGATGGAAAATTAGATGCAGGGAAGGGTATGTCCTCCTAAGAATAAAGTAAGCACTTTTGAAAGCCACACTAACTAGGGTACAATTTTTTAAGTACTCCATATCCATAGGGGACCAGTAGTTATGCCAGTTCTCAAAGGAGTTCTTGTTATTTTTAAATTCCTAAAAAAGAGGAACTTGTATTTTAATTCAGTTGCAGGGAACCACGGTGGTTTTCTAAAGGAAAATAGAACTGCACATAATACAATGTCATAAATGATTTCATCTGTTAACCAGAAAAATACTGATTAACATTTTAATAATTATATAATAAGTATAATGACAGTTATAACAACATACAATCAATTAGGATCAACTAGGATATAATGGACAAGATAAATAGAAAGCAGAGATGGAAGATAAGAAAACGTTTATAAATCCAAAATCAATGAAGTATGAAAAAATGATATTTCATTCTGCTCATCATATCATCTCATGATTTTCCTTGTATTTTAAGTCACATATCAATAAATGACTATCAGTAAGATTGATGCCTCTGTAAGACAGCTTTTTTTTCCATCCAATCTTATCACACGTAACAATTTAGCAGGATATCCTAAGGAACAATGTTGTTTAAAAAAATAATGGGCCTCTACTTTTAAAATGTTTTCTTTCCTGTTAATAAAATCTACTCAGTTGTTATTTTCATAACTAATCCCTTTGGGTTTGAATTATATATTCTCTTTCAAGTTCTTGTGTGTGTGTGTGTGTGTCTTTTTGTATCTGATGTCTTTTATTACATCATAAATTCCAAGTACAAAAATATTCACTTTTAGAAAACCATACGTTCCAAGGGAATTCACATTTATTCATCTTGATGTAAGTAGATAGCAACACTATTAAAATAAAAAAGTCTCTCTATTTAATGTTTACAAGTGATCTGGGATTTTGTATGAAAATATTATATTTTTATACTGGAAAAGTGAAAAAAATGTTGACAAAAATTCTAGAGAATATGATAATCTCTATGAATATTTATTTATCAAAATATGAATGTTTCTTTGCCCCTTTTTGTTACATTTATATCACAGTTATATAGAAAGTTACATTTATTGGTGGTTTTTTTTAAACTCATCGGCCACATCATTCAACTGGAGTACAGGCATGAATAATCTAAAATACCAAGGGTTGGTATTTAAAAGATTTATTTGAAACTTATATTCAGGCATCAGACACAGTCATTTAAGTTGAGTTCAATCATATCCTCAATCCTAGTTCACTCCTACTGTAGGACTCTTGGTTTAATTTGGCAATGGAAACTAATAATAAAGTAGAATACTGTGATCCAGAGTGTAATCTTCAATTAGAAATGGTCATGTAAACTTTTTTTCTTTCTATTTTCATCTTCTCATAAAATAACAGATTACAAAATATCACATCAAATTCTATTTGCATGACTTTCATGTATCTATTTCAAGTCTTACAAAATATCCAGGGGTATGATAGAGTAAAGCTATTTTCCCGTATTTAATTTTAAGCCCACTTCTCAAAATCTGGATGCAGCTATTGTAAAATGAAGAGCAAACCAGGCTAGATTCAGAAAGTGTGAGTTCAAGCCCTGGCTCTAGCAAGTATTAGCAAATAGTGGAGAAAAAAATCCATCTCTTATATTCTATGAGATTCATTTATTTACTAAAAAGATGATTACAAACTCAAAGGATTATAGTTTAAATCCAAGTAGATTATGTATATGAAAGTGCTTTGTAAAATATAAAATGCTAATAATAAACTCTCAATAATTAACAAATCACTAAGTGTATTATACATTCCCTTTGGTAAACTTGGCTTCAATGTGCCATGGAGAGAATCTTGCTCTTGTACCATAAGCACAAGACTTCTCTACTATTTCTCTCGAATGAGGCTCGTGATGATGAAGTATTATGTTGACAATAAAATTCTTACTATATGTTATTTTGGTTGCCTTAGACAAACTAACCCTGAATTAGTTCAGCGAACAGTTAAAATTAACTATGATAGAAATAACTTGAGAAAGGGCAAAAGGATATGAACTAGTTTATCAACTTCTCTTCTGGCAGCAGGACCTAGAGGAAATGGGTAAGGTGACTTACACAGAAAGAAAACAGTACAGATTCTGGAGAAATCGACTGTCAGAAACATAAAAACACTTACGAGTTTCCTTGGAACAGTATCTGGATTTTGAGTTTGGGTGAATGAAGGGAAGGATTTAATATGGAAAGGACATCATTGTAAGTGCGTGTTTGGCAGCATGCTGGAGGTGCGCTAAAATATACACCAAACTCACAGTTCTGCCTAATCTGATGCACTTTAAACTATGTATTGCACATATATGCACTTATCACCTGTATCATATGTATTGCACATATATGCACTTATCACCTGTTCTTACCTCTTGTGTAGTTTACCTTTGAGATGCTGATGGAAATCAGGGATCAGTCCTTAAAGGTAAAAATAGAACATAGAATCTCAGCTCCCTAACACAGAGTAAGCCCTTATTAATATCTGTTGAAGGAATATGTGAATGAGAGGAGTTGAGGCTAAAGCTGGAGCAGTAAAAAGTGCAGAAATGAGAAAAATGTAAGTCTCTTGCACACCCTGAGGTTATATCACACCCATGATAGTAAAACTAAAAATACCTTCTATTGGAAAACCACTCTATTGATTACAAGACAACTTCATAGACATTATCTTGCATGAGGAGGAAGCTGTAGAAAGAAGATTTTAAAAATGCATGCAATTATAATCTCAATAAGGTTATGGTGCCAAAGGATTGATTCAAATGGCACCCAGTGGTTATTAAGAAAGAGGAGAGATAATATTTACATGATACAAGTACAGAAAGGGTGAAGAAAATAAAATCTTCATGGCAAGGTATATTAGAAACGAGCACTGAATATTGGGAAAGAATTAAACAGAAGGAGGTCAAGTGGTTCTATGAGGAAACCATGCAGGTTGACTGTTCAAGGAAAACCGGCATCCTGAGGGTCCTGAAGAAACTTTTATTTTTAAAGGGAAACCCTATTTTCTACCATTATGCTTAAAATGCAGTCTTTAATTTCTGGCTATTCTACATTTATATTTCAAAAATCTATGTATGAAGGAAACTCTAAATCAAGCTATAGATTAATAATTCCAGACAGAGACTTGACGGCAAACTCCTCACCGTCTTTCACACCTGAGACAATGAAACTACACACTCTGATATCTGTGTGTACATTTTTTTTTCCTGCCACAGCTTCACAGCTTGGGATTTCTTGGCATGCGCGCGTGCGCACCCACACGCGCGCGCGCACACGCGCACACACACACACACACACACACACACATTTACCTTTTAAACACTTCGGGTGGCTTTTACCCCTGCTTGTTTGTAAAAGACATAAGTCCTAGTGTTTATGAAAGAGCTGGCACAGCTATGCTGAAAAGATCCACTTCATTGACCTTTCTGTCTCTTCCGTGACCCTGTAGGTTTAACCTCACTGCTGATACTGCAAGTGAATATGGGAAAACATTTATTGAAAGCTGCATAACACACACGGTTATATTTCCTCGGTTGATGTTTTGCATATCTGCACAGTAGGGCCATTAAGGGTTCTAAGAGCACAACGGAAACAATCATAGCGTTTGTTTTTAGATGACTGACTCCGGACATGTACACCAGGCTTTATATAGAAACTGTTTTTGTTTTATTAAGGGACTGTTTGCCTGTTAGTGATAACATCATTAAAAATAAATGAAAGGGGGCTGGTAAAATGCTTCCCAAAAGCAGAAACCTAATTAAAGGTGATATGCCTGCTATGAGGCTTTTTTCAGGACTCAGAAATAGAACGAGGTTAGTTCTTTCTCATTTTATAAGGCCCAGAGAAGACCTCACACTAAAACATCACTTCTGATCTAATTTTCTATTTCTGTGTACTTTAATAATCTACTTTACGGGCTATGCTTGCCCATAGAAAGTGAGCTAGTTTTGTTCCCACAGATAGCTGCTTCATCATGTCGCAGTGTATGAAGAGAAAATCTGATGGTTCGGGTCAAACAAACAAAAAAAAAGCACTCTCCTTTTACAGCAAATCGCACTGGTTGCGATATACACAGTCACAGCAGTTGAAATAATGCACAAATATTTCATAATCCTAAAAGACCACTTTTGAGAGTCCGAGTTAATGGTAAAAAAACATTTCCAAATCATGGTTTATAATTTCAGAAAGAAAAAAAAAAGTAGACCCTTTCATTTTAAGGGGTGGAGTTACTCTAATTTCATGGATGGTGGAAAAAGCAGGAAACTGCATTCCCTTGATAACTCTGCCCTTATTGTGCTGTGACCTTGGCCAATTTACTTAAATTTACATCTGCCAAAAATGAGTTTCTGAAATGTGCTTTGAGAATTTTCAGGGGGGTGGGAGGGAGGAGTTGTCACATCAATTCAAGGCCTTTTCAAAATTAATATTACTTTAGAAGTAAAGAGAAAAAGACGAGAACACTGGGCTCCCTCACAGAGCACTATAGTTTGATACCCTGGTTTCTTCTTGTCACCTCTGCACAGTTCGGGTTCATTTATGAGTCTCCAAGCTGAAAATGAATCTTTTGCTAAGTAAATAAAACAGAACAATTCCCAACTTATCCCCCTGAAATGTAAAGTAGCTCTGGTATTATGGATTATTTAAAATTGGATTTGCACATAGGTGTTAGACTAAAATTATCATGGAATTATAAGAAGTGTGAGAAATCTTTGGAAATCATTTGGTGTAAATTTTCATTTTTCAGACAGAATAAGTCCGATAAGTGATTGACCCAAAGTTCTTCAAGCCCAAGTTTGCAAATTCTCATTTCTTTCTTCATTAAAAGTTATAGTATCAATTTAGAGGAAATACTGGGAAAAATATTCTGAATGCTTCCAAGGGTATGCAAACCCACAAATATACATACACTTAAGACAACTGAAGCATAGCGGGATATTTAATAACTATTAAGGAATTTTAGGAGCGATAATAATGTGATTGTGATTTAAAGACAAGAGCCCTTATTGTTAAGATATATACACTGGAAATTTAAAATATATATATTTACAGATTAAGTAAAATATGTTGGGGATTGAGTTCAAAATTATCTGAGGGAGAGAAGGAATTGGGTGGGGGAATTTATAATATCAGTTGGGGCTTGCAATGATCATTTTTAAAGCCAAATAATGGGTAGGCATATGAGGGGTTTGTTACTCTATGCTAATTTTATGCTTGTTTGAAATTTTCTATAATAAAAGGATTTTAACATAAAAATAATGCTATGCAGTAAAAATTCTATTAACTCATTTTTCTTTCAAAATTCAGAGGCATTGGTATGATGATCATCAGCATTACCATCAAAATAACTAGCATATACTGAGTGCTTTCTGTGTGTGCAAAGCAATGTTCTAAGCACTTTGCATGCATTAACTAATTTAATCCTCTCAATAATTCTGGTAGATTGTTACTAGTGTTCTACTCATTTTACACATGAGTAGATAGAGGTAAACATAAGTTAATTAACTTGCCAAGATAACTCAGCTAGTAAAGAGAGGAGCCAAATTCAAACCTAAGTAGCCCTGCTCCAGAACCCTTAAACATACGAGGAGTAAAATGTAAATTATCTATAAGATTTTTTTAAATGCATTGATATATGTGTTCAAGTATAAGAAACATACATTCCAAAAAAGGTAATAATTTTATACTTATTTTATCTCAGACTAGAAAGAAAACTTAGACATTTCTATGTCATTCCTTCTTAATCAAGGGTTGACTTACTCCTTAAAACCTAGCCAGTGTTCATCTTAAGCAGCCAAGATTCATTCAAACTGGCGATTTGCACTGTCAGACTTGTAATCATTCATTTCTTTTTTAAGTTTATTTATTGATTTTGAGAGAGAATGAGTATGAGCATGACTCGGGAGAGGCAAAGAGAGAGGGAGGGTGAGAGAATCCCAAGCAGGCTCCACAATGTCAGCACAGAGCCTGATGCGGGGCTCAAACCCATGAACCATGAGATTATGACCTGAGCTGAAATCAAGAGTCAGATGCTCAACCAAATGAGCCACCCAGGTGTCCCAGTGATCATTTATTTTTGAGTCCAAGATATTTTACCTTAGCAATGAAATTCCAGATTCTCACCACCTGGGACTAGCTAGAGATCTCCAACCACAAGTACGGTCGACAATATCATCCATAATTTCAGGTGTCCACACAGCTATCTCCTGCAAATTCCCCCATTCTACACCTTTACTAAATGTCAACCATCCTGAAAAAGTGTATACTTTGTGAGAAATATTTAACCATGAAAATATCACTTTTAAAATGTCACATTCATTCCATTAGATAACAACAAAAACAAAAACAAAAACAAAAAACAAGGGCTACTTAAAGATTCTTAAAAAAGTTACAAGTGTTGAAGGAATTCACTCTAAGGAGCCAGTTCCATGCCTTACCCATTCGTCAGCTACAATTCAACCTTGAGTATTGCCACAGTTTATCTCCTGTACTTGTTCCAGTTTAGCATCTCCTAAAATTCCTCACCATATAACCCTAGCCATGAACTTGCCTCACTTTTCACCATGAGAACTTTGTTTAGGTTTCCAGAACCAGCCCCACTCCTCCCCTGACTCCGTCACCACGCTCCATGCTCACACCAGAAGCTCAGGGAGTTCTTGGCTACCGCTGGGCTCTGGTGAGATATCAGGTACCAGGTTACTGAGATGTTGTCCTAGACATCAACTTGCTGATCTAGATAAATTAGCTCATGGAAGTCTGCTAATTGATCACAAATAATGACTCTTTCTAGGCCACAGCTGTGTTTTACTAGGTCACTTTCTTCTCACATCCCTTGTCACAATCTCCTGAGATGGGAAGCACAGCGTGTGGAAGTGAAAAGTCTCTCGAGCCGACAGCCTCATAGCTCTACACCTTCAGCTTCACTGTCTTGAACCCATTCGTGTTTTCCCTCCCATATGGAACAACTAATAACTAATACATTTCACCAGCACTATTTCAAAGGATCAAATTTGGTGAAAATTATAACCAAAAAACTTCCTTTGTAGGTTTATTTCTTGAAGTGTGTACAACATGAAAAACTGTGAGGGAAGTAACTCAGCATCTTGTTCACTGCTGTAACCTCAAAGGATGGTACATGACACAATTTTTATCATCGATTGGTTGAATACCTGATATAACTGACCTTCACTAGTTAGTGGGCTAAGCTCTTTGTTCTCATATTAATAAAGATAAATTTAAGCTGAGGTTAGTCTACATTTTAAATTAGTTGAGTCTGAATGAAGGAGAAGATATGTAATACAAAATGTTTGCACTTTGGGTTGCCTTTTTAGAGACGAGAATCCAGCATAAAAAAACTTTTCTATTTTCTTTACGACATTTCTTTAAAGTTTATTTTTATTCAGTTTGAGAGAGAGATAGCAAGTGGGAAAGGGGCAGAGAGAGAGAGAGAGGGAGGCAGAATCCCAAGCAGGCTCCGCACAGTCAGCGCAGAAAACACGGGGCTCAAACCCACACACTGCGAGATCATGACCTGAGCCGAAATCAAGAGTCAGACGCTTAACAGACTGAGAAACTCAGGTGCCCCTATTTATGATATTTTAATCTAAGTTTTAAAACCTCAAATTAAAAAATTGTGTAAATATATTTGTGGCTATCCAGTGCAGAAAGGGAACTGCTGATGATGTGTAAAAAGCATTAAGATTTGATTCATGAGCCTACATCATAAGTGATGTTGGCTGTTCTGGGCACTGGTGAACATGCCATGACAGAGGGTCTAGGCAAAGGCTGATACGCATCCTGTCAAGAATATTATAGAAACTCTTCCCTAGAAATTGATAGGAGGTTAAACTAAATGACCTTTTTATCCCTTTTACCTATTGAGATTTTACGACTTCTTCCTTTAAAACTAACTGCTTTCTAACATAGTCATATAAAAATGCAAAGGAGAGCACTAATTTTTAGGATTTAGGGAAATATAAAAAGTTAAGAGTGTATGTTTATGTCAAAGTCAGCAGTCTTCCCTTGGCGAGAAGGGGATTCTTGAACAGCACAGCTGCTATTTTGCAACTCTCAGAGCATAAAAACATAACGCAAATTCCCGGACCTTTACTACATATAAGTTTTAAAACATTGATTTCCAATCTATAACCACTTGTTCTTTGTAGCAAAGAAAAAAGATGACATTGTCAGATTTATAAAATTGTTGTTAGTAGCTTTTTAATGTGTTCTATTTAAGAAAAACACATCTGTTGGCTCACAAAAAGTCAAACAAAAGTTAAATACAGAAATGAGACGTCTTGCCCAAGTTTTCCCTTATCACCTATTTTTAAATGTAATTCAAAAAACTGTTTTAAATGTTAAAATTGCTTTAAATTCCAAAACAAGAAACACAAATCATTTTTTGGCCCACTGAATTATTTCCTGTTATATTCTATTTTATATTCTATATGTCTAATAGCATGGATGCTTCAAATTCATTTTGAGGATTTTTAAAAATATCATAAACAAGTTATGTATTCAAGGTGGAAGATAGAACATGGATGAAGAATCTTAGCTGGAAAGGAAACCTGTATTAAGGGATCTGAGGAAAGGTGGTATGGATGAGACCCAGTGAATATGAGAAGAGTTGGCTCATGCAGGTGTCAAAGTAAGAGCCTCGGAATTGCAAGAGCTCCTGTAGGCCAGACATGAGGTTATGGCCCACCATGATCAGGAGCACTTTGGGCATGGGTGATCATCTTACAGAAATGGGACTTCTTTCTAATCATGTATGTCTCGTGAGAATGTATAACTATATTGTATCCTCATATGCCCATGTAACTATCTATTCCCCTGGCATGTTCAATTCAAATCATGCTAGCATTACAGCTACGTAATATTTTCGTATATATTTCTTTATTGTTAATCTTTCCTCATTAAATGCAAGCTCCTTAAGAATAAAATTCTTCTCTGTATTGATGGTATTGTGTTCCCTCTACCTCTAATGGTGCTTTGCATTTACTAGGCTCTCGAGAAATACGCGTACAGTGAATAAATAAAAGTTTAAAAAGTATTTCAAAATGAAATAAATTAATCTCTCAGGCTATTTCTGTGCAATTAATTTTACTCAGAATTCTCAAATTTGTAAACATATATATTAGTTAAAGATTCTTTAAAAAAAAAAAAAGGTTTCTTTTTGAGAGAGAGAGAGAGAGCGCATGCACGCAAGTGGACAAAGGCAGAGAGAGAGGGAGACAGAATCCAAAGCAGGCTCCAGGCTCCAAGGTGTCAGCACAGAGCCCGATGAGGGGCTCAAACTCACAAACTGTGACATCATGACCTGAGCAGAAGTTGGACTCTTAACCGACTGGGCCACCCAGGCACCCCTAGTTAAAGATTCTTCTTAATAACAATCAAGAAAGACTGAGAGAAGTTATATTACTATAGATAAAATGACCCTATAGTATCTAATGTATTTGAAGGAAAGTCAAAGAAAATTAAATTATATGCAAGAATATATATACAAATGACTACATGCACACACACACACATAAATACAAGGAACATATAGGTATGTAAGTATGTCAGTCAATAACTATTCTATATTTAGACTATTAATCTTTAAAAACTATCACCAAAAGCTTTAGGTAAATATAAATAAGTTTCTTATTTGACATAATAAATTATCTTTTGTTACTTATTCTTTCCCCCATATAGTAAGATTTCAAAAGAATGAAAAACTCAGAAAGAACCTCGAAGTTTTACTACTACTTTCTATTTCGTCTCACATACTTTAAGATGAACAAATTATAAGTAGCATATGTATTGAAACATTATTTCATAAATGAGTTAATACTAATGGGAAATTTGAAAACAATTAAAATATTCAACTATATTAGAAAATGCCTCACAGTTGAATAAACAAATCAAACATACAAGTTTAACTCCTACATTTTGATATACATGAAAAACTCACATTGCCCTTTGATGTCATTTTACATTAGAAAATTTAAAGAAATACCATAACAAGTAAAAATAGTGTATTTATATGCATTTTCAAAACTCACACATAACTCAAGATTCTGATATGTCTCCACCTATGATGACCCAGGACAGTAGTTATGGGGGATAATTTATATTGGAGCCACTTTTTTTGGTTGGAATCATCATAAACAAATACCTTCATTGTTTCTCTTATAATGTATTCTTTTTTTTTTTAATTTTTTTTAACGTTTATTTATTTTTGAGACAGAGAGAGGCAGAGCATGAACGGGGGAGGGTCAGAGAGAGAGGGAGGCACAGAATCTGAAGCAGGCTCCAGGCTCTGAGCTGTCAGCACAGAGCCCGACGCGGGGCTCAAACCCACAGACCGCGAAATCATGACCTGAGCCGGTCGGCCGCTCAACCGACTGAGCCACCCAGGCGCCCCAACTTATAACGTATTCTTAAATCTATTCCCTTTTATTTGCCAGCATACAAATTCTCCACAGAAATTTGAACACAGTGCCTAGCATAGAAATATATTCAAAAAATATAATGGGGGTTACTGGGTGGCTCAGTCAGTTAAGCATCTGACTGTGGCTCAAGTCATGATCTCATGGTTCTCGAGTTCAAGCCCTGCATTGGTCTCCTTGCTGACAGTGTGGAGTCTGCTTGAGATTCTCTCTCTCCCTGTCTATCTGCCCTCCACAACTCATGCCTGCATGAGCGCACACACACACACACACACACACACACACACAGTCTCTCTCTCTCTCTCTCTCGCCTTCTCTCTCAAAAAAATCATGATAATCTAAAGAAAATTATTTCTTTCATTATTGAAATTATTTTCAGAACTATTATAATCATAAATTTCATCAGAAACTTTTTAGGAAACAAGAATAATTCTGAAATATGAACTTATCTTGCCAATTGTTTAGTTGGCAAATCAGCCAAATTAGAAGTTAGTCTTTCTAGAAATATTTATAGATGAATAGCAAATTAAATATGGTATGGTGTACACTCTAACAAAGATAAGAAGAGAGGAAACTGGAGCAAGTAAGGACATTTAGTTCATCCTCGGACTTCTTGGAGGAAGAAAAAACCAAGCTCAGAATGAAGGAAAATCAGGACACAAAGCCCTAATGCAGAGCTAAAACCTTCATATATGGATAGATGGAAAAAAAAATATTTTATTATCTCAAATCTTATGTGAAGTTTCTAAAATTGGCCTCTACTTACATTAGCTCCTTCAAAGGTTAATGTATTTTTTCTTTTTCTTTCTTTTTTTTTTTTTTGAGAAACTTAACAGAAGACCATGGGGGAGGGGAAGGAAAAAAAGAAAAGTTAGAGAGGGAGGGAGCCAAACCATAAGAGACTCTTAAAAACTGAGAATAAACCTGTTGGGATGAGCACTAGGTGTTGTATGGAAACCAATTTGACAATAAATTTCATATTAAAAAAAAGAAAAAATAGTATATTTTTTATATCACCTATTTATTAAAAAAAAATCCCCTTGTCTATCAATGTTTCATCTCATTATTCTCACATTGCCCTCGTAGGCAAAGAAATGAGACTAAGTTGAAAGAAAGCCCAGTGAGCCCATGACAATCCTAGCAATTTCCATCTTGTGTTCTAAGAAATTTTTTTATTAAAAAATTTTTTAATGTTTATTTATTTTTGACAGAGAGGGAGACAGAGCATGAATGGGGGAGGGTCAGAGAGAGAGGGAGACACAGAATCCGAAACAGGCTCCAGGCTCTGAGCTGTCAGCACACAGCCCGACGCGGGGCTTGAACTCACGGACCATGAGATCATGGCCTGAGCTGAAGTGGGACGCTCAACCGACTGAGCCACTCAGGCACCCCCTAAGAAATTCTTTTAAGAAATGATTTTAGAATTTTCCTCAGGGTCATCACCAATGGGCTTCTTACATTGTTCTGTGAACATTCTTTTTTTTTTTTTAATCATAACTGCATTGGCTTGTTTACTCATCCATTATCTCTTGTCTATGGGCCAAAAAACTCAGCTGTAATTTACTTCAAATATCTTAGAACATAATTCATATGGCCTGAATTCATTTAAAATAGCCAAGACTTCTTACCATCTCTTCATCTATCTTGGGCTTCATCTATCTTGAGCTCTCATGATGCTTACTCTTTTTTTAAGTTTCTCTTAGAAGATAAAAACAAAAGAATAACATGTACTTTTTTGTATCATTTTAGATGCAGGCCAGACACAGGCCATGTATACTTAAAGAGGGATATGCTAAACATTACATTGTTATTTGATTACTTGACGGTAATTTGAGTTTATCTTGTATCCTAAACATGGAGTTTCAAATTCTGAGGGGAAGGGTTGGCTTATAGTTTCTCTATGCTTTTCAATCTGGATTCTATATCAAGCTTTTCAAAAATTAATGATCGTGAGTAAGTCATTCTTTTCTCTGTCTCATTTACTAAATAATTGGGAACTCTACTGCAACTTTGTCCTCTTACTAGACTCTTCCCCTCTTTACTGAATAATTCTGAATGCATATAAGCATTTTTGTGTTATATCCCATCCTCTACAAAAGAAAATCTCCCTTGGTATCATCCTTTCCTTCAATTACTGTCCCAAGTTTTCGTATCCCTTTTCAAGTGTTATGTATATTCTGTAACTTCATCTTCTCCCCATGACTTAATCTTGAACTCACTCTAGTCAGTTTTATATTCCTCCCTTCCTAATAAAACTCCTTTTCTTTTTTTCGAAATCAACCGTGACGTCAATGTTACCAAACCAGAGAGTTAATTCCCAGACCTCCCCTTACTTATCAGCAGTCCTGGATGTGTTGATTATTCCTTCACTCTTGAAACACTTTCTTTACTTGGTTTCCAGGTCACCACCCTCTCTGTTCTTCTCCCCAAACCTCAATGGCAGCTTCTTCATAGTCTCCTTATTGCTTTTCTTTTTCATCTAATCTTTTCAAGCTCAAAATATTACAGGGTACCTTCTGACCTTTTCTCTTTGCTGTACACATTCCCTCATGATCTCATTCAGACCCATGCCTTTAAATACCATCTATATGCTGATGGCTCCAAAATTTATATCTTTAGCTCAGACCTTTTGCCTGAACTGCCCTCATCTCTAGACTCACATCTCCACCGGGATCTCTAAGAGGCATCTTGAAATTCATATGCCCAAAAAATGAACACTTAATTACCCAATTCCACAGATGCTACTCCTATCATCTTGTTAATCTCAGTTCCATTCCATTCATTCTTCTCAGAGTAAACTAAAATGATGAATTTGTAGTGTTTCATTCTAGTTCATATAGTTACAGATAATACATAGAAATATAGATCTGAATGTATCTATATTTGTGTGCAACCATGAGAAATATTTAACATGACTTTGAGTTAAGTTTACATAAATAACATCATACTGTTAATATCTTTTTTCCAACTTTTATTGTGTTTTTGAGATTTCTCTAAGTTGGTTCCCATAGATCTTTGTATTCATTTGAAGTGCTGTATTAAATTATATCATACAACTATGCTATCTTTTATTTATTCATTCTTCTATTGCAGTGTTCAGTCGGTTCCAAAATGTTTGGTATGATAAACAATGTTGCAGTAAAATGCTTATTTTATCCATGTATTAGAACTCTGGATGCATTATTTTATGTTATTCTCACAGAACAATCTTGCATAGTACTATCCTTTTTCACCACACACAAAAAAAGACTGAATCTTAAAGAGATTGTGTGATTTTCCTAATGTCACACAGCTAGTCAAGGACATGGACAGAATTTGAAATCATGTTTATGCCATTTCATCATTCAGGGTTTTTTCCTATGGCATTAACTTATCTGGTTCCAAATCCCATAAAGTCTCTGTAGGAATAATACTGACAGGGAACAATGAGAAAGGCCCATGACCAGTCCTAATCCTTGCTTCGATGAGAATTCTAGAAAATTGTGAGTGGGCAATGAGAGCATGAGTATGGGAGAAATGGGAGTATTGTGGTGGCAGCCCCATCTAGAAATCGACATTTAAAGCCTTTTTATCAGCTTGTTGGGCATTCCAGTTCTAGAGATACTGGCAAGAAAGTCATAGAAACTAAAGTGTGGCATGAAGAAGTGTAGAAATCAGAGAGAAAATTTTAGTTTGTGTGATTGAGACCCAGGAAAAAGTACCTGACATTAACCAAACTAAGAAAATTAGAAAGAAGACCCTCTAGGATACAGCAAGGTATGCGGTGGAGGGAACTTAAGCACTTGATGATGTTTTCTTTGAAATAAAGATTTGTTTTACTTATCAAAGATTCCTTTTACTCATCAAGACTTTAAGTGAAGAATATCTACTTGCTTTCTCAATAAGAAAAAATACGAGAAACAAATAAATAGAAAAAAGCAAAGTAACACACCATGCTGCCTCTTTATAGATACAAATCTAGAACTATGATAATTACCTTTTCTTCTTTCCCTTGTCTCCATACACATGCCATTCAGCTCCTGACTAGAGATTCAACCAGGAGCAATCACTGAAACCAATCATTAGGATCAGTAGAAGGAGTAGTAAAAGCACCTCAAGCCAAGATATTAAACAAACAAAAATGCAGTCTCAATTTGTCTTTACTTATCTGCTCTGGCCTTGGGTATTGATTTCAATAATTGTATTCCTGCTTTGTTTCCCTATAGGATTTATTCCTAATGTTACAAGTAAGGCCCATCTTGTTCCAGAACCTGTATCTTGCTTGACTCCATGTTCAATATCTTGGTTTCCTTTGGCCTTCCCATCTTAGCATTTCTGTTTTTGGAAATCCAACCCAGAAACCAATTCTCCATGGTCAGATGCCCCAATATAGTATATATGTATGTATGTTATGTATATGTTTGTGTGTATTTTTTCCAGAACTTCACTTTTGCCTATCACTACCACTTATAGCCCTTCATTTATCGCCTACCACCTGCCAGAACTTTCTTGCCATCCATTTGTTTCAATATCCTGACTACTGCTTAGCCTTCTCCATATCATACCTAAGAATTTTAGACTTTGAATACTGTGATTTTTTTTGTTTGATTTATCACACGAATTAACAAGCACCCACTATGAAGAAGGGGAAAGGTTAATGGCATAGAGGGAGAATCTCTGGTTCCCCTCTAAAGAGATAGGAGGCAAACACAGAAGAAGAAAAAAATACCAAAACAAAGAAGAAAAAGTCCAATGCCCACTGATGAGGATTGAGCAAAGACCACTGAAGTGGCAGGAAACATATATATTTGGTCTAATAGCCTAAAGATTTGAAAAATTTTGTTCTCTGACACACTTTTCTTGGATTCAAAAGTGTAAATAAACTCAATAAAATGCTATCCAATCCTAAAGATATAAAAGTCCTGTATAAATAAATGTTAATGTTTTCATGTGTAAATTAGCCACAGAGAATTGTGCAGAACAACTTCAAATGCAATTTCCAACGTATCCACATTTGTCAAATTATTGACAAACAATTGTATTTCTGAATTTTTTCTTAGAGGCTTTATAAAAATTTAATATACAAAATCCGTTGAACAGGGGTGCTTGGGTGGCTCATTTGGTTAAGCATCCGACTCTTGGTTTCAGCTCAGGTCAAGCTCACGGTTCATGGGATCGAGCCCCATGTCGGCTCTGCACTGACAGCACAGCACCTGCTTGGGATTCTCTTTCTCCTTCTCTCTCTGCCCCTTCCCTGTTTGTGCTCTCTCTCTCAAAATAGATAAATAAAATAAAGAAACCCACAGAAGAATCATTATGCCTTTAAAGAAAATCTAGAAAGGTAATCTCTCTCTCTCTTTAAGGATTATTCTTCCTAGAAAAAAAGCGAAAGGAGACATAGATGCTTTGGGAAATAAAGTGAGATAGTGATTAGTGGAATTAGCTAGGCTTCAATTCAACAAAAATATAAGAAATAGAACACTGCAAAGAAATATGCACAGACTGAGAAGTATATACAGTAATTGGAACCATCTGCTAGCAAATACAGGTACTACAAGACCTGTTTCAAAGACTAAATTGGACTCATTTGTTATTAGCAGTATATATTTGCATTCAATTAATGTGTTAAAATCCTTTAAAAGTATGCTCTCTTAAGTGGGTTAAACATGCTCATTGTAATCTTGTTTATACTAATAATTGGCTTAGCAAATCTTTTCTTTATATCTAGTACAAAGGTAAACTTTATCAAGCCCAAGCTAAATTATCATAAATTCCATATTAGCAGAAACCAAATTAATGAGGTTTGATTGTACCAAGAAAATTGCTTTTGCCATTTGCTTAATTTCATCTGCTGTATATAATAACAAAAAATTCAAGTGATGGAAGGGGTAGATAATTCAGTATTTGCAAAAATATTAGTAGAAGCAAGGCAAACTTTCAGAAACTCTAATTCAGTGTTATATTTATTTGTTTAGGTTCAGTGTGTAATATGATGTTAAGTATATTACTGTACCATGCTATTATGGAACAGATGTTAAATGCAATGTAAAAATGTCAGGGGTAAATGATTGATGATCCTCTTTGCCATTTCAAAGTAAACCATGATTATTTATATGCTCTGGACATTGCTTGAAAGCATCATATTAAATCTAAACAATTGATCCATTTTCAAGGGTTTTTGTATAATGTATTATTTATGTGTTTTTTATTCTTTTGTGAAAATGCCCCAGTATAAGGAAGTATTTAGAGTCTCAAGTGCTCCACCCAGTCCATATGGTAGATTTGTTCTCTGTGTAATACTTACCTTTTCCCTCTAGGCCCATATGGCAAGTCCATAGGCTGCCCAGGCCCCTCTGTCCTCCACAGGGGCCATATGGCAAGTTCAGTGAGCACTCATTTACCTTGTATTAATATTTTATCTGCCTCAGACAGAAAAAGAGATCAGATTAAGTAAAGTCAGCCCCTGAAAATGGTTTAGCCATATAATCAATACTGAGTGTCAATGTGGTATGAGATATGGGTTCTGTTATTTCATTTATATTAAAAATAGCAAATCCATTTGAATAATTTATCAAATAATTTCATAAGCTCTTTTGATCACTTGATATACATTGACAGAATACTGTTTAATTATGCTAATCATCCAGGCAATATTAACACATGATAGTATAAGCTTCTAGAGTTTAGAACTGGTTTAAACATATAGGCTTTGATATATCCAAAGAGATAAGACTGAATCTAAATTATAATCTGTATTACCATAGTAATTGCTCTAAAATTAATTCATTGTTATAACATTTGCAACTATAGGCTAAACTTTTGCTGTCAACTTAAAGTCATTAAGAAGCCCTCAGTACTTTATTTACAGTTAGAATTTATATAAAAATATGGAATAAATTACTACATCTCTGCGTCTTCTACTGCCACGACAGATTCTTATAAAGGTACGGAATGAATAAACTTCATGGGGTAATTTATTTCATTGTAAATTCATTTATTTGATAAAACCATTATTTTTATAACATCATTTACTTCTGAGCTAAAGACACTATCTCTCTGTTTTCTCTTTAACACCTGATAGCATTGATATATATGGATATGACAATATACCTTATAATCAAATTGCTATTCCCAGCACTTAACAACTCTTCCAGAATATGCCACAGAAACATGCATATCCTTTATGTTAGTCACAGTTATATATGTATATTTCTTTCATCTCCTTCAATAAAAAGATACTAGCCTCATTTTTCAAAACATCTTCATTATTAATAACCTGAGCTCGGTTATTCAAAATGAACAAAAACAACAATGCATCCCACCGTACTTATGGCAATTTATTTTTGTTAGACCTTAGAATTCTTGTCAGCTTAATGCATAAAATCTGATGTGAGAATGTTCAAAAGAGGGAGTTCATGCTTTGTTGCTTGGTCCTTTCTTTCATACATTTAAATGTCTTCTTCTTGGACATGTCTTTTAATCAGTCAACCTTCTCTCCACAAAACAGTTCTAAATAGTTGGGTGTTTTTTTTTTTATTTGATTTCACACAATGCATATAGCCTATTATCATGTTCTGTCCATGTTTCCTCTGAGCCCCTGTATCTGTAATCATACTTGTTCTGATCTCTGTTCAGAATAGATTTGCTGAGATCATATCAGATAGGTGATACAAAACAGATTCTGGAGTCATTTGAAATTTTAAAATGATAATATTGAAATAAAAATGTTAATGTGTTTAGGTTTGTCACCTGTAAGTGCAAGTAAAGTCATAATTAAAATATAAAGACAACATCAGGATCTCTGACAGCTTATTTTAGGCTTGTATATATAGAAATATATTTTAATGAAAATATAAAAGTTTAATTTTATGCGCTGAATATTTTCACGGAGTCAGCACTTTGCTATTTTGTGATAACATGTTAAAATTAATGGGATGTCTTAACTAAGTTCTTTCTGCATATATACATATAAAAGAGGGAAAGCTCTGAACCTGACTTCATAAATAACATTCACTGTGATTTTGTTAAAGTTTAGATGTGTGGATTTGTATTTGAAATCCTCAGAAGGTTACAGGGTGCAACCCTCCAACAATATCTCTGGGTCTTCAGGGACAAAATCCCATTATGTGGAGTTCAGTGAAGGGGGTAAACACCACCATAAAGAAATACAAATTGCACATATTTCCCATTTAGCTCGTGTCACCAAAGTTCACCATTTAGAATTCTAACCAGTTAGGACTTATTCTTGGAGGTCAAGTACCTTGTGAACCTTGTCATCTCATTGATGACATCATATCCCATCCATCAGTTCTTTCAGGAGCACACTTGCCATCTGCTCAGCACACGTTGTAATAACTTATTAGACAAATTCACAGGGTAACAATCTGTACAATGACACTGTTATCTTAATGCTGGCACATACTGAGATAACAACCACTGTTTCTCTGTCAGAGCACAGGGATTCTGCCCTCCAACTTTAAAACAGAAATTAGGAGGCTATGGAAACTTTAAGTATATGGAAACTACAAGCATATGGGCAGAAACATTTTTCTCCATTGTAGGATCACAAATGAAACTCTCCTCATAAGGAGGTCATTTCAATGGATGATCCCTGTTTAGGGTTTGTGAGCTGAAAATAATTCTTCTTCTTCTTCTTCTTCTTCTTCTTCTTCTTCTTCTTCTTCTTCTTCTTCTTCTTCATTCATGCAGGAATCAGATATATAAGAAGTATGCCCCTGTACCCCACAGAAACTTAAAAATAATAACATTCATAATCACCAAGCAATAAAACTCAATACCTCCTTTCCACTTGCTAAAATAATATAATTACAATAATTTCCCAACCCGTTCCAGATGACTACAACCTCTCTCATTTTTTTTTCTAAAGGCATTTAATTAGCAGAAAGAGGGTCTCGAAACATCTAGCTGACACTGCATACCTGCAACTCTAATAGGTCCTTTGGAAAAACCAAGGACAGTGTCCAAGATCACGTACCTATACCTTAGCAGCTTTTATCTGCAGCATGGAATTATTGGGCATGTTTAACCTAGCAGCCATCAAGGGTTAGAACCTTTCTTATGACTTGATGAATCCCTGCACAACAATCGCTCTATCCCTCAGCTTTAAAAATTATATACTTTTAGAGAAGAAGATGGTTTTTATTTCGCATTACATGAAATTCATCCTCTGTTTCTTCTTTTGGCTTGTCATTTATTCCAGCTTACACTGTGATCAACATTGTACTAAAATAAAGTCAAGTACAACAGCCGCTCCCTGCCCATCAAAACGCACAGACGTCTGCCAAGCACTTGTAACAGCTGGTGTTACATTAATTAGTTTAAACTATTTATTTCATCCATCTCCAGAGCAGATTGAGCAAAAACATTAGAGATTATTCTAGCATCTGTAAGTGCCCTGCAAACATTAACCAAGGAAAGTTAGAATATTCATCGCTATCATATATACACATATACACAAATATGTATTTATATTCATGTATATAATTTAAGAATCTGAACAGTCATTATAAACGAGTAAACTCTATCATATACTTAGTGAAGAGATGTTTTATTAACTGCCTTTACAAACATAAGTTTTCATCTTATATTCATCTTTTGTGTCCACAAAGTTTCTCTCTTTAAAACTTACCACTAGAAAGCGATAATAATTCCTGGCAGCATGGGCCATTAAACAATATATGACAGGGACTGGGTGACTCAGTGGATTAGTCACAGATTTTATGGCCACTGTTGGAATCCTGCCCTAACTATAGTGATCAAAACACTGTTATCAAATGGTTGTAAAAATCTCAATTAAAATTACTTCTATGGCCTCCACTAAGTTCTTAGCAAACTACATCCCATAACATGAATCTACACGTTATTGACAAAATTAACTCAACTGCCACTTTTTGGCTTAAGAGAATTTAGAAATTAACTATCTAACTGACTCTTCAAGTAATGGTTGTCAACAGGGACTTGTATTATAAATGTGTGTCCATTAAACACCTGTCAGTCTATGCTTTGGGTAGGACTTCTACATTTTTAAGTCTACATTATCTTTCACTATGCTTTTTCTAAAAACCAAATACATATGGATTAAACTAACATTAGATGCATCTGTTTATGAAAAACAAAACCATCCTGAAATATATGAAGACTAATTCACAAAAGTAGTGGTGGAGAATAATCAGGATTTCAAAATTTTTGTTGAGGGGAGCTTGGGTGGCTCAGTCAGTTAAACATCTGACTCTTGACTTTGGTTCAGGTCAAGATCTCAAGGTGGTGATTTCTTGGCCCTGGGCTTGAAGCCAGCTTAAGATTCTCTCTCTGCCTTTCTCCCCTGTACCTCCCCTGCTCACGTGTGTAGGAATAAAATAACAAAAAATTAAAAATTTAAAAAACAGAAATTTTTGTTGAATATCAAAATAGTCCTGTGTAAATTCCCTCAAGGTTGTTGATTTCCAAAGCAATTTGTTTTACTCCACCTAAAGCAATACCATGAATGATATTTGACATATGACTTTTTTAACTAAAGGCAAACAAAAAGGTCTACATGATAGATAGAAAACAAACATTTAGGAAATATTCTGATCTTCAGCGAAGAAAAGTAAAAAGAAGTAAAGAGCATTAGGGAAAACTATATTGGATACCTTGGCAAAAGTTTCCCACATCAACAGCCAGAAGTCCTGAAGCAATACTCATTATTCCTAGAGTTAAAAGCTTTCACTGTTTTAACCTTACTCAGGTCAAAAATCAATCTCTATAAAGGAAATTAATTTTACTCCTTGGCATTATATTTTCCTATAGTAAATGCAAAAAAAATAGTATAACAAAAATTTAATGGAATATAATTCTATTTAGATTTATCTTAGATTGAAATAACCCAGATGTTGAATTTTGAGATTAAGGGAACTATTAAAATGCATCCTTATGGTCGGTCACATTGTCTACTCCTCTATATTGTGTCTTTACCTACGGGAATTTAGCTTAGTTACCTATGTTGGTTTATGGACGATTTAGTCATTACTACAGGACTGTCATAGACTGTTACAGAGCTGTGTCTCCCCAAAATTCATATGCTGACGCCCTAATCTCCATTGTGACTGTATTTGGAGATAGGGCCTTTAAGGGGATAACTAAGGTTAAATGAGATCACATGGGTGGGGCTCTTATCCGATTGAGCTGGTGCCCTCATAAGAGGAGGAAGAAATGCCAGGGATGCCAGCACAGAGGAAAGGCCATGTGAGGACATAGTGAGAAGGTGGTGTCTGTAAGCCAAGGAGACTCAGGTTTCAGGAAAAACTAAACTGCCACAGCCTGATTTTGAACCTCTGGTTGCCATAACTGTAAGAGAGTAAATTTCTATTGTTGAAGCCACCCAGTCTGTCGTATTTTGTTCTGGGAGTCCTAGCAAATGGACACAGGGACCTACAGCACAGATACTGGAAACCATCATAGAGTGAGGTATTCATGTCTCCCATTCTACAGTGCCCCTTAGTTAGTGATCATGGAAAACAGTGTCCCATTTGTTCCTTATAGCAACCCTGTGAGGTATGAGATATTTCCCACTTTCAACACGAGAAGTCTGGGCTTGTGGAGTTTAACTGGCTTGCACCAAAGCAGATCACTACTAAGTTATAATTGTGGTCTTGTACCCAGACTTCTGAATCAAATTCCAAATTATCAACACTCTGTCCTAGACCATGGGTCTTTGACCTTTTTTTTTAATAAATAATCAATTTTCAAATTTTAGAACCTTTCAGATCCCTGAGAGATGAAATGCTGACAAAGGTGAGCGAAGTACAATATTTTAGGGAAAAAGTTCAGAAGAGACAACATCATGTTTCTGGTCAGACATAGCCTGTGAGCAATGTTTTTCACATTTTGAAATTATTGAAAAAAATAAAATAAAAAGAAGAAGAATATTTTGTAACACCTAAAAATTATATAAAAGTCAAATTTCAGTGTCCATAAAGTTTTATTGGAACAGAGCCACAATCATTCATTTGTATATAATCTATGGCTGCTTTGGAACTCTTAACAGTAGATCTGAGGAGTTGTGACAGAGACCATATGGCCCCCAAAGCCTAAAATATTTACTATCTGGCTTCTAACAGAGAAAGTTTGCTGACTTCTGTTTTATCCAAGAGGATTAGTAGCATCCTTTATTATAATTGTTTCAAATAGTCTAGCTCTGGTTTTTCCAGGGAGCCTATTTAACCCATAACAAATTTATAGAGTATCACTAATGAGCTGATAGGATTCTTTCAATTAGCTCTAACCTATATTTATTATGTTATTCCACGGGGGAAAAGGATGTTTCAACTTTCAAACAACTCACATGTGAATTTTTGGAACATAACCTGGTGCCAAATTTGTGGTTACCTGGTTCAGAGATGATTGATGATGAAGAAAGATGAAAAAATAGTCACCCATGTCTATACATTATTCAATTATTCCTACAACTTCTCCCTCCAGCAGAAACTTATTATTCCCGTTTTTCACATTTGGAAAACGAGCATTAATGTAGCTAAGGAACCATCACAATTTAATAGCATATACTATGTCGAGTGGGAGGTGAAATCGAAGTTTCCCTACATCTAGGGCTCACGCTTCCAACTGTTATGCTCTACTGTCTCCAGTAATTTCCTTTAGGTAAGTATTATTTCTGTTCATATTTTAACATTTTTATTAACAGACTGTTCTAAACATAACATAAGAACAAAACATTGTATTTTTTTTATTTTTTTTAAGTTTACGTATTTGTTTTGAGAGAGAGAGAAAGAGAGACAGCGAGGAAGGGGCAGAGAGAGACTCCAAAGGAGACTCTGTGCTGTCAGCACTGAGCCCAATACAGGGCTTGAACTCTCGAACCATGAGATCATGACCTGAGTAGAAGTCAAGAGTCAGACGTGCTTACCCAACTGAGCCACCTAGCTGCCCCCAAAACAAAGAATTTTAAAGCTTTTGTTAAAGAAATACTAGATTCAAAATTTATAAAAGCAATATTTCTGAGGACTGTGTAATACTTTAGCAATAATGTTTCAGATCATTTATTGTTCAAATTTTTCGGTCCTAATCAATATAGCCTACGTGAATGGGCAGGATTAAACACTGGCACAGGAATTGATATACCGTTAAATTAGCAAATTTATCAGGCCACCACATCACCATTATTTATCATTCGTAATATTTCCATTAATAAAAGGATTTCAGTGAGGTGCCTGGGTGGCTCAGTTGGTTAAGCGTCCAACTCTTAATTTTGGCTCAAGTTGCAATCTCACGGTTATGAGATTGAGCCCTGCCTGCATCAGGCTCATGGAGCCTGCTTAAGATTCTCTCTCTCCTTCTCCCTCTGCCCCTCCCTCACTCTTTCCCTCAGAAAGAAAGAAAGAAAGAAAGAAAGAAAGAAAGAAAGAAAGAAAAGGAAAGAAAAGGGAAGGAAAGAAAAGACAAGAAAAGGAAAGGAAAGGAAAGGAAAGAAAGGGATTTTAGCAATAAATTGAAATAACGTTAAAGGTATGGTAAGGCAATTTAGAGAGAAAAGACATGAGAAGAAGGCAATCTTGGGTTTCTTCCTGACTATGTCATCCTCAAGCTTTGAATCTCAATCAATCTATGAATCCTCTCTAACCTCCATTTCATCATCATTAGAATGTAGATAAAATAGTACCAATTGCAGAAGAGTATTGTTAGGATTATATGTGATAATGCCGTGCCATCACAGCACAAGCTTATGAGGCCCCAGAGGAAAAAACTGTCCCGTAGGTGGAAAACACAGAGATAAGTTGAAACTTATCCCCAAAAGTGTAAACAAGAATTTAGGGAAGGTGAAAGAAAAAAGAATTTTGAGGGAAAATTAAAGTAGGTAATTATACATAAGATTGAAAGGACAAGTGAACAAGGCTTCAGAAATCTAGTACAAATATACACAAAAGAAGAAAATGGTAGGAATACAAGATTGATTGTAACAAAAAATAACTAGTTTAAAATATATAAAGATTGGATGATATATACAGAAAAATTATGTTAAACAATTATATATAAAATCAGAGAACATGTATCAGGGAATAGTTCATCCAAGGAAGACAATCAGACTTAAAAGGAAATTGAAATAATAGGAGTTTGTCTCTAACACAAGGAAGCATATAAAACTACAGAGATCCATTCATTTGAAGTAAGGAGAGAAAATTAAAATCAGTATTATAGCATTTATCCCAATAATATAACATTGGAGGAGTTGGTTGGGTAAAGAGGTAAATTGGCAAGCATGTATTCAGGCAAAAAAAGATATTTTTATGAGTGGGGTATACACACATACTATCTTCCCCACTTGTGAAGCATGTATACATTGAAGCTAAGTCATTTCCAAGCTCTGGCTATATGGGTCCAGGGAACATGTCTGTCTTAGTCATTATGTTAAATAAATGGCATCGTGTTAGGAGCATGAACTCTGGAGGGAAACTGATGGGACTCAGTCCCCAGACCTGTCAGCTACCCACTAGCCACGTGACCTGGGACCCTGTCTTGTTCATCTCCTCTGTAAAATGGAGATAATAATAATCTCCACAGAAGCGTCTGGGTGGCTCAGTCAGTTAAGCGTCTGACTTCGGCTCAGGTCATGATCTCGCAGTTTGTGAGTTTGAGTCCCACGTTAGGATCTGTGCTGACAGCTCTGAGTCTGAAGCCTGCTTCGGATTCTGTGACTCCCTCTTTCTCTGCCCCTCCCCTGCTCACACTCTGTCTCTGTCTCTCAAAAAATAAATAAATGTTAAAAAAATTTTTAAATAATAAAATAATAAAAAATAATAGTAATCCATAAAAGTTGCCATGAGGGCCAAGTTATTATACCTTTAGTATTGAGAACAATACTTGGCATATAGGATGTACTATGTAAAAGTTTGCTGGGATTAGTAAGTCTTTTGCAAACAAATGGGTGGGCAGAAATGATACTATTGTTTCTTTTTTTTCTAAAACAGGTTATGACTCTCCCATATTTAATATATATATGAATCTGAATATAGATATATATAGATTAGATAATAGATATAGGTATATAAATGCATGCAGATTTATTATAGCTTTAAATCTCATTTGTATCTAATACAAGTTCAATGGGAATTAAAAATATTAAACCTATTTTAAAACACACTTTGAAGCCTCCTCTTGGGGGAAAAAAGCTCAATGATAATCTTTTAATCTTTCAAACTCAAGGAAAACTATTGTTTATATAGGCTCTCTTGTAAGCAGACACAACATTTGTTGACATTCTGAAGTCATAATCCATCATTTTCATCTCTTCATGGTTGACTCCTCATGTTTTTCTTCACCCAGAAAGTTAAGTAATCACCTGATGCCAAAGTAGCAGATAAAAATGCCAAATCACATGTGATCAGCTTCTACAGGATATTTAACCCCACCTCCCCTCTCAAATGGTCTGCAGAGGAAGAGTCTCTCACTTAAACTTAGTTTAGCACTTAGCCACCATACTGTCCTTATTAATAACAACAAAATCCATTTAAAGCTTAAAAAATAAATGTTAATACTTTAATTTCAAGAGAGCTTAAAGTTCACATTTTCTTCTCATTTCAAAAGTCATTGTTTTGTTGGTATTTATAGCACAATAGAATTTATCATGTGACATTTCCAGGAAACTGCAAGCTACTACAGTGTAACAACCAAATTCAAATTGTTCTACTGTGTGGAAGAAGCTGGATTGTTCCAAATAACGAATGGAACATAAAGCATATTGACCATAGAATTGTGGTCAACGTATACAGTATTCAGAAGCAGGGCACTATCAAGATCTGCTAATATAAATAATTATTTGTTTCACAGGCAAGACATGCCTACAAAGTACGTGAGGACAAGAACACCCTGGGACACATCCTGGGAGCTTCTCCAAACTGGTACCTTCACATGGAACTACAAATCTTAGAAGCACCTAGAGAACGGGAGTAAGGCTTATGGACTGTAATTCAAAAAAGTGCCTCTACTTCCCCTATGGCCCTTCCCACTACTTGCCCCCTTCCTGAAAATCACTTTCTGACTATTTTGATGAGAGTACCACTTTGGCCCCAAATAATGCACCTTATTCCTTTCAAAAATCAAGATCCAAAGCAAATATATTGATATCTTATAACTTACCAAATAAATATGTAAAATCTTTAGCTTATTAAATGAAATTCACTGTACTCTCTTTTTCATGGCACAGTACCATTAAGATCAGTAATAACCATATTTTTATTATTCTTTTATTCCTCCATGATATAACTCATGATGTTTAGCCCATTTGATAGTCTTACGGATGAAAAGTTCATTCCAAAGGTTGAATGTGGCAGGGACTTCCTTATTCTAAAACTATATACTATTTCACTTGCTGATGAAATTGTTTGCTGATTGACCTGAATTTTTTTTTCTTTTCTACCTAAAAGTTAACTGTTAAACTTTGCTACAAAACCCTTTGTTCTTATTGAAGTCACTTTGCTTGTCTCTCCTACTGTAAGGACACCAAATCCTAAAAGCTGGCAAGAATGCATATGTTTATTTCACCATTGCTCTGCAATTACTGAATGCCACTTAATTATAGCAACAGATGCTCGAGTGTAGGAACCAGAAAAATCAAACGCCTCATTTCCAGGTTATTTTTTTCCATTGCTTCTGCCAACAGCAGATGTGTGAGCCCCTTGTGCTCTGGCGTAAATACTTATCAAATCCTAACAGGTCACCTATGTCACAAACAACATTTCAGATGCAACTGTTTCACCTGATAATAGGCTCTGAAAATAAAACTGTGAGCTGTAAATACAACGTATTCAGAATGAAATGCCATAATGTGAAATTGCTTTTTCTCTAGCTACAACTGAAGTCCTTGACAGTTTTTGGCAGTGATAAATCACCCTCCCATTAATTGTCTTCTCTCTCATTGTGAGGTGAGCTGCTAAAAGGGGCAGTCAACAAAAATGACTTAAAGGACAAATTTTGGCAAAAAGACAATGAAGAAATCTGTCATTCCTCAGCCTCCAGTAAACTGTCGTGAAACAATCAAAATATATGTAGCTGAAGCGTTTATGTCTTTGTTACGAAGATTATAGAATGACAAGTTTCTGTTATAGGAGAGGAAGGAAAGGACCCAGAGAAACTTAAATTGTGGATCCTTGACACCCTCCTCCAAGTGATTTTTCTCCTCTAAGACGCATTACCGTCTCTTAGATATGAACATTTTTCTCATCTATTCAGATTCACACTCTGACCTGGAATAAATGAAAAGTTCCCCAATGTGTGATCACAAGTTATAAAATCTTGTTAACGTCATTTTGAATTGGGTATAAATTTAATTTTTAAAAATTAATTTCAGGAATTCTTGAATAATATACTTTGCTATAAAACAGGGAAAATAACTCATACTATTCTACATCCAGAAGTGTGTTTGCCACCAGTAGACAATTTAATATTACCATATGCAGTATGAGAAAATTATATGTTACTACAGTGCCTGTCAAATGCACCATTTACATTTTAGTTTATATTCAGCAGTAGTAAGTAAAGCTGCATCAAAACTGGACCCATTGCTGTTCCTGCATGAAAAGTGTTCATATTTTCTTCATGTAATTGATGTGTTGCTTAAGTTGCTAAATCTCAAGTCTAATTGAACAAGAACCCTAAATCTAAATGGTGCCATTTTTAGAAATGTACCCAGTCAACCCTCTTCAAACAGCAATAACATATTTGAAAGAGATACAGAGGCAAAATGTTAGGACCACAATTACTACACGGGGCAGGATAATTCAAATTAAGCGAAAACTCTAAAAGGAAAAGGACACATTCAAGAATCTTTATGCAATACAATCGAGTATCCTGAAGCATGATTGGTATATTTCATGTCAACAATTTTTTTCTAGAAAAATCTGAAATAACTTTACAAATTATTTATGGGTATTTCAATTAATACAGGAAATCACTGAGCCAGTAACTCTAAAAGGAATGGTTCAATATATCAACAGTGTTCTTGCTAATAGATAGATGTCTCTGGTTTGCATTAAATGGGGCGAAATAAAGAAGTGGTATTTTGGTACTTTAACAATGTAATTCAATAAAGAGCCCAAGTTAAATAAGGAAAACTTAAAATTACCCCACGTCCTGTTTTGTAGCTCAAATGGAATGTTATCTGAATATTAATAAATATAGTTTATCGACTATGACATTAAAACATCTTTTGAATGACAGAAATAAAAATTAAGGGATTGATTTTTTTTCTTTTCTTTTTTGGTGATCCGCCAGTTTGAGAGCTTACTGAGAGCATATGTAGATAGCATATTTGCAAGTCCATCTCTGGAGGATTGCAAAAGGCCCTTAGCTTGTGAAAAACAGCAATGTTATTTTTTTTTAACGTTCCCTATATTTAGAGATTAAATCGCTCACTGCACAAACCCATTTGGAACAGGCGCGAAGGTGAAAAGGATAATCAGTACAGTCACTGGTCCGTGTTTCCTAAACGCTTTTGAAAACATTACTGTGCGCAGGCATAAAATTAGCGGCAGGACCTTAAAAAGGCTGGCATTTAGCATGACTTTTTGGAAAGTGACACCCTCATTTTTTTCTTGTAGGATATCATTAAATTTCAATCGCCCTATGGCAGTGCCTTTCCATTAATAACCAATTCACTGTGTCACTTTGGCTCTCCTTTGAAATAATGAGCCTTTGCTTCGCTTTAATAAATTTAAACATATTCTCAAGGCCAGGGAAGATAGGAAACCGCAGATGGGCTGAGAAAAACACGATTCATAAATCCTTAACTGCCTGAGATCGTTGAGAGCAAAACAAAGTAACACTCGTAAAATATTAAACAATCCCAGCTGTATGAGGGAAGCTTCATTAACAAAAATGGACTATTTACAGCCTTGCTCAGAGCCTGTGGGTGGAGAGAGTCAAAGAAATCTTTAAAAAAAAAAAAAATTCCACCGCCATTTCTTGTTGTGATTCCTTAACCAATTAATGGAACAATGAAAATATTATCTGGAAAGTCCGGCTGCCAAGAATTAATAAATATTATTCAAAATCCTATAAATTATTTTTCTTATTGATACATTTTACTTAAAAAGTAATGAATAAAAGTCTGCCATTTTTCTTCTTGGAAATACTTCCAGAATTTGGAAGTTATGGAAGGCATGATGAGTCCCTAAGTACTCAAAACGAAGTGATAATAATGAGCAATACGAACATCCTTATACAGATGGTTTCTGAAGTATATGTCAGACTGGAAACCATTGGTTACTTCCTTTTGCTTTTGTATCTGTATCTTGTTATCCACTTAATTGTCTAAGACCTAAGACATTTTCTAACATTGAGGTTATCAAAACCTCTAAGATTAATAGTATATTTGGAATCACACTTAAAGGTTGGAAATTTGGTGCAAAGATCCTAAAATAACAGATGGAAATTATGAGATATCATCATCAAGGGCAACATTTTAAATGCCCTGCTTCAAAATCAAGTCCCGCTTGCTGGTGGTATACAAGTTTGAAGAACCAAGAGATCAATGTCAGTCTGTTAAATGCTAAGAACTTAGAAGCTCTAACCTTAAAGACAAGCTGACAATTTAGTGGACAGAATGTCAATACTTCTAAACATTTCAAGGGCAAAAATATTGCTTTATACAATCTGTGTCACATTTATTGCAAGAAAAGAATTTAGATTTTTCTTCTGTATTCTGTCAGCACTTTTCCTTTTATTATACAGAGATACATAATTAAGGAGTTCAATATGGAATAATGCAGAGGCTGACCCTTTTAACAATACAAGCCAGTCTTGTGATACTACATGCTAAAACACAAGAAAAATGCAAACACACTCATCCTTTCAAGCACTCTATATTATACTGAGTCCTTCTTTATATGGATAAAATTTCAGAATATGTGAACAAACACTTGAATAAATAAGGTCTTTTTTCTCATCATTAGCAGTTCCATTTTCTTATCATATCATAAAGGAAGCAAATAATTGGCGATATGGTTCCCAAAAGATAACCTATGTTGAAAAGTAGTATCAGATTCAGTTTAAGATCACAAATACTGACTCCACATGCTGCCTGCACATGCATTTCTTAATCTGTACAATGGGATAAATACTAATATCATCTATCTCCAAAAGTCATTTTAGAACTAAGCAAGTTGGTACACATCAACTTTAAATAGTGCCTGACACATAGTAAACCAGCCTATATAGTTAGATTGTGACTTAGGTTTAATGCAATGGGCTTGTAGGAAGTATTGTTTTACCCTGTAATATAAACACGTTTAATGACTATTACAAGGAATACACAAAATAAACATTTGCTGCTATGGAAGAACAGGGTGGTTTGTACTACTATTACAAAGCTATTTGTTGGCCATTCTTGTCAGACATTTAAGACTTCCTTTGAATCAAAATCTTGTCTTCTCAGTGAAGTCTTCTGGGGCTTGCTATTACTTTCAGGTTTAAAATATGCCTAAGGCTCAACCCTTCCACGGGAAGCTTAAACTTTGACTATTATATTCATCTGGTATTAGATCTGTTATTAACATCTGTGAGATAGTTTCATGAGATTTTTAGAACACTCTCTTTTATTCATACTTCTAAACAGTAAATAGCCATTTAATAATTATAAATAAATATGCATGTGTATTTAACACTATTTCTTTTTTGGGGGATGTTACTTGCTTTCAACCACATTCATAAAACCCATTTACTATAAATTCATCAATATAGAAGATTAAAATATTTTTGGTTACTATTACATGCATCACTCAACTAATTTGTAAAAAGACGGTAAGACGTTAAAGTAGTATTGTAGTAATGTAAGTGTATATATTTGCATTACACATAACTGATAAAATAATTTAAATATCTTATAATTAAGTAAGATATTAACTATGTTTTAAAAATATAAGCTAAATTAAGTATGTATAGTTACAAATTCTGAAACCAAATCATTTTCTTTTTTTTTTCTTTTCCACTTCAAAACACCTTGAAAAGTCACCAATTATATTTTCTTGGAACTGGGGTAGAAAAGTTGAAAAGACTTTGATAACTCAGATGGCATGAGGATGCCATAGCAAATCAAAGGTGAAATAGCATCTAATTTGAGTCTAAGTGACTAGTCCCTGAAAAGTTGATTTTTTTCTTCTTTAATAGTCCTTCATCATTGAATACGGGAAACAATTACAATGAGAGGCTTGTGAGCACAGTCTTTGCCACTGGGCCCTCATAAATCTTGCCAGTTCCCAGTGAACAACACCAAATATTTGCAGCTGAGGAACATTTGGTCTGGCTTAAATTAACATATCTCAGCAGTCAGAAGTCATTAAGCTTTGCCAATGATTTGAAACAATTTTTCCATTTCAAAAGCAACATTGGCTTTTACTTATTTTTCTGGATGAAGAAGGTAGTAAAAACGAAAACAAATGACATGAAGATAGAAGTTACTAAGGACAAAAAAGATTAAGGTCTTTGAACTGCATTCGGTAAAATTTTTTAAAAGATCCCTTAGCTCTTATGCATATAATCAAATGATTCAAGATGATACACATCAATTATATGGCAAATAATGATTCAAGTATTAGAATGTAGATACAGTTTACCATTAAGTCTTTGTGAATGTAGGCATTATAAATTGTAAAGCTGATAAAAAATTTCATGAGAAAGAATAACACAACACTTCAATTAAAGTTTTCAAGGAGATTAAGCACAAAAAGACAGAAATATGCTGATGTATTTCCCAAAACTCAGTTCTGATACAGAGTTCAGTCCAGCATATGAACATGAGCAAATTGAATAGAGCAACTCAAAAATTGTACCAGGGAGTATTTTAAATACACAAAAATAAAGTGAATAGATTCAGGTAAGGAGGGGACTGAAATTTAGAATTCAAATCAATCATTCCTGTTTATGTTAATTCATCAACTGTGTGGTATGGCCTTCCTTCAATGCGTAATATTGTTTCTGAAAAGGCAGGTTTTAGAAACATAATGCTTGATTTCAATTCCAGTTTCCCTGCAGGATAGTTGTGTCAACCTGAACAAGTCATTTAACCTCCCAGAGCCTCATCTGTAAAGTAAGGATCATAATATCCACTTTGCAAGTCATTGTGAGGATTAGAGATGTTGTAGGGAACTAAGTTTCCCATGCTCAATGTTCTATAAATGGTAGCTCTTGATACTAATATTTAAAAAAAAAGTTAAATTAGTGTCATTCCCATAGCATGTCAATTCTTACAGTCTCATATGTAGTGAATCTTATCAATTGGCAACCATACAGCTAAGAAGAGACCTTTTATTATAATAGATAATGATAACAGAAATGTATATGCTTACCACAGAAGAGTGGGAATATGGAAATAGAGAGTGAAGAATAAATAAAGTATTCATTGTGTGCCAAGAGCTATACTAATTTTATTGTTAGGTGATTTCACTCAGTGCTGCAAACAATATTTTGATTTGGATATTTCCATTGGTGTATTACTGTACCACTCATAAGTGAGGCAGTTGGGGTTTAGAACCAGATCCACCTGCCTTCAGATCTGTGTTCTCTCTCCTATGCTTTGCTGCAGGAAAATGACTTTAGAAAATATTACTAAGACTTCAGAAACCTTTGATATATAATTTGGTCAAAGGGTATAATCTACCTGCATCTGTATATCGCCACTCATTTTAAATGCAAATTGAGTCAATCATGACTCTTTAAACATATTAATTGAGATTATCCAGTTTCAAACAGTCTGCATTCTGCTTATAAATATTTTGGATTCTTGGGGCGCCTGGGTGGCTCAGTCGGTTAAGCATCCGACTTCGGTTCAGGTCATGATTTTGCGGTCTGTGAGTTCGAGCCCCGCGTCGGGCTCTGTGCCAACAGCTCAGAGCCTGGAGCCTGTTTCAGATTCTGTGTCTCCCTCTCTCTGACCCTCCCCCGTTCATGCTCTGTTTCTCTCTGTCTCAAAAATAAATAAACCTTAAAAAAATTTATAAATTATTTTAGATTCTTTCCAAAGATCCAAATTAACTAACTCATATTGAAGAAAACAAACATTTTGGAAAACAAAACTTGCCGCCCAATATTTTAGCAAAATGGCCATTAGATGATAAGCAATTAGGATCCATCAATAAACTCCAATTTATAAATACTCAAAGAAAAAGATCCATATACAGATCTTTTCTGTCAAATTAGGTAGTAAAGAACAATATTTGCATTACGTTGGCTCTTTCTCTGTGCAGATTTTCTTGAAAGATCTTTGAAATATAATTAAAGCATATTATATGAGATAAATACAAAACAATGGAAAGATGGAAACAATGAAGTAGTAAAAGTTTGAATAAGTGACACAACACAGTCAGTGAAAACACATAATGGTTTTTGGATCCTTATACCTTGGAACAATGAGGAAAAATTAGTGTTACTTATTTTACTGTTTAGAGAAGGGTCTGGAACAGTAAGGAAAATTCTCCTAGTGCTACATTATCAATTCTAGTTCATGATATGGACTTGCAGAAAGGGACCAACAAGTTTTGACCATTGCTCCTATGTATCTTTGTTTATTCTATGATTTTCTAACTCATGTGGAACATTGATTTAAAGCATATTTTCTTCTTTAATAATATCTGAAGGTTGTCCTACATTCTTTACAGGAAGTCAAATAGATTTTTTTTAAAGTTACTTAAACTTTTACAAGAGGTTACAACATCTTTCTAGGGAAGAAAAAACGGTTGGCAGAGAAGCTCAAAGGGGAGGAGGTGAGCTTGAAGTCCCTTCATCAAGTCACTTGTCTCTAGGTTGCCTACTGGAGACACCTTCTCAGTTTCATGTCTTCTGTTTTCTCTTGTTAAGTTATGGATCTCTAATTATTTCGTAGAGGAAAGAGAAAAGAGAGGACAAGCAAATCATACTTCCTATTCATATTGTAGTTAAAAAAAGCCAAATCCTTAATATTAGAAATTAATACTTTGACATCGCAGTAAGTCAAATGAGGGATATTCAATAAATATTTATTGAGGAGGTAAATATAAAAAGATAAAGAATAAAGATTATCCATGTGAATAAAAGAAAAAAAAAGAAAGAATTTCTCAAGATATTTCTAGGCTGGCTTTAGATTATCATTTCTAGGTTTTATTCGTTCCCTATGATCAACATGAGTGGGGAGGACAGATGGAGATGGTAGGAGGTGTAAAGTAAGTTAGAAAAAAATATAGATATAATAACAATAACAAAAATAAGGTAATTATGTTTGATAATTTTTAGGAAAGAAGTACTTCTAGCTTTTCAGGAAGAATTATGTAGTTTAATTATAAGTTTTATTTGGATTTAATGCTATATTTATTATGTATGTAGAGATATAAATTGTTAAATTCACTCATATTATATCAGAATATAACTGAATTTCATATACACTGTATTCGCAGGTTTCTAATGAAGAAAGTGCTAGGGAGGAACTTATAACTTTACAAAGAACATATATTTGTCTTTGCAGAAACACTTGGGATTGGAAGAAAAAGTCAAATGCTAATTCACAAAGAGTTTATAAAACTATGGCTGAAAACATCTAGAATGAATTCTGAAACTCAGTAACCTTTTATGTAAGTTCCTTTTTAATGTTTATTTATTTTTGAGCAAGAGAGAGAGAGAGAGAGAGAGAGAGATAGTACATGCATATGTGAGTGGGAAAGGGGTAGAGAGAGAGGGAGACAGAAGTTCCAAAGAGGGCTCCACACTGACAGCAGAGAGCCCGATGTGGGGTCCAAACTCACAAACCGCAAGATCATGACCTGAGCCAAAGTTGGACGCTAAACCCACTGAGCCACCCAGGAGCCCCTGAAATTCAGTAACCTTAAATGAAAAGCACAAAGTAAAACTCTGTCTAATAAATTCAACTTGTATAATGAGATCATCAATTTACTTATTTATTTATTTATTTTTATGAGCTCAGAAATAAAACTCAGCCTATTAACTCTTGAAATACTAAAACATACAAAGAAAGGAATGACTTAAAAAAAAACAGCCCCCGATACATAAATGCAAAGCTAACGTTATGGGAAAATGAGTTAAATTTCTAAATTTAATGGTTTTAGGTAATTTTGTTATAAACATTGTCATTTTGTGTGCTTGTTTGTTCTCAGAGATGTTGTACTCAAAACAGCATGGTAAGATGGAAAACAAAGGCTCTTTCAAATGCCTGTCCCATCACACTGAGTTTTTAGGTATCACTCTTAAAATGAATATAGTAATATATTTTATAGAGTTTTTTTGAGAAAGAACCATAACCATATTAACATAAATTTAAATGCATACTCTGGCACATAGTAGGTATTCAATGAACTCTTGCTGTTATTACAATGTTCATTTTCCTCATTCATTCAGAAAGCAGAAAATAAGCTAATCATATTAGTGAATTACTTTTTATAAGTCCTGTGATAACAAAATAATGATAAAGTTTGAGCACTGAAAATTGTTTGAGCACTGAAAATTGTTAAGCCTTTAGATTTTTATCATTTTGGAAAGACAATTTAGTTGACAATAGTTCTTTGGGGTTATAAAACATATTGCATTACTAGAATATAGTATTAAAATCTAACACTGCAAGAAAGTTTGAGAAAAAGATATATCTCATTTCTGTCTAAGAATTTGTTTTAATTTTAGAAACACTGGGGAGAGAGGAAAAAAGAGTAAAGAAAATATAAAATTTATAGACCAGATTAATTTTTCAGATATTCATACCCCACATTTTAACATTTAACTATTTACACGTTAAACTGTTCCACCAAAAGCAATCTAGAAGGGTTTCTCCAACATCACTTCAGAGAAGTAATTGGAAAATCTTTACCAAAGTAAAACTAATCTATCTATCCCTCACCGTTGATTATAAAAAGTTTGTGCTATTATGAAAAGAATGAGCTATTGAGGAGAACTGAATGAAAAAGAAAAGATCTACTGTATTCATATGCTTAAAGATTCCTGGTTTATAGTAGGCATTTCGTAAATACTCATTGACTTATTTCCATTTTCTGTAACTGGTTGAATCATGAGAATAATAACAGCTTCAAGAAAAAGAACTTGTGTCTTAATAATCGATGACAAGTTCTAATTATCTCTTCCATTTTGATTTGCTTTAGTATCTTAAAAAAATCGGGATACATGTGATGATAGCAAGTTATATATGAATATATTTCTCCATTAATTTTATTTTTAGGAGTCAAATGAAATTTTCAGGTTAACAAGTATACAAGGCTATGCCTAATTTCAAATAATATACCACATTTTCCTGCATATGGGACACAGGATATTTAAAAAAATTAGTGACACGTGAACCCAAGAAGCACCGGGGGATATTTTTATCCAGTTACAAACAACATGTTTCAAAATAAACTACTTTTCACCAGTAAACCACTGTTTTTAGAGGGACTTGCTGGAAATTTTGTTTAAATTTTTTTTGAAAAAATACAAAAAGCAATTATCAATAACATTTTAAAATGGTTAGTATAGAGCTCCTGGGTGGCTCAGTTGGTTAAGCCTCTGACTTCAGCTCAGATCATGATCTCACAGTTTGTGAGTTCAAACCCCACTTCGGGCTCTCAGCTATCAGCATATGAAGCCTGTTTCTGATCCTCTGTCCCTCTCCCTACCCCTCCCTTGCTCTCTCTCTCTCTCTCTCTCTCTCAAAAATAAATAAACATTAATTTTTTTAAGTCTAAAATGGTTAGTATATAATGGAAAGCTTTTCAAACCATGTTTTGTAAGATTGTTTTTCAGAATTTTTCCTCTATTTCCCTCATCAGTCCATTTGGAGATCAACTTTCAAGGGCATAAAAAATGTCTCATATGTAATTCTTTTTATGTCAAATCTAAAAATCAGCATGAGAAAAGAAAAAGAAATGTGATAGTGAAACTTGAATCTGTTCAGAGGAAACTCCACCACTTATTTGCCTACTATTCCTCGATGCTTTAAGTTAGACCTAAGCACTGTAACATGGAAATCATTATATAAACTTGGCCATAATTATGTGAAGCTTATATTAAATTCTAATATGACACTGTCTTTCTTTCTGACATTTTTCAACATTTTATACAAGAAGAAGTTTGACTTTTCTCTCTGTTTAGTACTAGGAAATTCTCTGCGTCTATGTACTTATTCGGTGATCTGTCTCTTGCTCTCCTCTCTCTCAAACATTGTACAAAATGTGTTGGCATCCAGAATAAAAGAGTGCTGAAGACGAAGCGCATCAGCCTGCATATTTTTCACTGGTCTTTCAACAAGAACCCTTTCTCTTTTCTCCCCACCCCACCTCCAGTGGCACTGACAGAGAGACTCACATAAACACACTAGAAGCTTGGTCAGGAAATTAGACATCTTATCTTTGGGTCCGCTAAGTAAGGACCAATAACCTAGGGCTGCAGCACACTTCATAATAACTGCCTTTACAAAATGAAATTTTGACTTCTTCACAGCTTAGCTACAAGAAGACAGTATCAGTAGGCCTGCATTTTTGTGCAATATGAGGGGTAGTAAAAGATTTCAACATCTGACAGGGGAAAATGAACAACTGGTAAAAAATTGTTGAAATGTTCTCTCAATGCAATGCAACATTTTTGATGTTGATTTACATTTTTATTATTGTTTACTTTCTTGGTTGACTGAAAGTATACTAAACATAGAGCAAATAAGTTGAAAGAAGAATACAAATATCCACAGCAAAAAAGAAAGGACCAGATCTTAAAACAATACAAACAAACAAACAAACAAAATCAACAAACAGGTACTTGTTTATAAGATCTAAAATCTAACTATCCTTGTTAATTTACCTGTATACTTACTTTGCTGAAGATTTGGAATCACTGAGTACTATTTATTACCTGAAGAATATAAATCATAAAGGAAAAAAAATTCAAGTTCTTTGAAGTTCTACTTGTAAAATTAACCAAAATATCAACATCAGATATTTTAGCTTCTAAGGAGTGAACAGTTTTTGATGGTCCTCAAAGTCAGGAATTAGGAATTGCAACTATGTGAGAAACAAAAGAAATGAAGAAAGTGTCCAGATTTTAATATTAAAATATAAAATAATATTCTAAATCTTAGATTAGGAAAAAATCTTTTGAAAGAGGCAGGGGGTGATTGAAGATAAAGTAATGTTTATGATAATAAAAACTGTAAATTCCATACATAATTCTGTATATAATATTATAAAAATATTAGTTATAACTCATTTTAATATATATACTATAATGCTTTTGAAATTTTAGATAAATCATCCAGATAAATTCTAGATATTTTTTTTTCATCTAAAGACATGAGGAATAACAAGCTTGGAAAAGGAATTTTGACTCCCCAGCTCCCAGAACAACACTTAAGATATCTGAGCATCATTACGTTACTTACAACTAGTACAGCCTAAGTGTAAATGTTTTATGTAATTTAGTAAAGTTTACAATGTAGGAAAATAACATTTAGGAAACATGGGGTGCCTGTGTAGCTCAGTCAGTTAAGTGCCTTGTGTCTTGATTTTGGCTCAGGTGATGATCTCACAGTTCGTGAGTTTGGGCCCCATGCGGGGCTCTGTGCTGACAGAGTGGAGCCTGCTTGGGATTCTCACTGTTCTCTCTCTTTTCTCCTCCCTCGCTCTTTCTCTCTCTCTCAAAAATAAATAAATAAACATTTAAAAATAATAGTAATATTTAGAAAACCAAGCTTACCATTATCAATATATTAATATTTTTATTATAACAGACATAATAATGTATAATGCATGATACATAAAATTTAGTATAAGAAAAAAATGAATAAAATTTAGCCTAAGAAAACATTAAAGAGGTTTTTATTTATTTTTTTTTTAGAAATAAATTTATGCTCCTTTCACTCATTTTCCATTTCTCCCACCCCCATCCCCTTTCCCTGCCTCTGGCAACCACCAATCTATTACTCTCTGTATGTATGAACTAATTTTCCTTCCTTCCTCCCTTCCTTCTTTCCTTCCTTCCTTCCTTCTTTCCTTCCTTTCTTCCTTCCTTCCTTCCTTCCTTCTTTCCTTCCTTCCTTCCTTCCTTCCTTCCTTCCTTCCTTCCATCCTTCCTTCCCTCCCTTCTTCCCTCCCTCCCTTCCTTCCTTCCTTCTTTCCTTTTTGATTCCATACATTAGAGAAATGATGTGGTACTTGTCTTCCTGTCTGACTTACTTCACTCAGCATAAGGCCCTAACTATATATCTATAATTTATATACCTATATCTATATTTGTATCTATAGTTTATATATCTATATCTATATTTGTATCTATATCTGTATCTGTCTAGCTATCTAGCTACCTAATCTATCTCACAACTTCTTTATTCATTCATCTATCAGTGGACCAATTTAGTATAAGAAAACTTTTTATTCTTTATTCTTTTATTTTTTTTAAATTAAGTTGTCTCCATGTCCAACATGGGGCTTGAACTCAAGACCCTGAGATCTAGTCACATGCTCTACTGGCTGAGCCAGCCAGGTGCCCTAATATAAGAAAACTTTAAAGAAGTTTTCTTATAGATATTTGGTTGTATTTTTAGACCTTATACACATAATAATGGGCACAAAGATGTAAATTTTCTTTACAAAAATTAAGACTTCCAAATGATTTGTCATGAGCTTAAGAACCTCCAAATAACATATTAGTAATACTTTTTATTGCAACCTGGAATGTTTTTATTAACTAAGTAATCAAAAATAAAGGAGAGAAAGTGATTATCAAATTTTGATGAAATAATGAGATTTGGAAATTTTCATATGGAAAGGAACACAGTAAATTTGCCTTATTTTACATACATGGTAAATTCTTTAAGAGGTTCTGTGCGTTACAAAAGGTTAAAATTACATCAGATGAATATCTTTTTTTCACCAAGTCAGTGCCTTGATGCAGAGTATACTTTGCGTGAAAATAAACAGGCAAAGTGTAATGAACACTTGCATGGCTTCACTTATTCATGCGGACTTTAACTTATTCATACAGACTTTATTTAGTTTATTGAAGTCAAGATCACTAATCTTCACTTTATATACCTCTGATAATTTCCCCAAATACATTAAATGTTTGTGCAATTTTATGACAATGGAAAATATTTGTATAAATATTCTGAAGATTCAAAAAGATACCTTAAGATTTGTTTAAAAAGTGTCTTGAACAATGGATTAACGTTTTCTCCCAGTTGACTAAACTAAATGGAAAACATGCATTTAAATGCATACGGTTTAGTTTGTTGGCTGGTTTCTTTGGGAAGAAAAGAGTGAAAGAAAATTCTGCACCAAATTGGGGTAGAAAATGGTAAACATATAGTATTTTTGTTTGAAGGACTAATGCCTATTTGTAAAACTATTTGTTTTATTTGATAAAGAATTTTATTTGCTCTCATTCACATGTAAGTGATTAAGAGGCATGTATTGATTTACTCCTCCTAAACTTTATTCTAGTAAAAATTTAACAAATACAGATGCAACTAAACATCCCTTAAAATAGTACAACTAGGAGTCTAATTTAAGTAACTTTTAAAAAGTCAGAAATGCATTCAGAAATGTCACAATTTAAAACACTTAAAATTATAAAAGAAAAAATATATCATTTATATATATGATAAATATTTTATATATGTGTTTTATTACACATATATATAATTTGCTCATTGGTTTCCAATATTTTTAGCAGGAAAAATCTTTTTTCAAGTGAAATTTCATCCCTAAAGATCCAGGTTAAAGGATTAGTCTATGAAACCCTGTGATCTCTTTTCAATCTATTCTTGAGACATCCTCTCCTCTCAAAACACTAGGGCTTATTGTGAACACTCAGAAGACTACTTACCTAGAGGCAGTGTGTTCTAGGAAACACAGCATATGGTGAAAAGAAAGACACTTCTCAGTAACTGTACCTTGAATGCACTTTCTGCTAAGTGGTTACGAATGTAAGTGTTTTACCTTTATTGTAATGGTGTGACCAACTTCATTTGTCATAATGTTTAAGCATTACAACATGGCATTCATTCAACAAACACTTTGGGTGCTTTGCCTGTATGGTGGTTCAACAGCATGGTGGACTGAAAATGATAACGAGGGTGGACTTCACAAATAGCTCACACATCAGTGTAAGACACACTGATTCCCCTTTTTCTATCACCCTTGTCTGCAACGGCAAATCCATTAGCACCACTCTAAACAATTTCTCTTCATTTAATTGCCAACACTCTAGTCAAAGCCACCATCATTTCCACCTCTACTATCTAATTGCCACTTAACTAGTTTCTTCCTCAATTTTGATTCCCTACCCAATTATATATTTGCAACACACAAGCCAAATAGAATTATATCATTCTGTCTCTCTTTTTTTTAAGCTTTTGTTTTTAAGTAATCTCTGTATCCAACATGAGGCTTGAACTTACAACCCTAAGATCAAGAGTCATGCATTCTACCACCTGAGCCAGCCAAGCACCTCTGTCATTACCTGATTTAAATCTTCAGTGGATGTTCACACACTACAAACTTCACATCACAGAATACAAAGACCACCATGATCTGGTCCCTCTCTACCTTTATGACTTCTTACACTTTTGTCTGCCTTAATCTTTATGATCCAGCCACCAGGTTTCACGTCAGGCTTGTTCTGCTTCCGCCCTGAGAACCTGCTGGTCCCTTTGCCTAAAATGTCTTCCCTACAACTCCTGGACTTCCCATGGCTGCTAGCCCTTGCCCTGTCATTAAGTCATCAGTTCAGATATCACCCCAGAGAGGCCTCTCGGGACCGCCTTGTGATGCTGTGCCCTATTCCTATCACATTATCCCATTAGGTATTGCTTATAGCCCAAAATATCACCTAATATTCCTTCATGTGTTGGCTTCCCAATTTATTGTTTTCTTGTTTATTATAGATCTGTCTGATGAGAATATAGCTCCATGAGAGCAGGACTTTGTCAATCTCTTTCAACTCTTTTCCCCCAGAAGCTGGCACCATGCCTGGTCCTCAGGTTTCAGTGAATATTTATTGGTAAAAAGAAAGGGAAAAAAGAGGGAGGAGAGGGAAAAAAAAGAAATTTCCAAAATATCAGTTATCACAATGTCCAGTTCTATACAAAAATAAAGTCTTCAACGGCTCTTTTATTCTTTTTTTGATGCCATCTTGAATATACCATAATAAATTTATCACACTACGCTTTACTTTTGCCTCATGTTTGTTTTTCTTATTAGAAATTGTTCTCCTTGAAAGAAAGGGAAGATGGTGGTGAAGTAGGGGGACCCTGGGCTTGTCTCCTCCCATGAACACAACTAGATAACTATCAAGTCATCCTAAATACCCCGAAATTGACCCCAAGACTGACAGAACAAACTTCACAACTAAAGGAAGAGAAAAGGCCACATCAAAGAAGGTAGGATGTGTGGAGGGGAGACAGGGATCACTGGTCTGTGGAGGGGAGGGAGCCATGGTTGAGGAGAAGGGAAAGATGGAGAGAGAAGCACATGGGGGAATGCACAAAGAGAATAGTCCCCCAAAGCCATTGGCTTGGAAAATATGAGTTCTTGCAAGCAGCAAGGCTTAAAGCCTAGAAACTGTGCTCCATGAAATGCCCTGTATCTCCAATATCTGGTATGATGTTTGATCCAGAGTAGCTGCTCAATAAACATTTGCTGTTTTCTAGAAATGCATAGAAAAGTAAATATTCGTATATTTGAGATATATATGTATATATATACATTTATTCTTTCCCATTAAGTTCTTTCTACTGAAATCATAAATACATGAGCAATACTGACATTTTCCTTATGAGTTTAAATATAACCCACAAAAATGCGACTCATTTTATGCATCAGAGATATATCAGCCTCTGAATTTTCACTGAACCCTTTCCTACTTCTCTGGACCTGCAAACATAATCACCCATAAACTGGAACTCACATTACACTATTGTTTCTTGACCTTTAAAGCTATATGCCCCACCCCAGGCCACTGCTTTTAAACATTTCCAGTCGATTGTTTTTCATGGCTAGAGAATGGAAGGTATTAAAATAATATTAGGTTCAAAAAAGATAATTATTTGAACTTAGAAGATGAGATGTCTAAAAGCCATCTTCAATTTCATCATTTCATTAGGAATTGTGATACATGAGTGTAGTACTATGAGTTTTTTGTTTTGTATTGTTTTGTTTGTTTTCCTCGAAGGAGAACTACTTCATGTGAAAGTGACTTTATTTGTTGTATTTGAAGAAGCAGGACTAGTACATGAAACCTTGAAAGGTCTTCCCTATATATATAAAAATTCTGAGGAAAAGGATTAGGGAGAGCACAGCTAAGAGATTGTGAACTCAGGCAAACACTGACTCTTTGTTTACACTGAATGACATAATTCCTACAGTAAGTTAGGTTGACATAATTAAAGAACAGTGCAACTAGGTTTGGAAGGAATAGAAGTATTATTTTTCTTACTATGGTAGCCTTTAGTTCTCTGATGTTACTAAATAATAGGAGCAGTGTAATTCCAGAAGACCAGCCATAAACCCTACAGTGGGCCATAAAGCTCTCTAATGTCCAAATAGAGTAAATGTGCTACTAAAAATCTAACGAGAGAGGAGGTACCCATGAAGATGGATCCTGAAAAAACTGGATTCATGTGGATCATTTCTTTAACACTAGATCTGTTGAAAAAAATGGATCCTCAAGTGTTAATAAAATCAACAGGTTTAAATACTCAAACCTTCACATGAATTTCCTCAGGGGAGCACTGAACATCAACTTGAAGGAGTTTCTGAAGATTTTTAGGAAGTACAAGCAATAGTTACCCAGTGTTTAAAAACATCTTTATATTTTTTAATATTTATTTATTTTGAAAGAGAAACAGAGTGTGAGTAGGGGAGGGGCAGAGAACGAAGACAGAATCCCAAGCAGGCCCACAATGTGAGCACAGAGCCCTACTCTGGGCTGGATCTCACAAACTTTGAGGTCATGACCTGAGCTGGAATAAAGAGCCAGATGCTGAACTGACTAAGCTACCCAGCCGCCCCTAAAATCATCTTTAAAAGTGACTTCAGTATCAAATACTTGGCACTTATCTTACAGAGGTCTCTGCTTTTATTTTTAATCAAGATTTCAGGGTCAAGTAAAACATGTATTCCTTGCATTTCAATTTTGTGTAACTTTTTTTTTTCTTTTAAAGGAGAGACTAACATTGTCAGCAGAGTGATTAAAGAGTTTAAATTATTTTAGGCAGTAATTAGATATTTATGTTTGCTATCACACTATAATTCATTTCTCTTTTCCCAGTATTGCAGAGTTGATTATATTTTATTTTATATTCTGCTGAATCAAATTAAACTGTTTAATATCTATATATCCAAGTGCAGATGCAGCTGAAATTGCCATGGTTCTGACATACACAGCTCGATTTGTTAAGAGGAAAGAAATGGTGGAAATGATTTTCTCATTCACTGTTCTATAAAAACATTCTCACATAGGTCTAGCTGTTATTATTATTACCGTTTTTTTTTTTTTATTAAACTCTTAGTTGCCTCCTGCCTCTTGAACTTGCATGTTCTATGGCCCGTAGTGATATTCATTGATGGGTGCTCCTGATATTCAGAAAAATGCTTTTCTTCGCCCCTTTACCATAAAGTTCAGCAGTGACGCCAAAGATTAGGTTGTGTGCGCCCTTTCAGTTATGAATTATAAGAAATATCTGCTTCAAAACACTCACTAGAAAAAGACAAGTCTTTGAGAAATGACTTCAGAATTAACTTGCTTGATTCTTAACCATGAATCTATAATATGTTTGGTTAATTGAAGGTTACAACCTGCAAAATTTCGTAAACTCTTAGAAAATCTTCATGATGGATGCCTCAACTGAGATAAGAATTTACAATGATAAAAGTAATCTATCTGCACAGATTCCCCATGTATTTTGATTTTCTAAATGAAATTTGCATTTCTTTCTAGTTCTCTTATAATATTTGACACATTTTTTAATTAATTAAATGTGGGGAAAAAAGAGAAAAAATTACACCAACTCCACTTCTTTGGTCTGCATTTTTCAACTAAATCAAAGCTAAAACTGTTATGGAATAATACAGTTAATGTATCGATAAGAGAAAGCATCAAAAGAAGTTGGAACCAGAAAAGAAAGAGCATTTTAAAACATAACTATGAAAGTACTGAATCTGTTTTCAGTGGCCTCTTCTGTTTTTTAGTTTGTTTTAAAATAGGCAAAATAAAATCAATACGATTTAAAAGATCATATTCTTAATTACATCAGAAAATATTAGAAATCTCTTTTCAGTATCAACAAAATAATTCACCATTGGTACAAGATAAGCTTTATGAATTTCTGCTTCCATGTCATTTTTTCTACACTATATAGCAAATGCTTACTTATAATACGAATTCACAAGGCAATCTAATTGGAAAATATTTCCAATTAGATTCAGTATTACGGCCTTAAAATGGATGCATTTATGTTAATATAAAAGTATACCTGGTACATTTTATCATGCATTAGAGATTTTAATCAGGTAATCTACACAGCATCTGGAAACCTAAGCAGAGGCAAAGTCTGCTATAACAAAGGCACTGTAACAGTTCACCTTCAGTGAAGAACAATAATGCATTATTAAATTCACTTTCCTGCTCAGTGGTTACACTTAGCTGACCACAGCAAATTTGCTCTCTGCCTGGTCCTCACAAGTTGGCAGAAAAATAGATTCTGTCACATTTAACGGGTTTAGAAAATGACAGGATGCCTCTTTTGTTTTAACTATAAACCATAATCTTTCAGAAGTAAATATAATTACAAATGCCTTTGGTCATGTCATTCTTGGGACAGATATTATATGTGGGTTATCGCAGAAGCATATATCACCGTAACTATCATTAATAAATGGAACTGATACTACATATCAAAAAAATCCAGATTTTTTATGGTGCTTTCATTCTATATAACATCATAATTCTTACGATGCAATAAAAAGTCGTTTTGGAATCTTATAGAGCTATGGACATTACAGCAACTTGTAAGCTTTGGTTTTATTTGAATTTATGTTACACAAATTAGGATAGTTGGTCTACCGTAAAAATATCATATTTAGCAAACACACTAATGAAGTTCCAGAATATTGCCTAAGCTAAAATTAGAAGATTTTTTTCAAGACATTATTTAAATGATTACCATCATAAGGAAAAATCTTCATAACTGGTTACCTATTAATCCCATAAACCCTTTCTTTACACACATACCCTGTTAATACATACATTATAAAGGAAATGTCACGTTCCTTATTTTTTGTTAAATAAAAATTATTACTTTTCAGAGCATTTTTCATAATGTAGGAAACAATTTTCTGTAATCATGAACTACCTTATTTTCCTACAAAGATTTTCATAAATTATAAGTAAAAATTATGATGCAAATATTTGAAGATAATGAAGTTCACTGATAATTTTATTTTTTAAAACTGATATTTGATGGTTCCGTAGAAATTTTACCATAGAATTATTTGCAACTAGGTGCACAAGATTTACTAATCAATACTATTTTAAACAAAGTTAGATTGCTTCCTTAGGTGATTCTAAGTATCAGTTACTCAAAGAAGTATTTTTATGGTTTCCTGGAAGAACTTTTTACTAGCTCTTAAACATTCTTTTATGCCTGACTTAATTTCTCTTAATGATTATGATTAAAAAAAAACCCTGACATTGTTTACCTTCACATTTAAAACACAAATAAACTATACAATACCTTCAATAAAAAGGTAACTGTTGGAAAATAACAAAGAAAACAAATGCATTATTGGCTATTTAAGATGTGAATTAATTCTTTAAAGAAGCATACTGGGTTTGCAATTTGTTTACATATTTTATAGATTTTGTTATCTATATACTAGCTTATTTATAGCATTTTACATTGTATTATTATTGATAACATCATGTGAATTATTTGCTGTCAGTAAACAGAGGTCTGATATAATTAAATGAAAACAATGTAAAAGCATAACATTTTTGCTTGGAATATCAGTGATATTTCTCTATGTTGTTAAGAGTTAAAATTTTGTTATGTAAAGAAAATATACACTGAGAAATTTGCTTTGCAATTGACTTTAATAATATTGATTATATGGGTTATGAAAATAAGTCATTGCAGTATTGCACAGTTTTTTAAGCTTTTACTGTCCTTTAGTTTAATATCCTTTTAAAAAGTTATTGACATTTATGGAAAAAAATCACTGATCTTTGCCCAGTTCCTTTTTTCCCCATTAGAAATTGTAAAACTATACATGAGGTATAAAAAAATGTGTAATTGTACAAGACCTGTTGTATGAAAATGAGAAAATATAGCCTATCTTTAATTCTCTGAGTTCATTTCATATGCGCTATAAGTTTCCTCATTTGGCGGTAGAGAATTTAAATTGCACTAATTATTTATTAGTTGTAAATAATTGCAAGAAACAGCGAAATACATTTATTGACAGTTTCCTATTGACTATTGATGATGTCATTTTCATGATTCCAAACTACCCTCTTAAAATTCTTCTCTGATAAATAAGTATCTCTTCAGAGGCCTGTCTAAACTAAATGAGAATAGGTTTATCTCATCCCCATCCATTACCATGATTCTTGAAACACTGACAGTGTTCAGTCCATGAGCCTGTCATACATGACTGTTGTAAGATGTTTTTCTGCAAAGAGAAAAGACAAACTCCATACTCTAACTTTATAGAGTTTCTCACTGTACCTTCTATGCACCAAAGAGAAAAAACAACAATCATAAGCCAGTCTACCTCTAAGAAGGAAGTCTAGAGTTTGACTATCTGAAGCCAACAGTAAGGTTCAAGTTGGAAAATAAATGGGCATTTGGGGAGGATTAAAATCTCAGCTATTTCTATGATTAGCAAATATTCCAAGCCTAGGAAGTCTCTTAGAATAACAACAATTACAGCAGAATAAAACGTATATGAAATAAAAGATTGGAGATGCTTACGGAATAGAAATTAATGATAAAAACGAGGCTGTGTTCAATATTATTGGAATAGACTTCTCTCTCCTTCTGCTCTTCTCCTAAACTTGACTAGTATTTGTAAGTTGGGAATCACAGCATGAAATGTGATTGTGCTGAGGTCTGAAGAGCTTAAGTTCACCATCAGAAACTTAAAAGCCACAAAAGCAAATTTTAATTCTGTTGCCTTTTGTCTCGCAGTAGTTTGGAGGATACACCGGAATCACTACACAGACCAGAGTCTTTAATAGATTTAGAACCCAATGCTTGTTTTCTTTCTTCAAACTGGATCCTAGTAAAGACCATGTGAACTAAACAATCAAAATACTTAGCTTAAAGTAACAACAAAAGTTTTTGTTTTGTTACAACAAAAATTTTTGTCTTCAAACATTTTCCCCTTGACAACAAGACTTAATTTATGGCACAGGTCATGTTCAGTCTTCCATCCTATTGGTGAATAATAGCAAAATTCAGAAAGATATTGTATCCTCAGTTTGAGGTTTAAACAGAGTATTTCCACTAAAAGTCCCTAAGAGATACCACTCTTTCCCCTTATCATGAGAGGCAATACCATAACATCTCTTAACAGGATAGAGATTTGCTGCATCTCTCACTGTCACCAGTAAAGCAATGCCCATGATTGCCTACGACAATTCTCAATCTGGCTGGAGGTGGAGAACTACACCTTTTGTGTGATTATAGATGAGCTGAAATGAAAGTCTTCCTGTGTATTCATCATGGCCATTAATGTGGAAAGGAAAAGCTAAGCCTTGAGACACGTGGCCATTTTTTAATAGACTTTACGATTTAGGCAAAGAAGAAATACAGCATTTCTTAATAACTCCTATATATTTGTCCCTTAGGATCATCACCCTTATTCAAAAGCTTCTCATTAGTACGTCTTAAAATTGTAACTATGTCTTAAGTCCTCCATTTAAAATCCATTTCTGAATTCTCAGCAACAAACACATTGCTCGCCACATGGTCAGCAATCACAAATTGTTTGATAAATAAATAAATAAATAAATAAATAAATAAATAAATAAATGCAAATATACAAACTCACTTGCTTTTTTACAAATGATAACTTCGTAAGAATGCTGTAAAAGAAACCATTTACAGTGATTTATTTAAAGGTATGAAATGATGACTATGAAACTACTCCATGTCCTTCCACAAATGTTTCTTGGAATTGTATTCTTCTTTTTCGGTGCTATTACTTAGACCAAATGACAACTGATCAAATAAATCATTTACTCATTTATTCAACACACTACAGTGCACCAGTCATCATGACAAACACTGAAGATCTGGTTGTAAATAACACAAACCTAACTTCATGTTCACTGAGCTTGCAATGTAGTGAATTATGATTTCTATCAGGCTGCTCCAGATCTGTCTACCTTCCCTGCCTTTTTCTCTGTGACTTCAAGACGTTTCCATGTCCCTTGGATGGATCGGTCAATTGGATGCTCCAGAAGGCAGATGGGATTCAGCACCAAAATGTGATAGTCTGGCTTCTACTAAGCCCTGGATTACTGCATTATCCTCTCCTACCACACCTTGAATCTTTTGCTATGCACTGTCTCTTTGCTAATAAATTCTAACAGACTTTTTGTTTATTTACCAGGTACTACTTGCCCAGTTTTTAAGGATGAAAACTGAAGGCCAAGGGTATTGTATAACTTAACAAGTTTACAACTTTAACCAGGACTTGAATACAAAAAGGTCTCATTCCCAGGCTACGCTCTTTACCCCATGCTAGAATGCTCCAGTGATAATTGTTTCTTAGATGAATATGTAGTTATTTTGTGAATTCAAGCTTTTTCACAATAGCTTTATGTTACTTCTGCCATAATGGAATCCATAATAATCATCATCATAAATAATAAGAAAGTCAATTATATAACAAATTCATAGAATATAATTCAAAGAGAATCATGTTTATTTCTATGCTCTACTAACAACCTTGAACATTTAAAAGTTATTCTAATTTTATAATTAACACAAAGATAATATTAAGATGTAAAATTACATGTAAATCTATACTGATATACTTCA